>NC_140997.1:117209789-117542289 GCF_052327205.1 Somniosus microcephalus | reverse complement strand
GGTCCTTATACTGACCCCTGCCCTGTTATTGGACAGTGTGTGTGAGTCAATGACCTCCTAACACTGACCCCTGCCCTTTTATTGGACAGTGTGTGTGTGTCAGTGACCTCCTAATACTGACACCTGCGCTGTTATTGAACAGTGTGTGTGTGTCAGTGATGGGCCTTCTACAGACCCCTGCCCTGTTATTGGACAGTGTGTGTGTGTCAGTGACCTCTTACATTGACCCCTGCCCTGTTATTCGACAGTGAGTGTTTGTCAGTGACCTCATATACTGACCCCTGCCCTGTTATTGGACAGTGTGTTTGTGTCAGTGACCACCTAATATTGACCCCTGCCCTGTTATTGGACAGTGTGTGTGTGTCAGTGACCTCCTAATACTGACCCCTGCCCTGTTTTTGGACAGTGTGTGTGTGTCAGTGATGGTATTCATACTGACCCCTGCCCTGTTATTGGACAGTGTGTGTGTGTCAGCGATGGTCCTTATACTGACCCCTGCCCTGTTATTGGACAGTGTGTGTGTGTCAGTGATGGTCCTTATACTGACCACTGCCCTGTTATTGGACAGTGTGTATGTGTCAGTGATGGTCCTTATACTGACCCCTGCACTGTTATTGGACAGTGTGTGTGTGTCAGTGACCTCTTATACTGACCCCTGCCCTGTTATTGGACAGTGTGTGTGTGTCAGTGACCTCTTATACTGACCCCTGCCCTGTTATTGGACAGTGTGTGTGTGTCAGTGATGGTCCTTATACTGACCACTGCCCTGTTATTGGACAGTGTGTGTGTGTCAGTGATGGTCCTTTTACTGACCCCTGCACTGTTATTGGACAGTGTGTGTGTGTCAGTGACCTCTTATACTGACCCCTGCCCTGTTATTGGACAGTGTGTGTGTGTCAGTGACCTCTTATACTGACCCCCGCCCTGTTATTGGACAGTGTGTGTGTGTCAGTGATGGTCCTTATACTGACCCCTGCCCTGTTATTGGACAGTGTGTGTGTGTCAGTGACCTCCTTATACTGACCCCTGCCCTGTTATTGGACCGTTTGTGTGTGTCAGTGACCTCCATTGACTGACCCCTGCCCTGTTATTGGCAGGTGTGTGTTTTCAGTGATGGTCCTTATACTGACACCTGCCCTGTTATTGGACAGTGTGTGTGTGTCAGTGATGGTCCTTATACTGACCCCTGCCCTGATATTGGACAGTGTGTGTGCGTCAGTGACCTCCTATACTGACCCTTGCCCTGTTATTGGACAGTGCGTGTTTGTCAGTGACATCCTTATACTGACCTCTACCCTGTTATTGGACAGTGTGTGTGTGTCAGTGATGGTCCTTATACTGACCCCTGCCCTGTTATTGGACAGTGAGTGTGTGTCAGTGACCTCCTATACTGACCCCTGCCCTGTTATTGGACAGTGTGTGTGTGTCCGTGATGGTCCTTATACTGACCCCTACCCTGTTATGGGACGGTGTGTGTGTGTCAGTGACCTCCTATACTGACCCCTGCCCTGTTATGGGACGGTGTGTGTGTGTCAGTGACCTCCTTATACTGACCCCTGCCCTGTTATTGGACAGTGTGTGTGTGTCAGTGACCTCCTATACTGACACCTGCCCTGTTATTGGACAGTGTGTGTGTGTCCGTGATGATCCTAATACTGACCCCTGCCCTGTTATTGGACAGTGTGTGTGTGTCAGTGATGGTCCTTATACTGACCTCGGCCCTGTTATTGGTCAGTATGTGTGTGTCAGTGACCTCCTTATTCTGACCCCTGCCCTGTTATCCAACAGTGTGTATGTGTCAGTGGCCTCCTTATACTGATCCCTGCCCTGTTATTGGACAGTGTGTGTGTGTCAGTGATGGTCCTTATACTGACACCTGCCCTGTTATTGGACAGTGTGTGTGTGTCAGTGATGTTCCTTATGCTGACCCCTGCCCTGTTATTGGACAGTGTGTGTGTGTCAGTGACCTCCTATACTGACCCCTGCCCTGTTATCGGACAGTGTGTGTGTGTCAGTGATGGTCCTCATACTGACCCATGCCCTGTTATTGGACAGTGTGTGTGTGTCAGTGATGTTGCTTATACCGACCCCTGCCCTGTTATTGGACAGTGTGTGTGTGTCAGTGACCTCTTACACTGACCCCTGCCCTGTTATTGGACGGTGTGTGTGTGTCAATGATGGCCCTTATACTGACCCCTGCCCTGTTATTGGACAGTGTGTGTGTGTCAGTGACCTCCTAATACTGACCTCTGCCCTGTTATTGGACAGTGTGTGTGTGTCAGTGATGGTCCTTATACTGACCCCTGCCCTGTTATTGGACAGTGTGTGTGTGTCAGTGACCTCATACACTGACCCCTGCCCTGTTATTGGACAGTGTGTGTGTGTCAGAGACCTCCTTATACTGACCACTGCCCTGTTAGTGGACAGTGTGTGTGTGTCAGTGACCTCCTAACACTGACCCCTGCCCTGTTATTGGATAGTGTGTGTGTGTCAGTGACCTCCTAATACTGACCCCTGCCCTGTTATTGGACAGTGTGTGTGTGTCAGTGATGGTCCTTATACTGACCCCTGCCCTTTTATTGGACATTGTGTGTGTGTCAGTGACCTCTTATATTGACCCCTGCCCTGTTATTGGACAGTGTGTGTGTGTGTCAGTGACCTCATTATACTGACCCCTGCCCTGTTATCGGACAGTGTGTGTTTTCAGTGATGGTCCTTATACTGACCCCTACCCTGTTATTGGACAGTGTGTGTGTGTCAGTGATGGTCCTTATACTGACCCCTGCCCTGTTATTGGACACTGTGTGTGTGTCAGTGACCTCCGATACTGACCCCTGCCCTGTTATTGGACAGTGTGTGTGTGTCAGTGATGGTCCTTATACTGACCCCTGCCCTGTTATCGGACAGTGTGTGTGTGTCAGTGATGTTGCTTATACCGACTCCTGCCCTGTTATTGGACAGTGTGTGTGTGTCAGTGACCTCTTACACTGACCCCTGCCCTGTTATTGGATAGTGTGTGTGTGTCAGTGACCTCCTAATACTGACCCCTGCCCTGTTATTGGACAGTGTGTGTGTGTCAGTGATGGTCCTTATACTGACCCCTGCCCTGTTATTGGACAGTTTTTGTGTGTCAGTGACCTCTTATATTGACCCCTGCCCTGTTATTCGACAGTGTGTGTGTGTCAGTGATGGTCCTTATACTGACCCCTGCCCTGTTATTGGACAGTGTGTGTGTGTCAATGACCTCGTTAGACTGACCACTGCCCTGTTATTGGACAGTGTGTGTGTGTCAGTGACCTCTTATATTGACCCCTGCCCTGTTATTCGACAGTGTGTGTGTGTCAGTGATGGTCCTTATACTGACCCCTGCCCTGTTATTGGACAGTGTGTGTGTGTCAGTGACCTCCTTATACTGACCACTGCCCTGTAAGTGGACATTGTGTGTGTATCAGTGACCTCCTAACACTGACCCCTGCCCTGTTATTGGATAGTGTGTGTGTGTCAGTGACCTCCTAATACTGACCCCTGCCCTGTTATAGGACAGTGTGTGTGTGTCAGTGATGGTCCTTATACTGACCCCTGCCCTTTTATTGGACAGTGTGTGTGTGTCAGTGACCTCTTATATTGACCCCTGCCCTGTTATTGGCAGTGTGTGTGTGTGTCAGTGACCTCATTATACTGACCCCTGCCCTGTTATCGGACAGTGTGTGTTTTCAGTGATGGTCCTTATACTGACCCCTACCCTGTTATTGGACAGTGTGTGTGTGTCAGTGATGGTCCTTATACTGACCCCTGCCCTGTTATTGGACACTGTGTGTGTGTCAGTGACCTCCTATACTGACCCCTGCCCTGTTATTGGACAGTGTGTGTGTGTCAGTGATGGTCCTTATACTGACCCCTGCCCTGTTATTGGACAGTGTGTGTGTGTCAGTGACCTCCTATACTGACCCCTGCCCTGTTATTCGACAGTGAGTGTGTCAGTGACCTCATATACTGACGCGTGCCCTGTTATTGGACAGTGTGTGTGTGTCAGTGATGGTCCTTATACTGACCCCTGCCCTGTTATTGGACAGTGTGTGTGTGTCAGTGACCTCTTATGCTGACCCCTGCCCTGCTATTGGACAGTGTGTGTGTGTCAGTGACCTCCTTATACTGACCCCTGCCCTGTTATTCGACAGTGTGTGTGTGTCAGTGATGTTGCTTATACCGACCCCTGCCCTGTTATTGGACAGTGTGTGTGTGTCAGTGACCTCTTACACTGACCCCTGCCCTGTTATTGGACGGTGTGTGTGTGTCAATGATGGCCCTTATACTGACCCCTGCCCTGTTATTGGACAGTGTGTGTGTGTCAGTGACCTCCTAATACTGACCCCTGCCCTGTTATTGGACGGTGTGTGTGTGTCAATGATGGCCCTTATACTGACCCCTGCCCTGTTATTGGACAGTGTGTGTGTGTCAGTGACCTCCTAATACTGACCTCTGCCCTGTTATTGGACAGTGTGTGTGTGTCAGTGATGGTCCTTATACTGACCCCTGCCCTGTTATTGGACAGTGTGTGTGTGTCAGTGACCTCTTACACTGACCCCTGCCCTGTTATTGGATAGTGTGTGTGTGTCAGTGACCTCCTAATACTGACCCCTGCCCTGTTATTGGACAGTGTGTGTGTCAGTGATGGTCCTTATACTGACCCCTGCCCTGTTATTGGACAGTGTGTGTGTGTCACTGACCTCTTATATTGACCCCTGCCCTGTTATTCGACAGTGTGTGTGTGTCAGTGATGGTCCTTATACTGACCCCTGCCCTGTTATTGGACAGTGTGTGTGTGTCAGAGACCTCCTTATACTGACCACTGCCCTGTTAGTGGACAGTGTGTGTGTGTCAGTGACCTCCTAACACTGACCCCTGCCCTGTTATTGGATAGTGTGTGTGTGTCAGTGACCTCCTAATACTGACCCCTGCCCTGTTATTGGACAGTGTGTCTGTGTCAGTGATGGTCCTTATACTGACCCCTGCCCTTTTATTGGACATTGTGTGTGTGTCAGTGACCTCTTATATTGACCCCTGCCCTGTTATTGGACAGTGTGTGTGTGTGTCAGTGACCTCATTATACTGACCCCTGCCCTGTTATCGGACAGTGTGTGTTTTCAGTGATGGTCCTTATACTGACCCCTACCCTGTTATTGGACAGTGTGTGTGTGTCAGTGATGGTCCTTATACTGACCCCTGCCCTGTTATTGGACACTGTGTGTGTGTCAGTGACCTCCGATACTGACCCCTGCCCTGTTATTGGACAGTGTGTGTGTGTCAGTGATGGTCCTTACACTGACCCCTGCCCTGTTATTGGACTGTGTGTGTGTGTCAGTGATGGTCCTTATACTGACCCCTGCCCTGTTATTGGACAGTGTGTGTGTGTCAGTGACCTCCTATACTGACCCCTGCCCTGTTATCGGACAGTGTGTGTGTGTCAGTGATGGTCCTTATACTGACCCATGCCCTGTTATTGGACAGTGTGTGTGTGTCAGTGATGTTGCTTATACCGACTCCTGCCCTGTTATTGGACAGTGTGTGTGTGTCAGTGACCTCTTACACTGACCCCTGCCCTGTTATTGGACGGTGTGTGTGTGTCAATGATGGCCCTTATACTGACCCCTGCCCTGTTATTGGACAGTGTGTGTGTGTCAGTGACCTCTTACACTGACCCCTGCCCTGTTATTGGATAGTGTGTGTGTGTCAGTGACCTCCTAATACTGACCCCTGCCCTGTTATTGGACAGTGTGTGTGTGTCAGTGATGGTCCTTATACTGACCCCTGCCCTGTTATTGGACAGTTTTTGTGTGTCAGTGACCTCTTATATTGACCCCTGCCCTGTTATTCGACAGTGTGTGTGTGTCAGTGATGGTCCTTATACTGACCCCTGCCCTGTTATTGGACAGTGTGTGTGTGTCAGTGACCTCGTTAGACTGACCACTGCCCTGTTATTGGACAGTGTGTGTGTGTCAGTGACCTCTTATATTGACCCCTGCCCTGTTATTCGACAGTGTGTGTGTGTCAGTGATGGTCCTTATACTGACTCCTGCCCTGTTATTGGACAGTGTGTGTGTGTCAGTGACCTCCTTATACTGACCCCTGCCCTGTTATTCGACAGTGTGTGTGTGTCAGTGATGTTGCTTATACCGACCCCTGCCCTGTTATTGGACAGTGTGTGTGTGTCAGTGACCTCTTACACTGACCCCTGCCCTGTTATTGGACGGTGTGTGTGTGTCAATGATGGCCCTTATACTGACCCCTGCCCTGTTATTGGACAGTGTGTGTGTGTCAGTGACCTCCTAATACTGACCCCTGCCCTGTTATTGGACGGTGTGTGTGTGTCAATTATGGCCCTTATACTGACCCCTGCCCTGTTATTGGACAGTGTGTGTGTGTCAGTGACCTCCTAATACTGACCTCTGCCCTGTTATTGGACAGTGTGTGTGTGTCAGTGATGGTCCTTATACTGACCCCTGCCCTGTTATTGGACAGTGTGTGTGTGTCAGTGACCTCTTACACTGACCACTGCCCTGTTATTGGATAGTGTGTGTGTGTCAGTGACCTCCTAATACTGACCCCTGCCCTGTTATTGGACAGTGTGTGTGTCAGTGATGGTCCTTATACTGACCCCTGCCCTGTTATTGGACAGTGTGTGTGTGTCAGAGACCTCCTTATACTGACCACTGCCCTGTTAGTGGACAGTGTGTGTGTGTCAGTGACCTCCTAACACTGACCCCTGCCCTGTTATTGGATAGTGTGTGTGTGTCAGTGACCTCCTAATACTGACCCCTGCCCTGTTATTGGACAGTGTGTCTGTGTCAGTGATGGTCCTTATACTGACCCCTGCCCTTTTATTGACATTGTGTGTGTGTCAGTGACCTCTTATATTTAACCCTGCCCTGTTATTGGACAGTGTGTGTGTGTGTCAGTGACCTCATTATACTGACCCCTGCCCTGTTATCGGACAGTGTGTGTTTTCAGTGATGGTCCTTATACTGACCCCTACCCTGTTATTGGACAGTGTGTGTGTGTCAGTGATGGTCCTTATACTGACCCCTGCCCTGTTATTGGACACTGTGTGTGCGTCAGTGACCTCCGATACTGACCCCTGCCCTGTTATTGGACAGTGTGTGTGTGTCAGTGATGGTCCTTATACTGACCCCTGCCCTGTTATTGGACTGTGTGTGTGTGTCAGTGATGGTCCTTATACTGACCCCTGCCCTGTTATTGGACAGTGTGTGTGTGTCAGTGACCTCCTATACTGACCCCTGCCCTGTTATCGGACAGTGTGTGTGTGTCAGTGATGGTCCTTATACTGACCCATGCCCTGTTATTGGACAGTGTGTGTGTGTCAGTGATGTTGCTTATACCGACTCCTGCCCTGTTATTGGACAGTGTGTGTGTGTCAGTGACCTCTTACACTGACCCCTGCCCTGTTATTGGACGGTGTGTGTGTGTCAATGATGGCCCTTATACTGACCCCTGCCCTGTTATTGGACAGTGTGTGTGTGTCAGTGACCTCTTACACTGACCCCTGCCCTGTTATTGGATAGTGTGTGTGTGTCAGTGACCTCCTAATACTGACCCCTGCCCTGTTATTGGACAGTGTGTGTGTGTCAGTGATGGTCCTTATACTGACCCCTGCCCTGTTATTGGACAGTTTTTGTGTGTCAGTGACCTCTTATATTGACCCCTGCCCTGTTATTCGACAGTGTGTGTGTGTCAGTGATGGTCCTTATACTGACCCCTGCCCTGTTATTGGACAGTGTGTGTGTGTCAGTGACCTCGTTAGACTGACCACTGCCCTGTTATTGGACAGTGTGTGTGTGTCAGTGACCTCTTATATTGACCCCTGCCCTGTTATTCGACAGTGTGTGTGTGTCAGTGATGGTCCTTATACTGACTCCTGCCCTGTTATTGGACAGTGTGTGTGTGTCAGTGACCTCCTTATACTGACCACTGCCCTGTAAGTGGACATTGTGTGTGTATCAGTGACCTCCTAACACTGACCCCTGCCCTGTTATTGGATAGTGTGTTTCAGAAATCTGAATGACAACCAAAAACTCCCATTCCTACTGGGAGAGGAGAGAAACTGTATAACACTGGCGGCACACTATGTTACAGCTTGCCATGAACAGAGGGACAACCAGTAAACTAAGAAAAGAATATATATAAACAATGCGAATGTATATTTATACACTCAGGGATATACCTGTTTATACACTGTATGAATAGAACTGCGTTTATGTGCTAAACCATAAATGTATTTTGATGCTTTGGCAACATAAGATGTAACTTATCATGCCAATAAAGCGATTTGAATTGTGAATTGTGAATTGTGAATTGTGTGTCAGTGACCTCCTAATACTGACCCCTGCCCTGTTATTGGACAGTGTGTGTGTGTCAGTGATGGTCCTTATACTGACCCCTGCCCTTTTATTGGACAGTGTGTGTGTGTCAGTGACCTCTTATATTGACCCCTGCCCTGTTATTGGCAGTGTGTGTGTGTGTCAGTGACCTCATTATACTGACCCCTGCCCTGTTATCGGACAGTGTGTGTTTTCAGTGATGGTCCTTATACTGACCCCTACCCTGTTATTGGACAGTGTGTGTGTGTCAGTGATGGTCCTTATACTGACCCCTGCCCTGTTATTGGACACTGTGTGTGTGTCAGTGACCTCCTATACTGACCCCTGCCCTGTTATTGGACAGTGTGTGTGTGTCAGTGATGGTCTTTATACTGACCCCTGCCCTGTTATTGGACAGTGTGTGTGTGTCAGTGATGGTCCTTATACTGACCCCTGCCCTGTTATTGGACAGTGTGTGTGTGTCAGTGACCTCCTATACTGACCCCTGCCCTGTTATTCGACAGTGAGTGTGTCAGTGACCTCATATACTGACGCGTGCCCTGTTATTGGACAGTGTGTGTGTGTCAGTGATGGTCCTTATACTGACCCCTGCCCTGTTATTGGACAGTGTGTGTGTGTCAGTGACCTCTTATGCTGACCCCTGCCCTGCTATTGGACAGTGTGTGTGTGTCAGTGACCTCCTTATACTGACCCCTGCCCTGTTATTCGACAGTGTGTGTGTGTCAGTGACCTCCTAATACTGACCTCTGCCCTGTTATTGGACAGTGTGTGTGTGTCAGTGATGGCCCTTATACTGAACCCTGCCCTGTTAATGGACAGTGTGTGTGTGTCAGTGACCTCTTACACTGACCCCTGCCCTGTTATTGGATAGTGTGTGTGTGTCAGTGACCTCCTAATACTGACCCCTGCTCTGTTATTGAACAGTGTGTGTGTGTCAGTGATGGGCCTTCTACTGACCCCTGCCCTGTTATTGGACAGTGTGTGTGTGTCAGTGACCTCTTATATTGACCCCTGCCCTGTTATTCGACAGTGAGTGTTTGTCAGTGACCTCATATACTGACCCCTGCCCTGTTATTGGACAGTGTGTGTGTGTCAGTGACCACCTAATATTGACCCCTGCCCTGTTATTGGACAGTGTGTGTGTGTCAGTGACCTCTTATGCTGACCCCTGCCCTGCTATTGGACAGTGTGTGTGTGTCAGTGACCTCCTTATACTGACCCCTGCCCTGTTATTCGACAGTGTGTGTGTGTCAGTGATGTTGCTTATACCGACCCCTGCCCTGTTATTGGACAGTGTGTGTGTGTCAGTGACCTCCTAATACTGACCTCTGCCCTGTTATTGGACGGTGTGTGTGTGTCAATGATGGCCCTTATACTGACCCCTGCCCTGTTATTGGACAGTGTGTGTGTGTCAGTGACCTCCTAATACTGACCTCTGCCCTGTTATTGGACAGTGTGTGTGTGTCAGTGATGGCCCTTATACTGAACCCTGCCCTGTTAATGGACAGTGTGTGTGTGTCAGTGACCTCTTACACTGACCCCTGCCCTGTTATTGGATAGTGTGTGTGTGTCAGTGACCTCCTAATACTGACCCCTGCCCTGTTATTGGACAGTGTGTGTGTGTCAGTGATGGTCCTTATACTGACCCCTGCCCTGTTATTGGACAGTGTGTGTGTGTCAGTGACCTCTTATATTGACCCCTGCCCTGTTATTCGACAGTGTGTGTGTGTCAGTGATGGTCCTTATACTGACCCCTGCCCTGTTATTGGACAGTGTGTGTGTGTCAGTGACCTCCTAACACTGACCCCTGCCCTGTTATTGGATAGTGTGTGTGTGTCAGTGACCTCCTAATACTGACCCCTGCCCTGTTATTGGACAGTGTGTGTGTGTGTCAGTGACCTCATTATACTGACCCCTGCCCTGTTATCGGACAGTGTGTGTTTTCAGTGATGGTCCTTATACTGACCCCTACCCTGTTATTGGACAGTGTGTGTGTGTCAGTGATGGTCCTTATACTGACCCCTGCCCTTTTATTGGACACTGTGTGTGTGTCAGTGACCTCCTATACTGACCCCTGCCCTGTTATTGGACAGTGTGTGTGTGTCAGTGATGGTCCTTATACTGACCCCTGCCCTGTTATTGGACAGTGTGTGTGTGTCAGTGACCTCTTATGCTGACCCCTGCCCTGCTATTGGACAGTGTGTGTGTGTGTCAGTGACCTCCTTATACTGACCCCTGCCCTGTTATTGGACAGTGTGTGTGTCTCAGTGGTGGTCCTTATACTGACCCCTGCCCTGTTATTGGACAGAGTATGTGTATCAGTGACGTCCTACACTGAACCCTGCCCTGTTATTAGACAGTGTATGTGTGTCAGTGATGGTCCTTATACTGACCCCTGCCCTGTTATTGGACAGTGTGTGTGAGTGAATGACCTCCTAACACTGACCCCTGCCCTGTTATTGGACAGTGTGTGTGTGTCCGTGATGGTCCTTATATTGACCCCTGCCCTGTTATGGGACGGTGTGTGTGTGCCAGTGACCTCCTATACTGACCCCTGCCCTATTACGGGACAGTGTGTGTGCGTCAGTGACCTCCTATACTGACCCTTGCCCTGTTATTGGACAGTGTGTGTTTGGCAGTGCTGGTCCTTAAACTGACCCCTGCCCTGTTATTGGACAGTGTGTGTGTGTCAGTGACCTCCTTATACTGACCCCTGCCCTGTTATTGGACAGTGTGCGTGTGTCAGTGACCTCCTATACTGACACCTGCCCTGTTATTGGACAGTGTGTGTGTGTCCGTGATGATCCTAATACTGACCCCTGCCGTGTTATTGGACGTTGTGTGTGTGTCAGTGACCTCCTAATACTGACCCCTGCCCTGTTATTGGACAGTGTGTGTGTGTCAGTGATGGTCCTTATACTGACCTCGGCCCTGTTATTGGTCAGTATGTGTGTGTCAGTGACCTCCTTATTCTGACCCCTGCCCTGTTATCGAACAGTGTGTGTGTGTCAGTGACCTCTTACACTGACCCCTGCCCTGTTATTGGATAGTGTGTGTGTGTCAGTGACCTCCTAATACTGACCCCTGCCCTGTTATTGGACAGTGTGTGTGTGTCAGTGATGGTCCTTATACTGACCCCTGCCCTGTTATTGGACAGTGTGTGTGTGTCAGTGACCTCTTATATTGACCCCTGCCCTGTTATTCGACAGTGTGTGTGTGTCAGTGATGGTCCTTATACTGACCCCTGCCCTGTTATTGGACAGTGTGTGTGTGTCAGTGACCTCCTTATACTGACCCCTGCCCTGTTATTGGACAGTGTGTGTGTGTCAGTGACCTCCTAACACTGACCCCTGCCCTGTTATTGGATAGTGTGTGTGTGTCAGTGACCTCCTAATACTGACCCCTGCCCTGTTATTGGACAGTGTGTGTGTGTGTCAGTGACCTCATTATACTGACCCCTGCCCTGTTATCGGACAGTGTGTGTTTTCAGTGATGGTCCTTATACTGACCCCTACCCTGTTATTGGACAGTGTGTGTGTGTCAGTGATGGTCCTTATACTGACCCCTGCCCTTTTATTGGACAGTGTGTGTGTGTCAGTGACCTCTTATGCTGACCCCTGCCCTGCTATTGGACAGTGTGTGTGTGTGTCAGTGACCTCCTTATACTGACCCCTGCCCTGTTATTGGACAGTGTGTGTGTCTCAGTGGTGGTCCTTATACTGACCCCTGCCCTGTTATTGGACAGAGTATGTGTATCAGTGACGTCCTACACTGAACCCTGCCCTGTTATTAGACAGTGTATGTGTGTCAGTGATGGTCCTTATACTGACCCCTGCCCTGTTATTGGACAGTGTGTGTGAGTGAATGACCTCCTAACACTGACCCCTGCCCTGTTATTGGACAGTGTGTGTGTGTCCGTGATGGTCCTTATATTGACCCCTGCCCTGTTATGGGACGGTGTGTGTGTGCCAGTGACCTCCTATACTGACCCCTGCCCTGTTACGGGACAGTGTGTGTGCGTCAGTGACCTCCTATACTGACCCTTGCCCTGTTATTGGACAGTGTGTGTGTGTCAGTGACCTCCTTATTCTGACCCCTGCCCTGTTATCGAACAGTGTGTATGTGTCAGTGGCCTCCTTATACTGACCCCTGCCCTGTTATTGGACAGTGTGCGTGGGTCAGTGACCTCCTATACTGACACCTGCCCTGTTATTGGACAGTGTGTGTTTCCGTGATGATCCTAATACTGACCCCTGCCGTGTTATTGGACGTTGTGTGTGTGTCAGTGACCTCCTAATACTGACCCCTGCCCTGTTATTGGACAGTGTGTGTGTGTCAGTGATGGTCCTTATACTGACCTCGGCCCTGTTATTGGTCAGTATGTGTGTGTCAGTGACCTCCTTATTCTGACCCCTGCCCTGTTATCGAACAGTGTGTATGTGTCAGTGGCCTCCTTATACTGACCCCTGCCCTGTTATTGGACAGTGTGCGTGGGTCAGTGACCTCCTATACTGACACCTGCCCTGTTATTGGACAGTGTGTGTTTCCGTGATGATCCTAATACTGACCCCTGCCGTGTTATTGGACGTTGTGTGTGTGTCAGTGACCTCCTAATACTGACCCCTGCCCTGTTATTGGACAGTGTGTGTGTGTCAGTGATGGTCCTTATACTGACCTCGGCCCTGTTATTGGTCAGTATGTGTGTGTCAGTGACCTCCTTATTCTGACCACTGCCCTGTTATCGAACAGTGTGTATGTGTCAGTGGCCTCCTTATACTGACCCCTGCCCTGTTATTGGACAGTGTGTGTGTGTCAGTGAACTCCTTATACTTACCCCTGCCCTGTTATTGGACAGTGTGTGCGTGTCCGTGATGGTCCTTATACTGACCCCTGCCCTGTTATTGGACAGTGTGTGTGTGTCAGTGATGTTCCTTATACTGACCCCTGCCCTGTTATTGGACAGTGTGTGTGTGTCAGTGACCTCCTATACTGACCCCTGCCCTGTTATCGGACAGTGTGTGTGTGTCAGTGATGGTCCTTATACTGACCCATGCCCTGTTATTGGACAGTGTGTGTGTGTCAGTGACCTCTTACACTGACCCCTGCCCTGTTATTGGACGGTGTGTGTGTGTCAATGATGGCCCTTATACTGACCCCTGCCCTGTTATTGGACAGTGTGTGTGTGTCAGTGACCTCCTAATACTGACCCCTGCCCTGTTATTGGACAGTGTGTGTGTGTCAGTGATGGTCCTTATACTGACCACTGCCCTGTTATTGGACAGTGTGTATGTGTCAGTGATGGTCCTTATACTGACCTCTGCACTGTTATTGGACAGTGTGTGTGTGTCAGTTGACTCTTATACTGACCCCTGCCCTGTTATTGGACAGTGTGTGTGTGTCAGTGACCTCTTATACTGACCCCTGCCCTGTTATTGGACAGTGTGTGTGTGTCAGTGATGGTCCTTATACTGACCCCTGCCCTGTTATTGGACAGTGTGTGTGCGTCAGTGACCTGCTATGCTGACCCTTGCCCTGTTATTGGACAGTGGGTGTTTGTCAGTGATGGTCCTTAAACTGACCCCTGCCCTGTTATTGGACAGTGTATGTGTGTCAGTGACCTCCTGTACTGACCCCTGCCCTGGTATTGGACAGTGAGTGTGTGTCAGTGACATCCTTATACTGACCCCTACCCTGTTATTGGACAGTGTGTGTGTGTCAGTGATGGTCCTTATACTGACCCCTGCCCTGTTATTGGACAGTGTGTGTGTGTCAGTGACCTCTTATGCTGACCCCTGCCCTGTTATTGGACAGTGTGTGTGTGTCAGTGACCTCCTTATACTGACCCCTGCCCTGTTATTGGACAGTGTCTGTGTCTCAGTGGTGGTCCTTATACTGACCCCTGCCCTGTTATTGGACAGAGTATGTGTATCAGTGACCTCCTACACTGAACCCTGCCCTGTTATTAGACAGTGTATGTGTGTCAGTGATGGTCCTTATACTGACCCCTGCCCTGTTATTGGACAGTGTGTGTGAGTCAATGACCTCCTAACACTGACCCCTGCCCTTTTATTGGACAGTGTGTGTGTGTCAGTGACCTCCTAATACTGACACCTGCGCTGTTATTGAACAGTGTGTGTGTGTCAGTGATGGGCCTTCTACTGACCCCTGCCCTGTTATTGGACAGTGTGTGTGTGTCAGTGACCTCTTACATTGACCCCTGCCCTGTTATTGGACAGTGTGTGTGTGTCAGTGACCTCCTAATACTGACCCCTGCCCTGTTATTGGACAGTGTGTGTGTGTCAGTGATGGTATTCATACTGACCCCTGCCCTGTTATTGGACAGTGTGTGTGTGTCAGCGATGGTCCTTATACTGACCCCTGCCCTGTTATTGGACAGTGTGTGTGTGTCAGTGATGGTCCTTATACTGACCACTGCCCTGTTATTGGACAGTGTGTATGTGTCAGTGATGGTCCTTATACTGACCCCTGCACTGTTATTGGACAGTGTGTGTGTGTCAGTGACCTCTTATACTGACCCCTGCCCTGTTATTGGACAGTGTGTGTGTGTCAGTGACCTCTTATACTGACCCCTGCCCTGTTATTGGACAGTGTGTGTGTGTCAGTGATGGTCCTTATACTGACCACTGCCCTGTTATTGGACAGTGTGTGTGTGTCAGTGATGGTCCTTATACTGACCCCTGCACTGTTATTGGACAGTGTGTGTGTGTCAGTGACCTCTTATACTGACCCCTGCCCTGTTATTGGACAGTGTGTGTGTGTCAGTGACCTCTTATACTGACCCCCGCCCTGTTATTGGACAGTGTGTGTGTGTCAGTGATGGTCCTTATACTGACCACTGCCCTGTTATTGGACAGTGTGTGTGTGTCAGTGACCTCCTTATACTGACCCCTGCCCTGTTATTGGACCGTTTGTTTGTGTCAGTGACCTCCTTATACTGACCCCTGCCCTGTTATTGGCAGGTGTGTGTTTTCAGTGATGGTCCTTATACTGACACCTGCCCTGTTATTGGACAGTGTGTGTGTGTCAGTGATGGTCCTTATACTGACCCCTGCCCTGTTATTGGACAGTGTGTGTGCGTCAGTGACCTCCTATACTGACCCTTGCCCTGTTATTGGACAGTGTGTGTTTGTCAGTGACATCCTTATACTGACCTCTACCCTGTTATTGGACAGTGTGTGTGTGTCAGTGATGGTCCTTATACTGACCCCTGCCCTGTTATTGGACAGTGTGTGTGTGTCAGTGACCTCTTATATTGACCCCTGCCCTGTTATTCGACAGTGTGTGTGTGTCAGTGATGGTCCTTATACTGACCCCTGCCCTGTTATTGGACAGTGTGTGTGTGTCAGTGACCTCCTAACACTGACCCCTGCCCTGTTATTGGATAGTGTGTGTGTGTCAGTGACCTCCTAATACTGACCCCTGCCCTGTTATTGGACAGTGTGTGTGTGTGTCAGTGACCTCATTATACTGACCCCTGCCCTGTTATCGGACAGTGTGTGTTTTCAGTGATGGTCCTTATACTGACCCCTACCCTGTTATTGGACAGTGTGTGTGTGTCAGTGATGGTCCTTATACTGACCCCTGCCCTTTTATTGGACACTGTGTGTGTGTCAGTGACCTCCTATACTGACCCCTGCCCTGTTATTGGACAGTGTGTGTGTGTCAGTGATGGTCCTTATACTGACCCCTGCCCTGTTATTGGACAGTGTGTGTGTGTCAGTGACCTCTTATGCTGACCCCTGCCCTGCTATTGGACAGTGTGTGTGTGTGTCAGTGACCTCCTTATACTGACCCCTGCCCTGTTATTGGACAGTGTGTGTGTCTCAGTGGTGGTCCTTATACTGACCCCTGCCCTGTTATTGGACAGAGTATGTGTATCAGTGACGTCCTACACTGAACCCTGCCCTGTTATTAGACAGTGTATGTGTGTCAGTGATGGTCCTTATACTGACCCCTGCCCTGTTATTGGACAGTGTGTGTGAGTGAATGACCTCCTAACACTGACCCCTGCCCTGTTATTGGACAGTGTGTGTGTGTCCGTGATGGTCCTTATATTGACCCCTGCCCTGTTATGGGACGGTGTGTGTGTGCCAGTGACCTCCTATACTGACCCCTGCCCTATTACGGGACAGTGTGTGTGCGTCAGTGACCTCCTATACTGACCCTTGCCCTGTTATTGGACAGTGTGTGTTTGGCAGTGCTGGTCCTTAAACTGACCCCTGCCCTGTTATTGGACAGTGTGTGTGTGTCAGTGACCTCCTTATACTGACCCCTGCCCTGTTATTGGACAGTGTGCGTGTGTCAGTGACCTCCTATACTGACACCTGCCCTGTTATTGGACAGTGTGTGTGTGTCCGTGATGATCCTAATACTGACCCCTGCCGTGTTATTGGACGTTGTGTGTGTGTCAGTGACCTCCTAATACTGACCCCTGCCCTGTTATTGGACAGTGTGTGTGTGTCAGTGATGGTCCTTATACTGACCTCGGCCCTGTTATTGGTCAGTATGTGTGTGTCAGTGACCTCCTTATTCTGACCCCTGCCCTGTTATCGAACAGTGTGTGTGTGTCAGTGACCTCTTACACTGACCCCTGCCCTGTTATTGGATAGTGTGTGTGTGTCAGTGACCTCCTAATACTGACCCCTGCCCTGTTATTGGACAGTGTGTGTGTGTCAGTGATGGTCCTTATACTGACCCCTGCCCTGTTATTGGACAGTGTGTGTGTGTCAGTGACCTCTTATATTGACCCCTGCCCTGTTATTCGACAGTGTGTGTGTGTCAGTGATGGTCCTTATACTGACCCCTGCCCTGTTATTGGACAGTGTGTGTGTGTCAGTGACCTCCTTATACTGACCCCTGCCCTGTTATTGGACAGTGTGTGTGTGTCAGTGACCTCCTAACACTGACCCCTGCCCTGTTATTGGATAGTGTGTGTGTGTCAGTGACCTCCTAATACTGACCCCTGCCCTGTTATTGGACAGTGTGTGTGTGTGTCAGTGACCTCATTATACTGACCCCTGCCCTGTTATCGGACAGTGTGTGTTTTCAGTGATGGTCCTTATACTGACCCCTACCCTGTTATTGGACAGTGTGTGTGTGTCAGTGATGGTCCTTATACTGACCCCTGCCCTTTTATTGGACAGTGTGTGTGTGTCAGTGACCTCTTATGCTGACCCCTGCCCTGCTATTGGACAGTGTGTGTGTGTGTCAGTGACCTCCTTATACTGACCCCTGCCCTGTTATTGGACAGTGTGTGTGTCTCAGTGGTGGTCCTTATACTGACCCCTGCCCTGTTATTGGACAGAGTATGTGTATCAGTGACGTCCTACACTGAACCCTGCCCTGTTATTAGACAGTGTATGTGTGTCAGTGATGGTCCTTATACTGACCCCTGCCCTGTTATTGGACAGTGTGTGTGAGTGAATGACCTCCTAACACTGACCCCTGCCCTGTTATTGGACAGTGTGTGTGTGTCCGTGATGGTCCTTATATTGACCCCTGCCCTGTTATGGGACGGTGTGTGTGTGCCAGTGACCTCCTATACTGACCCCTGCCCTGTTACGGGACAGTGTGTGTGCGTCAGTGACCTCCTATACTGACCCTTGCCCTGTTATTGGACAGTGTGTGTGTGTCAGTGACCTCCTTATTCTGACCCCTGCCCTGTTATCGAACAGTGTGTATGTGTCAGTGGCCTCCTTATACTGACCCCTGCCCTGTTATTGGACAGTGTGCGTGGGTCAGTGACCTCCTATACTGACACCTGCCCTGTTATTGGACAGTGTGTGTTTCCGTGATGATCCTAATACTGACCCCTGCCGTGTTATTGGACGTTGTGTGTGTGTCAGTGACCTCCTAATACTGACCCCTGCCCTGTTATTGGACAGTGTGTGTGTGTCAGTGATGGTCCTTATACTGACCTCGGCCCTGTTATTGGTCAGTATGTGTGTGTCAGTGACCTCCTTATTCTGACCCCTGCCCTGTTATCGAACAGTGTGTATGTGTCAGTGGCCTCCTTATACTGACCCCTGCCCTGTTATTGGACAGTGTGCGTGGGTCAGTGACCTCCTATACTGACACCTGCCCTGTTATTGGACAGTGTGTGTTTCCGTGATGATCCTAATACTGACCCCTGCCGTGTTATTGGACGTTGTGTGTGTGTCAGTGACCTCCTAATACTGACCCCTGCCCTGTTATTGGACAGTGTGTGTGTGTCAGTGATGGTCCTTATACTGACCTCGGCCCTGTTATTGGTCAGTATGTGTGTGTCAGTGACCTCCTTATTCTGACCACTGCCCTGTTATCGAACAGTGTGTATGTGTCAGTGGCCTCCTTATACTGACCCCTGCCCTGTTATTGGACAGTGTGTGTGTGTCAGTGAACTCCTTATACTTACCCCTGCCCTGTTATTGGACAGTGTGTGCGTGTCCGTGATGGTCCTTATACTGACCCCTGCCCTGTTATTGGACAGTGTGTGTGTGTCAGTGATGTTCCTTATACTGACCCCTGCCCTGTTATTGGACAGTGTGTGTGTGTCAGTGACCTCCTATACTGACCCCTGCCCTGTTATCGGACAGTGTGTGTGTGTCAGTGATGGTCCTTATACTGACCCATGCCCTGTTATTGGACAGTGTGTGTGTGTCAGTGACCTCTTACACTGACCCCTGCCCTGTTATTGGACGGTGTGTGTGTGTCAATGATGGCCCTTATACTGACCCCTGCCCTGTTATTGGACAGTGTGTGTGTGTCAGTGACCTCCTAATACTGACCCCTGCCCTGTTATTGGACAGTGTGTGTGTGTCAGTGATGGTCCTTATACTGACCACTGCCCTGTTATTGGACAGTGTGTATGTGTCAGTGATGGTCCTTATACTGACCTCTGCACTGTTATTGGACAGTGTGTGTGTGTCAGTTGACTCTTATACTGACCCCTGCCCTGTTATTGGACAGTGTGTGTGTGTCAGTGACCTCTTATACTGACCCCTGCCCTGTTATTGGACAGTGTGTGTGTGTCAGTGATGGTCCTTATACTGACCCCTGCCCTGTTATTGGACAGTGTGTGTGCGTCAGTGACCTGCTATGCTGACCCTTGCCCTGTTATTGGACAGTGGGTGTTTGTCAGTGATGGTCCTTAAACTGACCCCTGCCCTGTTATTGGACAGTGTATGTGTGTCAGTGACCTCCTGTACTGACCCCTGCCCTGGTATTGGACAGTGAGTGTGTGTCAGTGACATCCTTATACTGACCCCTACCCTGTTATTGGACAGTGTGTGTGTGTCAGTGATGGTCCTTATACTGACCCCTGCCCTGTTATTGGACAGTGTGTGTGTGTCAGTGACCTCTTATGCTGACCCCTGCCCTGTTATTGGACAGTGTGTGTGTGTCAGTGACCTCCTTATACTGACCCCTGCCCTGTTATTGGACAGTGTCTGTGTCTCAGTGGTGGTCCTTATACTGACCCCTGCCCTGTTATTGGACAGAGTATGTGTATCAGTGACCTCCTACACTGAACCCTGCCCTGTTATTAGACAGTGTATGTGTGTCAGTGATGGTCCTTATACTGACCCCTGCCCTGTTATTGGACAGTGTGTGTGAGTCAATGACCTCCTAACACTGACCCCTGCCCTTTTATTGGACAGTGTGTGTGTGTCAGTGACCTCCTAATACTGACACCTGCGCTGTTATTGAACAGTGTGTGTGTGTCAGTGATGGGCCTTCTACTGACCCCTGCCCTGTTATTGGACAGTGTGTGTGTGTCAGTGACCTCTTACATTGAC
Organism: Somniosus microcephalus; assembly: GCF_052327205.1. Classification (NCBI taxonomy): domain Eukaryota; kingdom Metazoa; phylum Chordata; class Chondrichthyes; order Squaliformes; family Somniosidae; genus Somniosus; species Somniosus microcephalus. The sequence goes on along the minus strand of NC_140997.1, from coordinate 117,522,098 downwards.
CCCTGCCCTGTTATTGGACAGTGTGTGTGTGTCAGTGACCTCCTAATACTGACCCCTGCCCTGTTATTGGACAGTGTGTGTGTGTCAGTGATGGTATTCATACTGACCCCTGCCCTGTTATTGGACAGTGTGTGTGTGTCAGCGATGGTCCTTATACTGACCCCTGCCCTGTTATTGGACAGTGTGTGTGTGTCAGTGATGGTCCTTATACTGACCACTGCCCTGTTATTGGACAGTGTGTATGTGTCAGTGATGGTCCTTATACTGACCCCTGCACTGTTATTGGACAGTGTGTGTGTGTCAGTGACCTCTTATACTGACCCCTGCCCTGTTATTGGACAGTGTGTGTGTGTCAGTGACCTCTTATACTGACCCCTGCCCTGTTATTGGACAGTGTGTGTGTGTCAGTGATGGTCCTTATACTGACCACTGCCCTGTTATTGGACAGTGTGTGTGTGTCAGTGATGGTCCTTATACTGACCCCTGCACTGTTATTGGACAGTGTGTGTGTGTCAGTGACCTCTTATACTGACCCCTGCCCTGTTATTGGACAGTGTGTGTGTGTCAGTGACCTCTTATACTGACCCCCGCCCTGTTATTGGACAGTGTGTGTGTGTCAGTGATGGTCCTTATACTGACCACTGCCCTGTTATTGGACAGTGTGTGTGTGTCAGTGACCTCCTTATACTGACCCCTGCCCTGTTATTGGACCGTTTGTTTGTGTCAGTGACCTCCTTATACTGACCCCTGCCCTGTTATTGGCAGGTGTGTGTTTTCAGTGATGGTCCTTATACTGACACCTGCCCTGTTATTGGACAGTGTGTGTGTGTCAGTGATGGTCCTTATACTGACCCCTGCCCTGTTATTGGACAGTGTGTGTGCGTCAGTGACCTCCTATACTGACCCTTGCCCTGTTATTGGACAGTGTGTGTTTGTCAGTGACATCCTTATACTGACCTCTACCCTGTTATTGGACAGTGTGTGTGTGTCAGTGATGGTCCTTATACTGACCCCTGCCCTGTTATTGGACAGTGAGTGTGTGTCAGTGACCTCCTATACTGACCCCTGCCCTGTTATTGGACAGTGTGTGTGTGTCCGTGATGGTCCTTATACTGACCCCTACCCTGTTATGGGACGGTGTGTGTGTGTCAGTGACCTCCTATACTGACCCCTGCCCTGTTATGGGACGGTGTGTGTGTGTCAGTGACCTCCTTATACTGACCCCTGCCCTGTTATTGGACAGTGTGTGTGTGTCAGTGACCTCCTATACTGACACCTGCCCTGTTATTGGACAGTGTGTGTGTGTCCGTGATGATCCTAATACTGACCCCTGCCCTGTTATTGGACAGTGTGTGTGTGTCAGTGATGGTCCTTATACTGACCTCGGCCCTGTTATTGGTCAGTATGTGTGTGTCAGTGACCTCCTTATTCTGACCCCTGCCCTGTTATCCAACAGTGTGTATGTGTCAGTGGCCTCCTTATACTGATCCCTGCCCTGTTATTGGACAGTGTGTGTGTGTCAGTGACCTCCTTATGCTGACCCCTGCCCTGTTATTGGACAGTGTGTGCGTGTCCGTGATGGTCCTTATACTGACACCTGCCCTGTTATTGGACAGTGTGTGTGTGTCAGTGATGTTCCTTATGCTGACCCCTGCCCTGTTATTGGACAGTGTGTGTGTGTCAGTGACCTCCTATACTGACCACTGCCCTGTTATCGGACAGTGTGTGTGTGTCAGTGATGGTCCTTATACTGACCCATGCCCTGTTATTGGACAGTGTGTGTGTGTCAGTGATGTTGCTTATACCGACCCCTGCCCTGTTATTGGACAGTGTGTGTGTGTCAGTGACCTCTTACACTGACCCCTGCCCTGTTATTGGACGGTGTGTGTGTGTCAATGATGGCCCTTATACTGACCCCTGCCCTGTTATTGGACAGTGTGTGTGTGTCAGTGACCTCCTAATACTGACCTCTGCCCTGTTATTGGACAGTGTGTGTGTGTCAGTGATGGTCCTTATACTGACCCCTGCCCTGTTATTGGACAGTGTGTGTGTGTCAGTGACCTCTTACACTGACCCCTGCCCTGTTATTGGATAGTGTGTGTGTGTCAGTGACCTCCTAATACTGACCCCTGCCCTGTTATTGGACAGTGTGTGTGTCAGTGATGGTCCTTATACTGACCCCTGCCCTGTTATTGGACAGTGTGTGTGTGTCACTGACCTCTTATATTGACCCCTGCCCTGTTATTGGACAGTGTGTGTGTGTCAGTGATGGTCCTTATACTGACCCCTGCCCTGTTATTGGACAGTGTGTGTGTGTCAGAGACCTCCTTATACTGACCACTGCCCTGTTAGTGGACAGTGTGTGTGTGTCAGTGACCTCCTAACACTGACCCCTGCCCTGTTATTGGATAGTGTGTGTGTGTCAGTGACCTCCTAATACTGACCCCTGCCCTGTTATTGGACAGTGTGTGTGTGTGTCAGTGATGGTCCTTATACTGACCCCTGCCCTTTTATTGGACATTGTGTGTGTGTCAGTGACCTCTTATATTGACCCCTGCCCTGTTATTGGACAGTGTGTGTGTGTGTCAGTGACCTCATTATACTGACCCCTGCCCTGTTATCGGACAGTGTGTGTTTTCAGTGATGGTCCTTATACTGACCCCTACCCTGTTATTGGACAGTGTGTGTGTGTCAGTGATGGTCCTTATACTGACCCCTGCCCTGTTATTGGACACTGTGTGTGTGTCAGTGACCTCCGATACTGACCCCTGCCCTGTTATTGGACAGTGTGTGTGTGTCAGTGATGGTCCTTATACTGACCCCTGCCCTGTTATTGGACTGTGTGTGTGTGTCAGTGATGGTCCTTATACTGACCCCTGCCCTGTTATTGGACAGTGTGTGTGTGTCAGTGACCTCCTATACTGACCCCTGCCCTGTTATCGGACAGTGTGTGTGTGTCAGTGATGGTCCTTATACTGACCCATGCCCTGTTATTGGACAGTGTGTGTGTGTCAGTGATGTTGCTTATACCGACTCCTGCCCTGTTATTGGACAGTGTGTGTGTGTCAGTGACCTCTTACACTGACCCCTGCCCTGTTATTGGACGGTGTGTGTGTGTCAATGATGGCCCTTATACTGACCCCTGCCCTGTTATTGGACAGTGTGTGTGTGTCAGTGACCTCCTAATTCTGACCTCTGCCCTGTTATTGGACAGTGTGTGTGTGTCAGTGATGGCCCTTATACTGACCCCTGCCCTGTTATTGGACAGTGTGTGTGTGTCAGTGACCTCTTACACTGACCCCTGCCCTGTTATTGGATAGTGTGTGTGTGTCAGTGACCTCCTAATACTGACCACTGCCCTGTTATTGGACAGTGTGTGTGTGTCAGTGATGGTCCTTATACTGACCCCTGCCCTGTTATTGGACAGTTTTTGTGTGTCAGTGACCTCTTATATTGACCCCTGCCCTGTTATTCGACAGTGTGTGTGTGTCAGTGATGGTCCTTATACTGACCCCTGCCCTGTTATTGGACAGTGTGTGTGTGTCAGTGACCTCGTTAGGCTGACCACTGCCCTGTTATTGGACAGTGTGTGTGTGTCAGTGACCTCTTATATTGACCCCTGCCCTGTTATTCGACAGTGTGTGTGTGTCAGTGATGGTCCTTATACTGACCCCTGCCCTGTTATTGGACAGTGTGTGTGTGTCAGTGACCTCCATATACTGACCACTGCCCTGTTAGTGGACATTGTGTGTGTATCAGTGACCTCCTAACACTGACCCCTGCCCTGTTATTGGATAGTGTGTGTGTGTCAGTGACCTCCTAATACTGACCCCTGCCCTGTTATTGGACAGTGTGTGTGTGTCAGTGATGGTCCTTATACTGACCCCTGCCCTTTTATTGGACAGTGTGTGTGTGTCAGTGACCTCTTATATTGACCCCTGCCCTGTTATTGGCAGTGTGTGTGTGTGTCAGTGACCTCATTATACTGACCCCTGCCCTGTTATCGGACAGTGTGTGTTTTCAGTGATGGTCCTTATACTGACCCCTACCCTGTTATTGGACAGTGTGTGTGTGTCAGTGATGGTCCTTATACTGACCCCTGCCCTGTTATTGGACACTGTGTGTGTGTCAGTGACCTCCTATACTGACCCCTGCCCTGTTATTGGACAGTGTGTGTGTGTCAGTGATGGTCCTTATACTGACCCCTGCCCTGTTATTGGACAGTGTGTGTGTGTCAGTGATGGTCCTTATACTGACCCCTGCCCTGTTATTGGACAGTGTGTGTGTGTCAGTGACCTCCTATACTGACCCCTGCCCTGTTATTCGACAGTGAGTGTGTGTCAGTGACCTCATATACTGACGCGTGCCCTGTTATTGGACAGTGTGTGTGTGTCAGTGATGGTCCTTATACTGACCCCTGCCCTGTTATTGGACAGTGTGTGTGTGTCAGTGACCTCTTATGCTGACCCCTGCCCTGCTATTGGACAGTGTGTGTGTGTCAGTGACCTCCTTATACTGACCCCTGCCCTGTTATTCGACAGTGTGTGTGTGTCAGTGATGTTGCTTATACCGACCCCTGCCCTGTTATTGGACAGTGTGTGTGTGTCAGTGACCTCTTACACTGACCCCTGCCCTGTTATTGGACGGTGTGTGTGTGTCAATGATGGCCCTTATACTGACCCCTGCCCTGTTATTGGACAGTGTGTGTGTGTCAGTGACCTCCTAATACTGACCTCTGCCCTGTTATTGGACAGTGTGTGTGTGTCAGTGATGGCCCTTATACTGAACCCTGCCCTGTTAATGGACAGTGTGTGTGTGTCAGTGACCTCTTACACTGACCCCTGCCCTGTTATTGGATAGTGTGTGTGTGTCAGTGACCTCCTAATACTGACCCCTGCCCTGTTATTGGACAGTGTGTGTGTGTCAGTGACCTCTTATATTGACCCCTGCCCTGTTATTCGACAGTGTGTGTGTGTCAGTGATGGTCCTTATACTGACCCCTGCCCTGTTATTGCACAGTTTGTGTGTGTCAGTGACCTCCTTATACTGACCCCTGCCCTGTTATTGGACAGTGTGTGTGTGTCAGTGACCTCCTAACACTGACCCCTGCCCTGTTATTGGATAGTGTGTGTGTGTCAGTGACCTCCTAATACTGACCCCTGCCCTGTTATTGGACAGTGTGTGTGTGTCAGTGATGGTCCTTGTACTGACCCCTGCCCTTTTATTGGACAGTGTGTGTGTGTCAGTGACCTCTTATATTGACCCCTGCCCTGTTATTGGACAGTGTGTGTCTGTGTCAGTGACCTCATTATACTGACCCCTGCCCTGTTATCGGACAGTGTGTGTTTTCAGTGATGGTCCTTATACTGACCCCTACCCTGTTATTGGACAGTGTGTGCGTGTCAGTGATGGTCCTTATACTGACCCCTGCCCTTTTATTGGACACTGTGTGTGTGTCAGTGACCTCCTATACTGACCCCTGCCCTGTTATTGGACAGTGTGTGTGTGTCAGTGATGGTCCTTATACTGACCCCTGCCCTGTTATTGGACAGTGTGTGTGTGTCAGTGACCTCTTATGCTGACCCCTGCCCTGCTATTGGACAGTGTGTGTGTGTCAGTGACCTCTTATGCTGACCCCTGCCCTGCTATTGGACAGTGTGTGTGTCTCAGTGGTGGTCCTTATACTGACCCCTGCCCTGTTATTGGACAGAGTATGTGTATCAGTGATGTCCCACACTGAACCCTGCCCTGTTATTAGACAGTGTATGTGTGTCAGTGAAGATCCTTATACTGACCCCTGCCCTGTTATTGGACAGTGTGTGTGAGTGAATGACCTCCTAACACTGACCCCTGCCCTGTTATTGGACAGTGTGTGTGTGTCAGTGACCTCCTAATACTGGCCCCTGCTCTGTTATTGAACAGTGTGTGTGTGTCAGTGATGGGCCTTCTACTGACCCCTGCCCTGTTATTGGACAGTGTGTGTGTGTCAGTGACCTCTTATATTGACCCCTGCCCTGTTATTCGAAAGTGAGTGTTTGTCAGTGACCTCATATACTGACCACTGCCCTGTTATTGGACAGTGTGTGTGTGTCAGTGACCACCTAATATTGACCCCTGCCCTGTTATTGGACAGTGTGTGTGTGTCAGTGACCTCCTAATACTGACCCCTGCCCTGTTATTGGACAGTGTGTGTGTGTCAGTGATGGTATTTATACTGACCCCTGCCCTGTTATTGGACAGTGTGTGTGTGTCAGTGATGGTCCTTATACTGACCCCCGCCCTGTTATTGGACAGTGTGTGTGTGTCAGTGACCTCCTATACTGACCCCTGCCCTGTTATTGGACAGTGTGTGTGTGTCCATGATGGTCCTTATACTGACCCCTGCCCTGTTATGGGACGGTGTGTGTGTGTCAGTGACCTCCTTATACTGACACCTGCCCTGTTATTGGACAGTGTGTGTGTGTCAGTGACCTCCTATACTGACACCTGCCCTGTTATTGGACAGTGTGTGTGTGTCCGTGATGATCCTAATACTGACCCCTGCCCTGTTATTGGACAGTGTGTGTGTGTCAGTGATGGTCCTTATACTGACCTCGGCCCTGTTATTGGTCAGTATGTGTGTGTCAGTGACCTCCTTATTCTGACCCCTGCCCTGTTATCGAACAGTGTGTATGTGTCAGTGGCCTCCTTATACTGATCCCTGCCCTGTTATTGGACAGTGTGTGTGTGTCAGTGACCTCCTTATACTGACCCCTGCCCTGTTATTGGACAGTGTGTGCGTGTCCGTGATGGTCCTTATACTGACCCCTGCCCTGTTATTGGACAGTGTGTGTGTGTCAGTGATGTTCCTTATGCTGACCCCTGCCCTGTTATTGGACAGTGTGTGTTTGTCAGTGACCTCCTATACTGACCCCTGCCCTGTTATCGGACAGTGTGTGTGTGTCAGTGATGGTCCTTATACTGACCCATGCCCTGTTATTGGACAGTGTGTGTGTGTCAGTGATGTTGCTTATACCGACCCCTGCCCTGTTATTGGACAGTGTGTGTGTGTCAGTGACCTCTTACACTGACCCCTGCCCTGTTATTGGACGGTGTGTGTGTGTCAATGATGGCCCTTGTACTGACCCCTGCCCTGTTATTGGACAGTGTGTGTGTGTCAGTGACCTCCTAATACTGACCTCTGCCCTGTTATTGGACAGTGTGTGTGTGTCAGTGATGGCCCTTATACTGACCCCTGCCCTGTTATTGGACAGTGTGTGTGTGTCAGTGACCTCTTACACTGACCCCTGCCCTGTTATTGGATAGTGTGTGTGTGTCAGTGACCTCCTAATACTGACCCCTGCCCTGTTATTGGACAGTGTGTGTGTGTCAGTGATGGTCCTTATACTGACCCCTGCCCTGTTATTGGACAGTGTGTGTGTGTCAGTGACCTCTTATATTGACCCCTGCCCTGTTATTCGACAGTGTGTGTGTGTCAGTGATGGTCCTTATACTGACCCCTGCCCTGTTATTGGACAGTGTGTGTGTGTCAGTGACCTCCTTATACTGACCACTGCCCTGTTATTGGACAGTGTGTGTGTGTCAGTGACCTCCTAACACTGACCCCTGCCCTGTTATTGGACATTGTGTGTGTGTCAGTGACCTCCTAATACTGACCCCTGCCTTGTTATTGGACAGTGTGTGTGTGTCAGTGATGGTCCTTATACTGACCCCTGCCCTTTTATTGGACAGTGTGTGTGTGTCAGTGACCTCTTATATTGACCCCTGCCCTGTTATTGGACAGTGTGTGTGTGTGTCAGTGACCTCATTATACTGACCCCTGCCCTGTTATCGGACAGTGTGTGTTTTCAGTGATGGTCCTTATACTGACCCCTGCCCTGTTATTGGACACTGTGTGTGTGTCAGTGACCTCCTATACTGACCCCTGCCCTGTTATTGGACAGTGTGTGTGTGTCAGTGATGGTCCTTATACTGACCCCTGCCCTGTTATTGGACAGTGTGTGTGTGTCAGTGATGGTCCTTATACTGACCACTGCCCTGTTATTGGACAGTGTGTATGTGTCAGTGATGGTCCTTATACTGACCCCTGCCCTGTTATTGGACAGTGTGTGTGTGTCAGTGACCTCCTATACTGACCCCTGCCCTGTTATTGGACAGTGAGTGTGTGTCAGTGACCGCATATACTGACGCGTGCCCTGCTATTGGACAGTGTGTGTGTGTCAGTGACCTCCTTATACTGACCCCTGCCCTGTTATTGGACAGTGTGTGTGTCTCAGTGGTGGTCCTTATACTGACCCCTGCCCTGTTATTGGACAGAGTATGTGTATCAGTGACGTCCCACACTGAACCCTGCCCTGTTATTAGACAGTGTATGTGTGTCAGTGATGGTCCTTATACTGACCCCTGCCCTGTTATTGGACAGTGTGTGTGAGTGAATGACCTCCTAACACTGACCCCTGCCCTGTTATTGGACAGTGTGTGTGTGTCAGTGACCTCCTAATACTGGCCCCTGCTCTGTTATTGAACAGTGTGTGTGTGTCAGTGATGGGCCTTCTACTGACCCCTGCCCTGTTATTGGACAGTGTGTGTGTGTCAGTGACCTCTTATATTGACCCCTGCCCTGTTATTCGAAAGTGAGTGTTTGTCAGTGACCTCATATACTGACCACTGCCCTGTTATTGGACAGTGTGTGTGTGTCAGTGACCACCTAATATTGACCCCTGCCCTGTTATTGGACAGTGTGTGTGTGTCAGTGACCTCCTAATACTGACCCCTGCCCTGTTATTGGACAGTGTGTGTGTGTCAGTGATGGTATTTATACTGACCCCTGCCCTGTTATTGGACAGTGTGTGTGTGTCAGTGATGGTCCTTATACTGACCCCCGCCCTGTTATTGGACAGTGTGTGTGTGTCAGTGATGGTCCTTATACTGCCCACTGCCCTGTTATTGGACAGTGTGTATGTGTCAGTGATGGTCCTTATACTGACCGCTGCCCTGTTATTGGACAGTGTGTGTGTGTCAGTGACCTCCTATACTGACCCCTGCCCTGTTATTCGACAGTGAGTGTGTGTCAGTGACCGCATATACTGACGCGTGCCCTGTTATTGGACAGTGTGTGTGTGTCAGTGATGGTCCTTATACTGACCCCTGCCCTGTTATTGGACAGTGTGTGTGTGTCAGTGACCTCTTATGCTGACCCCTGCCCTGCTATTGGACAGTGTGTGTGTGTCAGTGACCTCCTTATACTGACCCCTGCCCTGTTATTAGACAGTGTGTGTGTCTCAGTGGTGGTCCTTATACTGACCCCTGCCCTGTTATTGGACAGAGTATGTGTATCAGTGACGTCCCACACTGAACCCTGCCCTGTTATTAGACAGTGTATGTGTGTCAGTGAAGATCCTTATACTGACCCCTGCCCTGTTATTGGACAGTGTGTGTGAGTGAATGACCTCCTAACACTGACCCCTGCCCTGTTATTGGACAGTGTGTGTGTGTCAGTGACCTCCTAATACTGGCCCCTGCTCTGTTATTGAACAGTGTGTGTGTGTCAGTGATGGGCCTTCTACTGACCACTGCCCTGTTATTGGACAGTGTGTGTGTGTCAGTGCCCTCTTATATTGACCCCTGCCCTGTTATTCGAAAGTGAGTGTTTGTCAGTGACCTCATATACTGACCACTGCCCTGTTATTGGACAGTGTGTGTGTGTCAGTGACCACCTAATATTGACCCCTGCCCTGTTATTGGACAGTGTGTGTGTGTCAGTGACCTCCTAATACTGACCCCTGCCCTGTTATTGGACAGTGTGTGTGTGTCAGTGATGGTATTTATACTGACCCCTGCCCTGTTATTGGACAGTGTGTGTGTGTCAGTGATGGTCCTTATACTGACCCCCGCCCTGTTATTGGACATTGTGTGTGTGTCAGTGACCTCCTAATACTGACCCCTGCCCTGTTATTGGACAGTGTGTGTGTGTCAGTGATGGTCCTTATACTGACCCCTGCCCTTTTATTGGACAGTGTGTGTGTGTCAGTGACCTCTTATATTGACCCCTGCCCTGTTATTGGACAGTGTGTGTGTGTGTCAGTGACCTCATTATACTGACCCCTGCCCTGTTATCGGACAGTGTGTGTTTTCAGTGATGGTCCTTATACTGACCCCTGCCCTGTTATTGGACACTGTGTGTGTGTCAGTGACCTCCTGTACTGACCCCTGCCCTGTTATTGGACAGTGTGTGTGTGTCAGTGATGGTCCTTATACTGACCCCTGCCCTGTTATTGGACAGTGTGTGTGTGTCAGTGATGGTCCTTATACTGACCCCTGCCCTGTTATTGGACAGTGTGTGTGTGTCAGTGACCTCCTATACTGACCCCTGCCCTGTTATTCGACAGTGAGTGTGTGTCAGTGACCGCATATACTGACGCGTGCCCTGTTATTGGACAGTGTGTGTGTGTCAGTGATGGTCCTTATACTGACCCCTGCCCTGTTATTGGACAGTGTGTGTGTGTCAGTGACCTCTTATGCTGACCCCTGCCCTGCTATTGGACAGTGTGTGTGTGTCAGTGACCTCCTTATACTGACCCCTGCCCTGTTATTGGACAGTGTGTGTGTCTCAGTGGTGGTCCTTATACTGACCCCTGCCCTGTTATTGGACAGAGTATGTGTATCAGTGACGTCCCACACTGAACCCTGCCCTGTTATTAGACAGTGTATGTGTGTCAGTGATGGTCCTTATACTGACCCCTGCCCTGTTATTGGACAGTGTGTGTGAGTGAATGACCTCCTAACACTGACCCCTGCCCTGTTATTGGACAGTGTGTGTGTGTCAGTGACCTCCTAATACTGGCCGCTGCTCTGTTATTGAACAGTGTGTGTGTGTCAGTGATGGGCCTTCTACTGACCCCTGCCCTGTTATTGGACAGTGTGTGTGTGTCAGTGACCTCTTATATTGACCCCTGCCCTGTTATTCGAAAGTGAGTGTTTGTCAGTGACCTCATATACTGACCACTGCCCTGTTATTGGACAGTGTGTGTGTGTCAGTGACCACCTAATACTGACCCCTGCCCTGTTATTGGTCAGTGTGTGTGTGTCAGTGATGGTCCTTATACTGACCCCTGCCCTGTTATTGGACAGTGTGTGTGTGTCAATGACCTCCTATACTGACCCTTGCCCTGTTATTGGACAGTGTGTGTGTGTCAGTGATGGTCCTTATACTGACCCCTGCCCTGTTATTGGACAGTGAGTGTGTGTCAGTGATGGTCCTTATACTGACCCCTGCCCTGTTATTGGACAGTGTGTGTGTGTCAGTGATGGTCCTTATACTGACCACTGCCCTGTTATTGGACAGTGTGTATGTGTCAGTGATTGTCCTTATACTGATCCCTGCACTGTTATTGGACAGTGTGTGTGTGTCAGTGACCTCTTATGCTGACCCCTGCCCTGTTATTGGACAGTGTGTGTGTGTCAGTGACCTCTTATACTGACCCCTGCCCTGTTATTGGACAGTGTGTGTGTGTCAGTGATGGTCCTTATACTGACCCCTGCCCTGTTATTGGACAGTGTGTGTGTGTCAGTGATGGTCCTTATACTGACCACTGCCCTGTTATTGGACAGTGTGTATGTGTCAGTGATGGTCCTGAAACTGACCCCTGCACTGTTATTGGACAGTGTGTGTGTGTCAGTGACCTCTTATACTGACCCCTGCCCTGTTATTGGATAGTGTGTGTGTGTCAGTGACCTCCTAACACTGACCCCTGCCCTGTTATTGGATAGTGTGTGTGTCAGTGACCTCCTAATACTGACCCCTGCCCTGTTATTGGACAGTGTGTGTGTGTCAGTGATGGTCCTTATACTGACCCCTGCCCTTTTATTGGACAGTGTGTGTGTGTCAGTGACCTCTTATATTGACCCCTGCCCTGTTATTCGACAGTGAGTGTGTGTCAGTGACCTCATATACTGACCCCTGCCCTGTTATTGGACAGTGTGTGTGTGTGTCAGTGACCTCATTATACTGACCCCTGCCCTGTTATCGGACAGTGTGTGTGTGTCAGTGATGGTCCTTATACTGACCCCTACCCTGTTATTGGACACTGTGTGTGTGTCAGTGACCTCCTATACTGACCCCTGCCCTGTTATTGGACAGTGTGTGTGTGTCAGTGATGGTCCTTATACTGACCCCTGCCCTGTTATTGGACAGTGTGTGTGTGTCAGTGATGGTCCTTATACTGACCACTGCCCTGTTATTGGGCACTGTGTATGTGTCAGTGATGGTCCTTATACTGACCCCTGCCCTGTTATTGGACAGTGTGTGTGTGTCAGTGACCTCCTATACTGACCCCTGCCCTGTTATTCGACAGTGAGTGTGTGTCAGTGACCTCATATACTGACGCGTGCCCTGTTATTGGACAGTGTGTGTGTGTCAGTGATGGTCCTTATACTGACCCCTGCCCTGTTATTGGACAGTGTGTGTGTGTCAGTGACCTCTTATGCTGACCCCTGCCCTGTTATTGGACAGTGTGTGTGTGTCAGTGACCTCCTTATACTGACCCCTGCCCTGTTATTGGACAGTGTGTGTGTCTCAGTGGTGGTCCTTATACTGACCCCTGCCCTGTTATTGGACAGAGTATGTGTATCAGTGACGTCCTACACTGAACCCTGCCCTGTTATTAGACAGTGTATGTGTGTCAGTGATGGTCCTTATACTGACCCCTGCCCTGTTATTGGACAGTGTGTGTGAGTGAATGACCTAACACTGACCCCTGCCCTGTTATTGGACAGTGTGTGTGTGTCAGTGACCTCCTAATACTGACCCCTGCTCTGTTATTGAACAGTGTGTGTGTGTCAGTGATGGGCCTTCTACTGACCCCTGCCCTGTTATTGGACAGTGTGTGTGTGTCAGTGACCTCTTATATTGACCCCTGCCCTGTTATTCGACAGTGAGTGTTTGTCAGTGACCTCATATACTGACCCCTGCCCTGTTATTGGACAGTATGTGTGTGTCAGTGACCACCTAATATTGACCCCTGCCCTGTTATTGGACAGTGTGTGTGTGTCAGTGACCTCCTAATACTGACCCCTGCCCTGTTATTGGACAGTGTGTGTGTGTCAGTGATGGTATTTATACTGACCCCTGCCCTGTTATTGGACAGTGTGTGTGTGTCAGTGATGGTCCTAAAACTGACCCCTGCCCTGTTATTGGACAGTGTGTGTGTGTCAGTGATGGTCCTTATACTGACCTCGGCCCTGTTATTGGTCAGTATGTGTGTGTCAGTGACCTCCTTATTCTGACCCCTGCCCTGTTATCGAACAGTGTGTATGTGTCAGTGGCCTCCTTATACTGATCCCTGCCCTGTTATTGGACAGTGTGTGTGTGTCAGTGACCTCCTTATACTGACCCCTGCCCTGTTATTGGACAGTGTGTCCGTGATGGTCCTTATACTGACCCCTGCCCTGTTATTGGACAGTGTGTGTGTGTCAGTGATGTTCCTTATGCTGACCCCTGCCCTGTTATTGGACAGTGTGTGTGTGTCAGTGACCTCCTAAACTGACCCCTGCCCTGTTATCGGACAGTGTGTCCGTGATGGTCCTTATACTGACCCCTGCCCTGTTATTGGACAGTGTGTGTGTGTCAGTGATGGTCCTTATACTGACCCATGCCCTGTTATTGGACAGTGTGTGTGTGTCAGTGATGTTGCTTATACCGACCCCTGCCCTGTTATTGGACAGTGTGTGTGTGTCAGTGACCTCTTACACTGACCCCTGCCCTGTTATTGGACGGTGTGTGTGTGTCAATGATGGCCCTTATACTGACCTCTGCCCTGTTATTGGACAGTGTGTGTGTGTCAGTGATGGTCCTTATACTGACCCCTGCCCTGTTATTGGACAGTGTGTGTGTGTCAGTGACCTCTTACACTGACCCCTGCCCTGTTATTGGATAGTGTGTGTGTGTCAGTGACCTCCTAATACTGACCCCTGCCCTGTTATTGGACAGTGTGTGTGTGTCAGTGATGGTCCTTATACTGACCCCTGCCCTGTGATTGGACAGTGTGTGTGTGTCAGTGACCTCTTATATTGACCCCTGCCCTGTTATTCGACAGTGTGTGTGTGTCAGTGATGGTCCTTATACTGACCCCTGCCCTGTTATTGGACAGTGTGTGTGTGTCAGTGACCTCCTTATACTGACCACTGCCCTGTTATTGGACAGTGTGTGTGTGTCAGTGACCTCCTAACACTGACCCCTGCCCTGTTATTGGATAGTGTGTGTGTGTCAGTGACCTCCTAATACTGACCCCTGCCCTGTTATTGGACATTGTGTGTGTGTCAGTGATGGTCCTTATACTGACCCCTGCCCTTTTATTGGACAGTGTGTGTGTGTCAGTGACCTCTTATATTGACCCCTGCCCTGTTATTGGACAGTGTGTGTGTGTGTCAGTGACCTCATTATACTGACCCCTGCCCTGTTATCGGACAGTGTGTGTTTTCAGTGATGGTCCTTTCCTGATCCCTACCCTGTTATTGGACAGTGTGTGTGTGTCAGTGATGGTCCTGAAAGTGACCCCTGCCCTGTTATTGGACACTGTGTGTGTGTCAGTGACCTCCTATACTGACCCCTGCCCTGTTATTGGACAGTGTGTGTGTGTCAGTGATGGTCCTTATACTGACCCCTGCCCTGTTATTGGACAGTGTGTGTGTGTCAGTGATGGTCCTTATACTGACCACTGCCCTGTTATTGGACAGTGTGTATGTGTCAGTGATGGTCCTTATACTGACCCCTGCCCTGTTATTGGACAGTGTGTGTGTGTCAGTGACCTCCTATACTGACCCCTGCCCTGTTATTCGACAGTGAGTGTGTGTCAGTGACCTCATATACTGACGCGTGCCCTGTTATTGGACAGTGTGTGTGTGTCAGTGATGGTCCTGATACTGACCCCTGCCCTGTTATTGGACAGTGTGTGTGTGTCAGTGACCTCTTATGCTGACCCCTGCCCTGCTATTGGACAGTGTGTGTGTGTCATTGACCTCCTTAAACTGACCCCTGCCCTGTTATTGGACAGTGTGTGTGTCTCAGTGGTGGTCCTTATACTGACCCCTGCCCTGTTATTGGACAGAGTATGTGTATCAGTGACGTCCTACACTGAACCCTGCCCTGTTATTAGACAGTGTATGTGTGTCAGTGATGGTCCTTATACTGACCCCTGCCCTGTTATTGGACAGTGTGTGTGAGTGAATGACCTCCTAACACTGACCCCTGCCCTGTTATTGGACAGTGTGTGTGTGTCAGTGACCTCCTAATACTGACCCCTGCTCTGTTATTGAACAGTGTGTGTGTGTCAGTGATGGGCCTTCTACTGACCCCTGCCCTGTTATTGGACAGTGTGTGTGTGTCAGTGACCTCTTATATTGACCCCTGCCCTGTTATTGGACAGTGTGTGTGTGTCAGTGACCACCTAATATTGACGCTGCCCTGTTATTGGACAGTGTGTGTGTGTCAGTGACCTCCTAATACTGACCCCTGCCCTGTTATTGGACAGTGTGTGTGTGTCAGTGATGGTATTTATACTGGCCCCTGCCCTGTTATTGGACAGTGTGTGTGTGTCAGTGATGGTCCTTATACTGACCCCTGCCCTGTTATTGGACAGTGTGTGTGTGTCAGTGATGGTCCTTATACTGACCACTGCCCTGTTATTGGACAGTGTGCATGTGTCAGTGATGGTCCTTATACTGATCCCTGCACTGTTATTGGACAGTGTGTGTGTGTCAGTGACCTCTTATACTGACCCCTGCCCTGTTATTGGACAGTGTGTGTGTGTCAGTGACCTCTTATACTGACCCCTGCCCTGTTATTGGACAGTGTGTGTGTGTCAGTGATGGTCCATATACTGACCCCTGCCCTGTTATTGGACAGTGTGTGTGTGTCAGTGATGGTCCTTATACTGACCACTGCCCTGTTATTGGACAGTGTGTATGTGTCAGTGATGGTCCTTATACTGACCCCTGCTCTGTTATTGGACAGTGTGTGTGTGTCAGTGACCTCTTATACTGACCCCTGCCCTGTTATTGGATAGTGTGTGTGTGTCAGTGACCTCCTAATACTGACCCCTGCCCTGTTATTGGACAGTGTGTGTGTGTCAGTGATGGTCCTTATACTGACCCCTGCCCTGTTATTGGACAGTGTGTGTGTGTCAGTGACCTCTTATATTGACCCCTGCCCTGTTATTCGACAGTGTGTGTGTGTCAGTGATGGTCCTTATACTGACCCCTGCCCTGTTATTGGACGGTGTGTGTGTGTGTCAGTGACCTCCTTATACTGACCACTGCCCTGTTATTGGACAGTGTGTGTGTGTCAGTGACCTCCTAACACTGACCCCTGCCCTGTTATTGGATAGTGTGTGTGTGTCAGTGACCTCCTAATACTGACCCCTGCCCTGTTATTGGACAGTGTGTGTGTGTCAGTGATGGTCCTTATACTGACTCCTGCCCTTTTATTGGACAGTGTGTGTGTGTCAGTGACCTCTTATATTGACCCCTGCCCTGTTATTCGACAGTGAGTGTGTGTCAGTGACCTCATAGACTGACCCCTGCCCTGTTATTGGACAGTGTGTGTGTGTGTCAGTGACCTCATTATACTGACCCCTGCCCTGTTAACGGACAGTGTGTGTTTTCAGTGATGGTCCTCATCCTGACCCCTACCCTGTTATTGGACAGTGTGTGTGTGTCAGTGATGGTCCTTATACTGACCCCTGCCCTGTTATTGGACACTGTGTGTGTGTCAGTGACCTCCTATACTGACCCCTGCCCTGTTATTGGACAGTGTGTGTGTGTCAGTGATGGTCCTTATACTGACCCCTGCCCTGTTATTGGACAGTGTGTGTGTGTCAGTGATGGTCCTTATACTGACCACTGCCCTGTTATTGGACAGTGTGTTTGTGTCAGTGATGGTCCTTATACTGACCCCTGCCCTGTTATTGGACAGTGTGTGTGTGTCAGTGACCTCCTATACTGACCCCTGCCCTGTTATTCGACAGTGAGTGTGTGTCAGTGACCTCATATACTGACGCGTGCCCTGTTATTGGACAGTGTGTGTGTGTCAGTGATGGTCCTTATACTGACCCCTGCCCTGTTATTGGACAGTGTGTGTGTGTCAGTGACCTCTTATGCTGACCCCTGCCCTGTTATTGGACAGTGTGTGTGTGTCAGTGATGGTCCTTATACTGACCCCTGCCCTGTTATTGGACAGTGAGTGTGTGTCAGTGACCTCCTATACTGACCCCTGCCCTGCGATTGGACAGTGTGTGTGTGTCAGTGACCTCTTATACTGACCCCTGCCCTGTTATTGGACAGTGTGTGTGTGTCAGTGATGGTCCTTATACTGACCCCTGCCCTGTTATTGGACAGTGTGTTTGTGTCAGTGACCTCCTTATACTGACCCCTGCCCTGTTATCGAACAGTGTGTGTCTGTCAGTGACCTCCTTACACTGACCCCTGCCCTGTTATTGGACCGTTTGTGTGTGTCAGTGACCTCCATTTACTGACCCCTGCCCTGTTATTGGCAGGTGTGTGTTTTCAGTGATGGTCCTTATACTGACACCTGCCCTGTTATTGGACAGTGTGTGTGTGTCAGTGATGGCCCTTATACTGACCCCTGCCCTGTTATTGGACAGTGTGTGTGCGTCAGTGACCTCCTATACTGACCCTTGCCCTGTTATTGGACAGTGTGTGTTTGTCAGTGATGGTCCTTAAACTGACCCCTGCCCTGTTATTGGACAGTGTGTGTGTGTCAGTGATGGTCCTTATATTGACCCCTGCCCTGTTATTGGATAGTGAGTGTGTGTCAGTGACCTCCTATACTGACCCCTGCCCTGTTATTGGACAGTGTGTGTGTGTCCGTGATGGTCCTTATATTGACCCCTGCCCTGTTATGGGACGGTGTGTGTGTGTCAGTGACCTCCTATACTGACCCCTGCCCTGTTACGGGACGGTGTGTGTGTGTCAGTGACCTCCTTATACTGACCCCTGCCCTGTTATTGGACAGTGTGTGTGTGTCAGTGACCTCCTATACTGACACCTGCCCTGTTATTGGACAGTGTGTGTGTGTCCGTGATGATCCTAATACTGACCCCTGCCGTGTTATTGGACGTTGTGTGTGTGTCAGTGACCTCCTAATACTGACCCCTGCCCTGTTATTGGACAGTGTGTGTGTGTCAGTGATGGTCCTCATACTGACCCCTGCCCTGTTATTGGACAGTGTGTGTGTTTCAGTGACCTCCTTATTCTGACCCCTGCCCTGTTATTGGTCAGTATGTGTGTGTCAGTGACCTCCTTATTCTGACCCCTGCCCTGTTATCGAACAGTGTGTATGTGTCAGTGGCCTCCTTATACTGACCCCTGCCCTGTTATTGGACAGTGTGTGTGTGTCAGTGACCTCCTTATACTGACCCCTGCCCTGTTATTGGACAGTGTGTGCGTGTCCGTGATGGTCCTTATACTGACCCCTGCCCTGTTATTGGACAGTGTGTGTGTGTCAGTGACCTCCTATACTGACCCCTGCCCTGTTATCGGACAGTGTGTGTGTGTCAGTGATGGTCCTTATACTGACCCATGCCCTGTTATTGGACAGTGTGTGTGTGTCAGTGATGTTCCTTATACCGACCCCTGCCCTGTTATTGGACAGTGTGTGTGTGTCAGTGATTGTCCTTATACTGACCCCTGCCCTGTTATCGAACAGTGTGTGTGTGTCAGTAACATCCTTATACTGACCCCTGCCCTGTTATTGGACAGTGTGTGTGTGTCAGTGACCTCCTACACTGAACCCTGCCCTGTTATTAGACAGTGTATGTGTGTCAGTGATGGTCCTTATACTGAACCCTGCCCTGTTATTGGACAGTGTGTGTGAGTGAATGACCTCCTAACACTGACCCCTGCCCTGTTATTGGACAGTGTGTGTGTGTCAGTGACCTCCTAATACTGACCCCTGCTCTGTTATTGAACAGTGTGTGTGTGTCAGTGATGGGCCTTCTACTGACCCCTGCCCTGTTATTGGACAGTGTGTGTGTGTCAGTGACCTCTTATATTGACCCCTGCCCTGTTATTCGACAGTGAGTGTTTGTCAGTTACCTCATATACTGACCCCTGCCCTGTTATTGGACAGTGTGTGTGTGTCAGTGACCACCTAATATTGACCCCTGCCCTGTTATTGGACAGTGAGTGTGTGTCAGTGACCTCCTATACTGACCCCTGCCCTGTTGTTGGACAGTGTGTGTGTGTCCGTGATGGTCCTTATATTGACCCCTGCCCTGTTATGGGACGGTGTGTGCGTGTCAGTGACCTCCTATACTGACCCCTGCCCTGTTATTGGACAGTTTGTGTGTGTCAGTGACCTCCTATACTGACACCTGCCCTGTTATTGGACAGTGTGTGTGTGTCCGTGATGATCCTAATACTGACCCCTGCCGTGTTATTGGACGTTGTGTGTGTGTCAGTGACCTCCTAATATTGACCCCTGCCCTGTTATTGGACAGTGTGTGTGTGTCAGTGATGGTCCTTATACTGACCCCGGCCCTGTTATTGGTCAGTATGTGTGTGTCAGTGACCTCCTTATTCTGACCCCTGCCCTGTTATCGAACAGTGTGTATGTGTCAGTGGCCTCCTTATACTGATCCCTGCCCTGTTATTGGACAGTGTGTGTGTGTCAGTGACCTCCTTATACTGACCCCTGCCCTGTTATTGGACAGTGTGTCCGTGATGGTCCTTATACTGACCCCTGCCCTGTTATTGGACAGTGTGTGTGTGTCAGTGATGTTCCTTATGCTGACCCCTGCCCTGTTATTGGACAGTGTGTGTGTGTCAGTGACCTCCTAAACTGACCCCTGCCCTGTTATCGGACAGTGTGTCCGTGATGGTCCTTATACTGACCCCTGCCCTGTTATTGGACAGTGTGTGTGTGTCAGTGATGGTCCTTATACTGACCCATGCCCTGTTATTGGACAGTGTGTGTGTGTCAGTGATGTTGCTTATACCGACCCCTGCCCTGTTATTGGACAGTGTGTGTGTGTCAGTGACCTCTTACACTGACCCCTGCCCTGTTATTGGACGGTGTGTGTGTGTCAATGATGGCCCTTATACTGACCTCTGCCCTGTTATTGGACAGTGTGTGTGTGTCAGTGATGGTCCTTATACTGACCCCTGCCCTGTTATTGGACAGTGTGTGTGTGTCAGTGACCTCTTACACTGACCCCTGCCCTGTTATTGGATAGTGTGTGTGTGTCAGTGACCTCCTAATACTGACCCCTGCCCTGTTATTGGACAGTGTGTGTGTGTCAGTGATGGTCCTTATACTGACTCCTGCCCTTTTATTGGACAGTGTGTGTGTGTCAGTGACCTCTTATATTGACCCCTGCCCTGTTATTCGACAGTGAGTGTGTGTCAGTGACCTCATAGACTGACCCCTGCCCTGTTATTGGACAGTGTGTGTGTGTGTCAGTGACCTCATTATACTGACCCCTGCCCTGTTAACGGACAGTGTGTGTTTTCAGTGATGGTCCTCATCCTGACCCCTACCCTGTTATTGGACAGTGTGTGTGTGTCAGTGATGGTCCTTATACTGACCCCTGCCCTGTTATTGGACACTGTGTGTGTGTCAGTGACCTCCTATACTGACCCCTGCCCTGTTATTGGACAGTGTGTGTGTGTCAGTGATGGTCCTTATACTGACCCCTGCCCTGTTATTGGACAGTGTGTGTGTGTCAGTGATGGTCCTTATACTGACCACTGCCCTGTTATTGGACAGTGTGTTTGTGTCAGTGATGGTCCTTATACTGACCCCTGCCCTGTTATTGGACAGTGTGTGTGTGTCAGTGACCTCCTATACTGACCCCTGCCCTGTTATTCGACAGTGAGTGTGTGTCAGTGACCTCATATACTGACGCGTGCCCTGTTATTGGACAGTGTGTGTGTGTCAGTGATGGTCCTTATACTGACCCCTGCCCTGTTATTGGACAGTGTGTGTGTGTCAGTGACCTCTTATGCTGACCCCTGCCCTGTTATTGGACAGTGTGTGTGTGTCAGTGATGGTCCTTATACTGACCCCTGCCCTGTTATTGGACAGTGAGTGTGTGTCAGTGACCTCCTATACTGACCCCTGCCCTGCGATTGGACAGTGTGTGTGTGTCAGTGACCTCTTATACTGACCCCTGCCCTGTTATTGGACAGTGTGTGTGTGTCAGTGATGGTCCTTATACTGACCCCTGCCCTGTTATTGGACAGTGTGTTTGTGTCAGTGACCTCCTTATACTGACCCCTGCCCTGTTATCGAACAGTGTGTGTCTGTCAGTGACCTCCTTACACTGACCCCTGCCCTGTTATTGGACCGTTTGTGTGTGTCAGTGACCTCCATTTACTGACCCCTGCCCTGTTATTGGCAGGTGTGTGTTTTCAGTGATGGTCCTTATACTGACACCTGCCCTGTTATTGGACAGTGTGTGTGTGTCAGTGATGGCCCTTATACTGACCCCTGCCCTGTTATTGGACAGTGTGTGTGCGTCAGTGACCTCCTATACTGACCCTTGCCCTGTTATTGGACAGTGTGTGTTTGTCAGTGATGGTCCTTAAACTGACCCCTGCCCTGTTATTGGACAGTGTGTGTGTGTCAGTGATGGTCCTTATATTGACCCCTGCCCTGTTATTGGATAGTGAGTGTGTGTCAGTGACCTCCTATACTGACCCCTGCCCTGTTATTGGACAGTGTGTGTGTGTCCGTGATGGTCCTTATATTGACCCCTGCCCTGTTATGGGACGGTGTGTGTGTGTCAGTGACCTCCTATACTGACCCCTGCCCTGTTACGGGACGGTGTGTGTGTGTCAGTGACCTCCTTATACTGACCCCTGCCCTGTTATTGGACAGTGTGTGTGTGTCAGTGACCTCCTATACTGACACCTGCCCTGTTATTGGACAGTGTGTGTGTGTCCGTGATGATCCTAATACTGACCCCTGCCGTGTTATTGGACGTTGTGTGTGTGTCAGTGACCTCCTAATACTGACCCCTGCCCTGTTATTGGACAGTGTGTGTGTGTCAGTGATGGTCCTCATACTGACCCCTGCCCTGTTATTGGACAGTGTGTGTGTTTCAGTGACCTCCTTATTCTGACCCCTGCCCTGTTATTGGTCAGTATGTGTGTGTCAGTGACCTCCTTATTCTGACCCCTGCCCTGTTATCGAACAGTGTGTATGTGTCAGTGGCCTCCTTATACTGACCCCTGCCCTGTTATTGGACAGTGTGTGTGTGTCAGTGACCTCCTTATACTGACCCCTGCCCTGTTATTGGACAGTGTGTGCGTGTCCGTGATGGTCCTTATACTGACCCCTGCCCTGTTATTGGACAGTGTGTGTGTGTCAGTGACCTCCTATACTGACCCCTGCCCTGTTATCGGACAGTGTGTGTGTGTCAGTGATGGTCCTTATACTGACCCATGCCCTGTTATTGGACAGTGTGTGTGTGTCAGTGATGTTCCTTATACCGACCCCTGCCCTGTTATTGGACAGTGTGTGTGTGTCAGTGATTGTCCTTATACTGACCCCTGCCCTGTTATCGAACAGTGTGTGTGTGTCAGTAACATCCTTATACTGACCCCTGCCCTGTTATTGGACAGTGTGTGTGTGTCAGTGACCTCCTACACTGAACCCTGCCCTGTTATTAGACAGTGTATGTGTGTCAGTGATGGTCCTTATACTGAACCCTGCCCTGTTATTGGACAGTGTGTGTGAGTGAATGACCTCCTAACACTGACCCCTGCTCTGTCATTGAACAGTGTGTGTGTGTCAGTGATGGGCCTTCTACTGACCCCTGCCCTGTTATTGGACAGTGTGTGTGTGTCAGTGACCTCTTATATTGACCCCTGCCCTGTTATTCGACAGTGAGTGTTTGTCAGTTACCTCATATACTGACCCCTGCCCTGTTATTGGACAGTGTGTGTGTGTCAGTGACCACCTAATATTGACCCCTGCCCTGTTATTGGACAGTGAGTGTGTGTCAGTGACCTCCTATACTGACCCCTGCCCTGTTGTTGGACAGTGTGTGCGTGTCCGTGATGGTCCTTATATTGACCCCTGCCCTGTTATGGGACGGTGTGTGCGTGTCAGTGACCTCCTATACTGACCCCTACCCTGTTATTGGACAGTTTGTGTGTGTCAGTGACCTCCTATACTGACACCTGCCCTGTTATTGGACAGTGTGTGTGTGTCCGTGATGATCCTAATACTGACCCCTGCCGTGTTATTGGACGTTGTGTGTGTGTCAGTGACCTCCTAATATTGACCCCTGCCCTGTTATTGGACAGTGTGTGTGTGTCAGTGATGGTCCTTATACTGACCCCGGCCCTGTTATTGGTCAGTATGTGTGTGTCAGTGACCTCCTTATTCTGACCCCTGCCCTGTTATCGAACAGTGTGTATGTGTCAGTGGCCTCCTTATACTGATCCCTGCCCTGTTATTGGACAGTGTGTGTGTGTCAGTGACCTCCTTATACTGACCCCTGCCCTGTTATTGGACAGTGTGTCCGTGATGGTCCTTATACTGACCCCTGCCCTGTTATTGGACAGTGTGTGTGTGTCAGTGATGTTCCTTATGCTGACCCCTGCCCTGTTATTGGACAGTGTGTGTGTGTCAGTGACCTCCTAAACTGACCCCTGCCCTGTTATCGGACAGTGTGTCCGTGATGGTCCTTATACTGACCCCTGCCCTGTTATTGGACAGTGTGTGTGTGTCAGTGATGGTCCTTATACTGACCCATGCCCTGTTATTGGACAGTGTGTGTGTGTCAGTGATGTTGCTTATACCGACCCCTGCCCTGTTATTGGACAGTGTGTGTGTGTCAGTGACCTCTTACACTGACCCCTGCCCTGTTATTGGACGGTGTGTGTGTGTCAATGATGGCCCTTATACTGACCTCTGCCCTGTTATTGGACAGTGTGTGTGTGTCAGTGATGGTCCTTATACTGACCCCTGCCCTGTTATTGGACAGTGTGTGTGTGTCAGTGACCTCTTACACTGACCCCTGCCCTGTTATTGGATAGTGTGTGTGTGTCAGTGACCTCCTAATACTGACCCCTGCCCTGTTATTGGACAGTGTGTGTGTGTCAGTGATGGTCCTTATACTGACCCCTGCCCTGTGATTGGACAGTGTGTGTGTGTCAGTGACCTCTTATATTGACCCCTGCCCTGTTATTCGACAGTGTGTGTGTGTCAGTGATGGTCCTTATACTGACCCCTGCCCTGTTATTGGACAGTGTGTGTGTGTCAGTGACCTCCTTATACTGACCACTGCCCTGTTATTGGACAGTGTGTGTGTGTCAGTGACCTCCTAACACTGACCCCTGCCCTGTTATTGGATAGTGTGTGTGTGTCAGTGACCTCCTAATACTGACCCCTGCCCTGTTATTGGACATTGTGTGTGTGTCCGTGATGGTCCTTATACTGACCCCTGCCCTTTTATTGGACAGTGTGTGTGTGTCAGTGACCTCTTATATTGACCCCTGCCCTGTTATTGGACAGTGTGTGTGTGTGTCAGTGACCTCATTATACTGACCCCTGCCCTGTTATCGGACAGTGTGTGTTTTCAGTGATGGTCCTTTCCTGATCCCTACCCTGTTATTGGACAGTGTGTGTGTGTCAGTGATGGTCCTGAAAGTGACCCCTGCCCTGTTATTGGACACTGTGTGTGTGTCAGTGACCTCCTATACTGACCCCTGCCCTGTTATTGGACAGTGTGTGTGTGTCAGTGATGGTCCTTATACTGACCCCTGCCCTGTTATTGGACAGTGTGTGTGTGTCAGTGATGGTCCTTATACTGACCACTGCCCTGTTATTGGACAGTGTGTATGTGTCAGTGATGGTCCTTATACTGACCCCTGCCCTGTTATTGGACAGTGTGTGTGTGTCAGTGACCTCCTATACTGACCCCTGCCCTGTTATTCGACAGTGAGTGTGTGTCAGTGACCTCATATACTGACGCGTGCCCTGTTATTGGACAGTGTGTGTGTGTCAGTGATGGTCCTGATACTGACCCCTGCCCTGTTATTGGACAGTGTGTGTGTGTCAGTGACCTCTTATGCTGACCCCTGCCCTGCTATTGGACAGTGTGTGTGTGTCATTGACCTCCTTAAACTGACCCCTGCCCTGTTATTGGACAGTGTGTGTGTCTCAGTGGTGGTCCTTATACTGACCCCTGCCCTGTTATTGGACAGAGTATGTGTATCAGTGACGTCCTACACTGAACCCTGCCCTGTTATTAGACAGTGTATGTGTGTCAGTGATGGTCCTTATACTGACCCCTGCCCTGTTATTGGACAGTGTGTGTGAGTGAATGACCTCCTAACACTGACCCCTGCCCTGTTATTGGACAGTGTGTGTGTGTCAGTGACCTCCTAATACTGACCCCTGCTCTGTTATTGAACAGTGTGTGTGTGTCAGTGATGGGCCTTCTACTGACCCCTGCCCTGTTATTGGACAGTGTGTGTGTGTCAGTGACCTCTTATATTGACCCCTGCCCTGTTATTGGACAGTGTGTGTGTGTCAGTGACCACCTAATATTGACGCCTGCCCTGTTATTGGACAGTGTGTGTGTGTCAGTGACCTCCTAATACTGACCCCTGCCCTGTTATTGGACAGTGTGTGTGTGTCAGTGATGGTATTTATACTGGCCCCTGCCCTGTTATTGGACAGTGTGTGTGTGTCAGTGATGGTCCTTATACTGACCCCTGCCCTGTTATTGGACAGTGTGTGTGTGTCAGTGATGGTCCTTATACTGACCACTGCCCTGTTATTGGACAGTGTGCATGTGTCAGTGATGGTCCTTATACTGATCCCTGCACTGTTATTGGACAGTGTGTGTGTGTCAGTGACCTCTTATACTGACCCCTGCCCTGTTATTGGACAGTGTGTGTGTGTCAGTGACCTCTTATACTGACCCCTGCCCTGTTATTGGACAGTGTGTGTGTGTCAGTGATGGTCCATATACTGACCCCTGCCCTGTTATTGGACAGTGTGTGTGTGTCAGTGATGGTCCTTATACTGACCACTGCCCTGTTATTGGACAGTGTGTATGTGTCAGTGATGGTCCTTATACTGACCCCTGCTCTGTTATTGGACAGTGTGTGTGTGTCAGTGACCTCTTATACTGACCCCTGCCCTGTTATTGGATAGTGTGTGTGTGTCAGTGACCTCCTAATACTGACCCCTGCCCTGTTATTGGACAGTGTGTGTGTGTCAGTGATGGTCCTTATACTGACCCCTGCCCTGTTATTGGACAGTGTGTGTGTGTCAGTGACCTCTTATATTGACCCCTGCCCTGTTATTCGACAGTGTGTGTGTGTCAGTGATGGTCCTTATACTGACCCCTGCCCTGTTATTGGACGGTGTGTGTGTGTGTCAGTGACCTCCTTATACTGACCACTGCCCTGTTATTGGACAGTGTGTGTGTGTCAGTGACCTCCTAACACTGACCCCTGCCCTGTTATTGGATAGTGTGTGTGTGTCAGTGACCTCCTAATACTGACCCCTGCCCTGTTATTGGACAGTGTGTGTGTGTCAGTGATGGTCCTTATACTGACTCCTGCCCTTTTATTGGACAGTGTGTGTGTGTCAGTGACCTCTTATATTGACCCCTGCCCTGTTATTCGACAGTGAGTGTGTGTCAGTGACCTCATAGACTGACCCCTGCCCTGTTATTGGACAGTGTGTGTGTGTGTCAGTGACCTCATTATACTGACCCCTGCCCTGTTAACGGACAGTGTGTGTTTTCAGTGATGGTCCTCATCCTGACCCCTACCCTGTTATTGGACAGTGTGTGTGTGTCAGTGATGGTCCTTATACTGACCCCTGCCCTGTTATTGGACACTGTGTGTGTGTCAGTGACCTCCTATACTGACCCCTGCCCTGTTATTGGACAGTGTGTGTGTGTCAGTGATGGTCCTTATACTGACCCCTGCCCTGTTATTGGACAGTGTGTGTGTGTCAGTGATGGTCCTTATACTGACCACTGCCCTGTTATTGGACAGTGTGTTTGTGTCAGTGATGGTCCTTATACTGACCCCTGCCCTGTTATTGGACAGTGTGTGTGTGTCAGTGACCTCCTATACTGACCCCTGCCCTGTTATTCGACAGTGAGTGTGTGTCAGTGACCTCATATACTGACGCGTGCCCTGTTATTGGACAGTGTGTGTGTGTCAGTGATGGTCCTTATACTGACCCCTGCCCTGTTATTGGACAGTGTGTGTGTGTCAGTGACCTCTTATGCTGACCCCTGCCCTGTTATTGGACAGTGTGTGTGTGTCAGTGATGGTCCTTATACTGACCCCTGCCCTGTTATTGGACAGTGAGTGTGTGTCAGTGACCTCCTATACTGACCCCTGCCCTGCGATTGGACAGTGTGTGTGTGTCAGTGACCTCTTATACTGACCCCTGCCCTGTTATTGGACAGTGTGTGTGTGTCAGTGATGGTCCTTATACTGACCCCTGCCCTGTTATTGGACAGTGTGTTTGTGTCAGTGACCTCCTTATACTGACCCCTGCCCTGTTATCGAACAGTGTGTGTCTGTCAGTGACCTCCTTACACTGACCCCTGCCCTGTTATTGGACCGTTTGTGTGTGTCAGTGACCTCCATTTACTGACCCCTGCCCTGTTATTGGCAGGTGTGTGTTTTCAGTGATGGTCCTTATACTGACACCTGCCCTGTTATTGGACAGTGTGTGTGTGTCAGTGATGGCCCTTATACTGACCCCTGCCCTGTTATTGGACAGTGTGTGTGCGTCAGTGACCTCCTATACTGACCCTTGCCCTGTTATTGGACAGTGTGTGTTTGTCAGTGATGGTCCTTAAACTGACCCCTGCCCTGTTATTGGACAGTGTGTGTGTGTCAGTGATGGTCCTTATATTGACCCCTGCCCTGTTATTGGATAGTGAGTGTGTGTCAGTGACCTCCTATACTGACCCCTGCCCTGTTATTGGACAGTGTGTGTGTGTCCGTGATGGTCCTTATATTGACCCCTGCCCTGTTATGGGACGGTGTGTGTGTGTCAGTGACCTCCTATACTGACCCCTGCCCTGTTACGGGACGGTGTGTGTGTGTCAGTGACCTCCTTATACTGACCCCTGCCCTGTTATTGGACAGTGTGTGTGTGTCAGTGACCTCCTATACTGACACCTGCCCTGTTATTGGACAGTGTGTGTGTGTCCGTGATGATCCTAATACTGACCCCTGCCGTGTTATTGGACGTTGTGTGTGTGTCAGTGACCTCCTAATACTGACCCCTGCCCTGTTATTGGACAGTGTGTGTGTGTCAGTGATGGTCCTCATACTGACCCCTGCCCTGTTATTGGACAGTGTGTGTGTTTCAGTGACCTCCTTATTCTGACCCCTGCCCTGTTATTGGTCAGTATGTGTGTGTCAGTGACCTCCTTATTCTGACCCCTGCCCTGTTATCGAACAGTGTGTATGTGTCAGTGGCCTCCTTATACTGACCCCTGCCCTGTTATTGGACAGTGTGTGTGTGTCAGTGACCTCCTTATACTGACCCCTGCCCTGTTATTGGACAGTGTGTGCGTGTCCGTGATGGTCCTTATACTGACCCCTGCCCTGTTATTGGACAGTGTGTGTGTGTCAGTGACCTCCTATACTGACCCCTGCCCTGTTATCGGACAGTGTGTGTGTGTCAGTGATGGTCCTTATACTGACCCATGCCCTGTTATTGGACAGTGTGTGTGTGTCAGTGATGGTATTTATACTGGCCCCTGCCCTGTTATTGGACAGTGTGTGTGTGTCAGTGATGGTCCTTATACTGACCCCTGCCCTGTTATTGGACAGTGTGTGTGTGTCAGTGATGGTCCTTATACTGACCACTGCCCTGTTATTGGACAGTGTGCATGTGTCAGTGATGGTCCTTATACTGATCCCTGCACTGTTATTGGACAGTGTGTGTGTGTCAGTGACCTCTTATACTGACCCCTGCCCTGTTATTGGACAGTGTGTGTGTGTCAGTGACCTCTTATACTGACCCCTGCCCTGTTATTGGACAGTGTGTGTGTGTCAGTGATGGTCCATATACTGACCCCTGCCCTGTTATTGGACAGTGTGTGTGTGTCAGTGATGGTCCTTATACTGACCACTGCCCTGTTATTGGACAGTGTGTATGTGTCAGTGATGGTCCTTATACTGACCCCTGCTCTGTTATTGGACAGTGTGTGTGTGTCAGTGACCTCTTATACTGACCCCTGCCCTGTTATTGGATAGTGTGTGTGTGTCAGTGACCTCCTAATACTGACCCCTGCCCTGTTATTGGACAGTGTGTGTGTGTCAGTGATGGTCCTTATACTGACCCCTGCCCTGTTATTGGACAGTGTGTGTGTGTCAGTGACCTCTTATATTGACCCCTGCCCTGTTATTCGACAGTGTGTGTGTGTCAGTGATGGTCCTTATACTGACCCCTGCCCTGTTATTGGACGGTGTGTGTGTGTGTCAGTGACCTCCTTATACTGACCACTGCCCTGTTATTGGACAGTGTGTGTGTGTCAGTGACCTCCTAACACTGACCCCTGCCCTGTTATTGGATAGTGTGTGTGTGTCAGTGACCTCCTAATACTGACCCCTGCCCTGTTATTGGACAGTGTGTGTGTGTCAGTGATGGTCCTTATACTGACTCCTGCCCTTTTATTGGACAGTGTGTGTGTGTCAGTGACCTCTTATATTGACCCCTGCCCTGTTATTCGACAGTGAGTGTGTGTCAGTGACCTCATAGACTGACCCCTGCCCTGTTATTGGACAGTGTGTGTGTGTGTCAGTGACCTCATTATACTGACCCCTGCCCTGTTAACGGACAGTGTGTGTTTTCAGTGATGGTCCTCATCCTGACCCCTACCCTGTTATTGGACAGTGTGTGTGTGTCAGTGATGGTCCTTATACTGACCCCTGCCCTGTTATTGGACACTGTGTGTGTGTCAGTGACCTCCTATACTGACCCCTGCCCTGTTATTGGACAGTGTGTGTGTGTCAGTGATGGTCCTTATACTGACCCCTGCCCTGTTATTGGACAGTGTGTGTGTGTCAGTGATGGTCCTTATACTGACCACTGCCCTGTTATTGGACAGTGTGTTTGTGTCAGTGATGGTCCTTATACTGACCCCTGCCCTGTTATTGGACAGTGTGTGTGTGTCAGTGACCTCCTATACTGACCCCTGCCCTGTTATTCGACAGTGAGTGTGTGTCAGTGACCTCATATACTGACGCGTGCCCTGTTATTGGACAGTGTGTGTGTGTCAGTGATGGTCCTTATACTGACCCCTGCCCTGTTATTGGACAGTGTGTGTGTGTCAGTGACCTCTTATGCTGACCCCTGCCCTGTTATTGGACAGTGTGTGTGTGTCAGTGATGGTCCTTATACTGACCCCTGCCCTGTTATTGGACAGTGAGTGTGTGTCAGTGACCTCCTATACTGACCCCTGCCCTGCGATTGGACAGTGTGTGTGTGTCAGTGACCTCTTATACTGACCCCTGCCCTGTTATTGGACAGTGTGTGTGTGTCAGTGATGGTCCTTATACTGACCCCTGCCCTGTTATTGGACAGTGTGTTTGTGTCAGTGACCTCCTTATACTGACCCCTGCCCTGTTATCGAACAGTGTGTGTCTGTCAGTGACCTCCTTACACTGACCCCTGCCCTGTTATTGGACCGTTTGTGTGTGTCAGTGACCTCCATTTACTGACCCCTGCCCTGTTATTGGCAGGTGTGTGTTTTCAGTGATGGTCCTTATACTGACACCTGCCCTGTTATTGGACAGTGTGTGTGTGTCAGTGATGGCCCTTATACTGACCCCTGCCCTGTTATTGGACAGTGTGTGTGCGTCAGTGACCTCCTATACTGACCCTTGCCCTGTTATTGGACAGTGTGTGTTTGTCAGTGATGGTCCTTAAACTGACCCCTGCCCTGTTATTGGACAGTGTGTGTGTGTCAGTGATGGTCCTTATATTGACCCCTGCCCTGTTATTGGATAGTGAGTGTGTGTCAGTGACCTCCTATACTGACCCCTGCCCTGTTATTGGACAGTGTGTGTGTGTCCGTGATGGTCCTTATATTGACCCCTGCCCTGTTATGGGACGGTGTGTGTGTGTCAGTGACCTCCTATACTGACCCCTGCCCTGTTACGGGACGGTGTGTGTGTGTCAGTGACCTCCTTATACTGACCCCTGCCCTGTTATTGGACAGTGTGTGTGTGTCAGTGACCTCCTATACTGACACCTGCCCTGTTATTGGACAGTGTGTGTGTGTCCGTGATGATCCTAATACTGACCCCTGCCGTGTTATTGGACGTTGTGTGTGTGTCAGTGACCTCCTAATACTGACCCCTGCCCTGTTATTGGACAGTGTGTGTGTGTCAGTGATGGTCCTCATACTGACCCCTGCCCTGTTATTGGACAGTGTGTGTGTTTCAGTGACCTCCTTATTCTGACCCCTGCCCTGTTATTGGTCAGTATGTGTGTGTCAGTGACCTCCTTATTCTGACCCCTGCCCTGTTATCGAACAGTGTGTATGTGTCAGTGGCCTCCTTATACTGACCCCTGCCCTGTTATTGGACAGTGTGTGTGTGTCAGTGACCTCCTTATACTGACCCCTGCCCTGTTATTGGACAGTGTGTGCGTGTCCGTGATGGTCCTTATACTGACCCCTGCCCTGTTATTGGACAGTGTGTGTGTGTCAGTGACCTCCTATACTGACCCCTGCCCTGTTATCGGACAGTGTGTGTGTGTCAGTGATGGTCCTTATACTGACCCATGCCCTGTTATTGGACAGTGTGTGTGTGTCAGTGATGTTCCTTATACCGACCCCTGCCCTGTTATTGGACAGTGTGTGTGTGTCAGTGATTGTCCTTATACTGACCCCTGCCCTGTTATCGAACAGTGTGTGTGTGTCAGTAACATCCTTATACTGACCCCTGCCCTGTTATTGGACAGTGTGTGTGTGTCAGTGACCTCCTACACTGAACCCTGCCCTGTTATTAGACAGTGTATGTGTGTCAGTGATGGTCCTTATACTGAACCCTGCCCTGTTATTGGACAGTGTGTGTGAGTGAATGACCTCCTAACACTGACCCCTGCCCTGTTATTGGACAGTGTGTGTGTGTCAGTGACCTCCTAATACTGACCCCTGCTCTGTTATTGAACAGTGTGTGTGTGTCAGTGATGGGCCTTCTACTGACCCCTGCCCTGTTATTGGACAGTGTGTGTGTGTCAGTGACCTCTTATATTGACCCCTGCCCTGTTATTCGACAGTGAGTGTTTGTCAGTTACCTCATATACTGACCCCTGCCCTGTTATTGGACAGTGTGTGTGTGTCAGTGACCACCTAATATTGACCCCTGCCCTGTTATTGGACAGTGAGTGTGTGTCAGTGACCTCCTATATTGACCCCTGCCCTGTTGTTGGACAGTGTGTGTGTGTCCGTGATGGTCCTTATATTGACCCCTGCCCTGTTATGGGACGGTGTGTGCGTGTCAGTGACCTCCTATACTGACCCCTGCCCTGTTATTGGACAGTTTGTGTGTGTCAGTGACCTCCTATACTGACACCTGCCCTGTTATTGGACAGTGTGTGTGTGTCCGTGATGATCCTAATACTGACCCCTGCCGTGTTATTGGACGTTGTGTGTGTGTCAGTGACCTCCTAATATTGACCCCTGCCCTGTTATTGGACAGTGTGTGTGTGTCAGTGATGGTCCTTATACTGACCCCGGCCCTGTTATTGGTCAGTATGTGTGTGTCAGTGACCTCCTTATTCTGACCCCTGCCCTGTTATCGAACAGTGTGTATGTGTCAGTGGCCTCCTTATACTGACCCCTGCCCTGTTATTGAACAGTGTGTGTGTGTCAGTGACCTCCTTAAACTGACCCCTGCCCTGTTATTGGACAGTGTGTGCGTGTCCGTGATGGTCCTTATACTGACCCCTGCCCTGTTATTGGACAGTGTGTGTGTGTCAGTGATGTTCCTTATACTGACCCCTGCCCTGTTATTGGACAGTGTGTGTGTGTCAGTGACCTCTAACACTGACCCCTGCCCTGT
This sequence comes from Somniosus microcephalus, assembly GCF_052327205.1. Lineage (NCBI taxonomy): Eukaryota > Metazoa > Chordata > Chondrichthyes > Squaliformes > Somniosidae > Somniosus > Somniosus microcephalus. Next base: position 117,489,005 of record NC_140997.1, on the reverse strand, counting down.
TATTGGACGGTGTGTGTGTGTCAATGATGGCCCTTATACTGACCCCTGCCCTGTTATTGGACAGTGTGTGTGTGTCAGTGATTGTCCTTATACTGACCCCAGCCCTGTTATTGGACATTTTATGTGTGTCAGTGACCTCCTATACTGACCCCTGCCCTGTTATCGAACAGTGTGTGTGTGTCAGTGACATCCTTATACTGACCCCTGCCCTGTTATTGGACAGTGTGTGTGTGTCAGTGACCTCCTTATACTGACCCCTGCCCTGTTATTGTCTGGGTGTGTGTATCAGTGACCTCCGATACTGACCCCTGCCCTGTTATTGGACAGTGTGTGCATGTCAGTGACCTCCTTATACTCACCCCTGCCCTGTTATTGGACTGGGTGTGTGTGTCAGTGACCTCCTTATACTGACCCCTGCCCTGTTATTGGACAGTGTGTGTGTGTCAGTGACCTCCTAACACTGACCCCTGCCCTGTTATTGGACAGTGTGTGTGTGTCAGTGACCTCCTTATACTGACCCCTGCCCTATTATTAGACAGTCTATGTGTGTCAGTGATGGTCCTTATACTGACCCCTGCCCTGTTGTTGGACAGTGTGTGTGTGTCAGTGATGGTCCTTATACTGACCCCTGCCCTGTTCTTGGACAGTGTGTTTGTGTCAGTGACCTCCTTATACTGACCCCTGCCCTGTTATTGGACAGGGTGTGTGTGTCAGTGACCTCCTAATACTGACCCCTGCCCTGTTATTGGACATTGTGTGAGTGTCAGTGATGGTCCTTATACTGACCCCTGCCCTGTTATTGGACAATGTGTGTGTGTCAGTGACCTCCTAATACTGACCCCTGCCCTGTTATTGGACATTGTGTGTGTGTCAGTGATGGTCCTTATACTGACCCCTGCCCTGTTATTGGACAATGTGTGTGTGTCAGTGACCTCCTATACTGCCCCTTGCCCTGTTATTGGACAGTGTGTGTGTGTCAGTGATGGTCCTTACACTGACCCCTGCCCTGTTATTGGACAGTGAGTGTGTGTCAGTGACCTCCTATACTGACCCCTGCCCTGTTCTTCGACAGTGAGTGTGTCAGTGACCTCATATACTGACGCGTGCCCTGTTATTGGACAGTGTGTGTGTGTCAGTGATGGTCCTTATACTGACCCCTGCCCTGTTATTGGACAGTGTGTGTGTGTCAGTGACCTCTTATGCTGACCCCTGCCCTGTTATTGGACAGTGTGTGTGTGTCAGTGACCTCCTTATACTGACCCCTGCCCTGTTATTGGACAGTGTGTGTGTCTCAGTTGTGGTCCTTATACTGACCCCTGCCCTGTTATTGGACAGAGTATGTGTATCAGTGACCTCCAGCACTGAACCCTGCCCTGTTATTAGACAGTGTATGTGTGTCAGTGATGGTCCTTATACTGACCCCTGCCCTGTTATTGGACAGTGTGTGTGAGTGAATGACCTCCTAACACTGACCCCTGCCCTGTTATTGGACAGTGTGTGTGTGTCAGTGACCTCCTAATACTGACCCCTGCTCTGTTATTGAACAGTGTGTGTGTGTCAGTGATGGGCCTTCTACTGACACCTGCCCTGTTATTGGACAGTGTGTGTGTGTCAGTGACCTCTTATATTGACCCCTGCCCTGTTATTGGACAGTGTGTGTGTGTCAGTGACCACCTAATATTGACCCCTGCCCTGTTATTGGACAGTGTGTGTGTGTCAGTGACCTACTTATCCTGACCCCTGCCCTGTTATTGGACAGTGTGTGTGTGTCAGTGATGGTATTTATACTGACCCCTGCCCTGTTATTGGACAGTGTGTGTGTGTCAGTGATGGTCCTTATACTGACCCCTGCCCTGTTATTGGACAGTGTGTGTGTGTCAGTGATGGTCCTTATACTGACCACTGCCCTGTTATTGGACAGTGTGTATGTGTCAGTGATGGTCCTTATACTGACCCCTGCACTGTTATTGGACAGTGTGTGTGTGTCAGTGACCTCTTATACTGACCCCTGCCCTGTTATTGGACAGTGTGTGTGTGTCAGTGACCTCTTATACTGACCCCTGCCCTGTTATTGGACAGTGTGTGTGTGTCAGTGATGGTCCTTATACTGACCCCTGCCCTGTTATTGGACAGTGTGTGTGTGTCAGTGATGGTCCTTATACTGACCCCTGCCCTGTTATTGGACAGTGAGTGTGTGTCAGTGACCTCCTATACTGACCCCTGCCCTGTTATTGGACAGTGTGTGTGTGTCCGTGATGGTCCTTATATTGACCCCTGCCCTGTTATGGGACGGTGTGTGTGTGTCAGTGACCTCCTATACTGACCCCTGCCCTGTTACGGGACGGTGTGTGTGTGTCAGTGACCTCCTTATACTGACCCCTGCCCTGTTATTGGACAGTGTGTGTGTGTCAGTGACCTCCTATACTGACACCTGCCCTGTTATTGGACAGTGTGTGTGTGTCCGTGATGATCCTAATACTGACCACTGCCGTGTTATTGGACGGTGTGTGTGTGTCAGTGACCTCCTAATACTGACCCCTGCCCTGTTATTGGACAGTGTGTGTGTGTCAGTGATGGCCCTTATACTGACCCCGGCCCTGTTATTGGTCAGTATGTGTGTGTCAGTGACCTCCTTATTCTGACCCCTGCCCTGTTATCGAACAGTGTGCATGTGTCAGTGGCCTCCTTATACTGACCCCTGCCCTGTTATTTGACAGTGTGTGTGTGTCAGTGACCTCCTTATACTGACCCCTGCCCTGTTATTGGACAGTGTGTGCGTGTCCATGATGGTCCTTATACTGACCCCTGCCCTGTTATTGGACAGTGTGTGTGTGTCAGTGATGTTCCTTATACTGACCCCTGCCCTGTTATTGGACAGTGTGTGTGTGTCAGTGACCTCCTATACTGACCCATGCCCTGTTATTGGACAGTGTGTGTGTGTCAGTGATGTTCCTTATACCGACCCCTGCCCTGTGATTGGACAGTGTGTGTGTGTCAGTGACCTCTTACACTGACCCCTGCCCTGTTACTGGACGGTGTGTGTGTGTCAATGATGGCCCTTATACTGACCCCTGCCCTGTTATTGGACAGTGTGTGTGTGTCAGTGATTGTCCTTATACAGACCCCAGCCCTGTTATTGGACATTTTATGTGTGTCAGTGACCTCCTATACTGACCCCTGCCCTGTTATCGAACAGTGTGTGTGTGTCAGTGACATCCTTATACTGACCCCTGCCCTGTTATTGGACAGTGTGTGTGTGTCAGTGACCTCCTTATACTGACGCCTGCCCTGTTATTGGACAGTGTGTGTGTGTCATTGATGGTCCTTATACTGACCCCTGCTCTGTTATCGAACATTGTGTGTGTATCAGTGACCTCCGATACTGACCGCTGCCCTGTTATTGGACAGTGTGTGCATGTCAGTGACCTCCTTATACTGACCCCTGCCCTGTTATTGGACTGGGTGTGTGTGTCAGTGACCTCCTTATACTGACCACTGCCCTGTTATTGGACAGTGTGTGTGTGTCAGTGACCTCCTAACACGGACCCCTGCCCTGTTATTGGATAGTGTGTGTGTGTGTCAGTGACCTCCTAATACTGACCCCTGCCCTGTTATTGGACAGTGTGTGTGTGTCAGTGATGGTCCTTATACTGACCCCTGCCCTGTTATTGGACAGCGTGTGTGTGTCAGTGACCTCATATACTGACCCCTGCCCTGTTATTGGACAGTATGTGTGTGTGTCAGTGACCTCATTATACTGACCCCTGCCCTGTTATCGTACAGTGTGTGTTTTCAGTGATGGTCCTTATACTGACCCCTACCCTGTTATTGGACAGTGTGTGTGTCCGTGATGGTCCTTATCCTGACCCCTGCCCTGTTATTGGACACTGTGTGTGTGTCAGTGACCTCCTATACTGACCCCTGCCCTGTTATGGGATGGTGTGTGTGTGTCAGCGACCTCCTAACACTGACCGCTGCCCTGTTATTGGTCAGTGTGTGTGTGTCAGTGACCTCCTTATACTGACCCCTGCCCTGTTATTGGACAGTGTGTGTGTGTCAGTGACCTCCTTATACTGACCCCTGCCCTGTTATTGGACAGTGTGTGTGTGTCAGTGACCTCCTTATACTGACCCCTGCCCTATTATTAGACAGTCTATGTGTGTCAGTGATGGTCCTTATACTGACCCCTGCCCTGTTGTTGGACAGTGTGTGTGTGTCAGTGATGGTTTTTATACTGACTCCTGCCCTGTTCTTGGACAGTGTGTTTGTGTCAGTGACCTCCTTATACTGACCCCTGCCCTGTTATTGGACAGGGTGTGTGAGTCAGTGACCTCCTAATACTGACCCCTGCCCTGTTATTGGACATTGTGTGTGTGTCAGTGATGGTCCTTATACTGACCCCTGCCCTGTTGTTGGACAGTGTGTGTGTGTCAGTGACCTCCTATACTGTCCCTTGCCCTGTTATTGGACAGTGTGTGTGTGTCAGTGATGGTCCTTATACTGACCCCTGCCCTGTTATTGGACAGTGAGTGTGTGTCAGTGACCTCCTATACTGACCCCTGCCCTGTTATTCGACAGTGAGTGTGTGTCAGTGATGGTCCTTATACTGACCCCTGCCCTGTTATTGGACAGTGTGTGTGTCAGTGACCTCTTATGCTGACCCCTGCCCTGTTATTGGACAGTGTGTGTGTGTCAGCGACCTCCTTATACTGACCCCTGCCCTGTTATTGGACAGTGTGTGTGTCTCAGTGGTGGTCCTTATACTGACCCCTGCCCTGTTATTGGACAGAGTATGTGTATCAGTGACCTCCTACACTGAACCCTGCCCCGTTATTAGACAGTGTATGTGTGTCAGTGATGGTCCTTATACTGACCCCTGCCCTGTTATTGGACAGTGTGTGTGAGTGAATGACCTCCTAACACTGACCCCTGCCCTGTTATTGGACAGTGTGTGTGTGTCAGTGACCTCATATACTGACCCCTGCCCTGTTATTGGACAGTGTGTGTGTGTCAGTGACCACCTAATATTGACCCCTGCCCTGTTATTGGACAGTGTGTGTGTGTCAGTGACCTCCTAATACTGACCCCTGCCCTGTTATTGGACAGTGTGTGTGTCAGTGATGGTATTTATACTGACCCCTGCCCTGTTATTGGACAGTGTGTGTGTGTCAGTGATGGTCCTTATACTGACCCCTGCCCTGTTATTGGACAGTGTGTGTGTGTCAGTGATGGTCCTTATACTGACCACTGCCCTGTTATTGGACAGTGTGTATGTGTCAGTAATGGTCCTTATACTGACCCCTGCACTGTTATTGGACAGTGTGTATGTGTCAGTGATGGTCCTTATACTGACCCCTGCACTGTTATTGGACAGTGTGTGTGTGTCAGTGACCTCTTATACTGACCCCTGCCCTGTTATTGGACTGTGTGTGTGTGTCAGTGACCTCTTATACTGACCCCTGCCCTGTTATTGGACAGTGTGTGTGTGTCAGTGACCTCCTTAGACTGACCCCTGCCCTGTTATTGGACAGTGTGTGTGTGTCAGTGACCTCCTTATACTGACCCCTGCCCTGTTATCGAACAGTGTGTGTGTCAGTGACCTCCTTAGACTGACCCCTGCCCTGTTATTGGCAGGTGTGTGTTTTCAGTGATGGTCCTTATACTGACACCTGCCCTGTTATTGGACAGTGTGTGTGTGTCAGTGATGGTCCTTATACTGACCCCTGCCCTGTTATTGGACAGTGTGTGTGCTTCAGTGACCTCCTATACTGACCCTTGCCCTGTTATTGGACAGTGTGTGTTTGTCAGTGATGGTCCTTAAACTGACCCCTGCCCTGTTATTGGACAGTGTATGTGTGTCAGTGACCTCCTGTACTGACGCCTGCCCTGGTATTGGACAGTGAGTGTGTGTCAGTGACATCCTTATACTGACCCCTACCCTGTTATTGGACAGTGTGTGTGTGTCAGTGATGGTCCTTATACTGACCCCTGCCCTGTTATTGGACAGAGAGTGTGTGTCAGTGACCTCCTATACTGACCCCTGCCCTGTTATTGGACAGTGTGTGTGTGTCCGTGATGGTCCTTATATTGACCCCTGCCCTGTTATGGGACGGTGTGTGTGTGTCAGTGACCTCCTATACTGACCCCTGCCCTGTTACGGGACGGTGTGTGTGTGTCAGTGACCTCCTTATACTGACCCCTGCCCTGTTATTGGACAGTGTGTGTGTGTCAGTGACCTCCTATACTGACACCTGCCCTGTTATTGGACAGTGTGTGTGTGTCCGTGATGATCCTAATACTGACCCCTGCCCTGTTATTGGACAGTGTGTGTGCTTCAGTGACCTCCTATACTGACCCTTGCCCTGTTATTGGACAGTGTGTGTTTGTCAGTGATGGTCCTTATACTGACCCCTGCCCTGTTATTGGACAGAGTATGTGTATCAGTGACCTCCTGCACTGAACCCTGCCCTGTTATTAGACAGTGTATGTGTGTCAGTGATGGTCCTTATACTGAACCCTGCCCTGTTATTGGACAGTGTGTGTGAGTGAATGAGCTCCTAACACTGACCCCTGCCCTGTTATTGGACAGTGTGTGTGTGTCAGTGACCTCCTAATACTGACCCCTGCTCTGTTATTGAACAGTGTGTGTGTGTCAGTGATGGGCCTTCTACTGACCCCTGCCCTGTTATTGGACAGTGTGTGTGTGTCAGTGACCTCTTATATTGACCCCTGCCCTGTTATTCGACAGTGAGTGTTTGTCAGTGACCTCATATACTGACCCCTGCCCTGTTATTGGACAGTGTGTGTGTGTCAGTGACCACCTAATATTGATCCCTGCCCTGTTATTGGACAGTGAGTGTGTGTCAGTGACCTCCTATACTGACCCCTGCCCTGTTATTGGACAGTGTGTGTGTGTCCGTGATGGTCCTTATATTGACCCCTGCCCTGTTATGGGACGGTGTGTGTGTGTCAGTGACCTCCTATACTGACCCCTGCCCTGTTACGGGACGGTGTGTGTGTGTCAGTGACATCCTTATACTGACCCCTGCCCTGTTATTGGACAGTGTGTGTGTGTCAGTGACCTCCTATACTGACACCTGCCCTGTTATTGGACAGTGTGTGTGTGTCCGTGATGATCCTAATACTGACCCCTGCCGTGTTATTGGACGTTGTGTGTGTGTCAGTGACCTCCTAATACTGACCCCTGCCCTGTTATTGGACAGTGTGTGTGTGTCAGTGATGGTCCTTATACTGACCCCGGCCCTGTTATTGGTCAGTATGTGTGTGTCAGTGACCTCCTTATTCTGACCCCTGCCCTGTTATCGAACAGTGTGTATGTGTCAGTGGCCTCCTTATACTGACCCCTGCCCTGTTATTGGACAGTGTGTGTGTGTCAGTGACCTCCATTTACTGACCCCTGCCCTGTTATTGGACAGTGTGTGCGTGTCCGTGATGGTCCTTATACTGACCCCTGCCCTGTTATTGGTCAGTATGTGTGTGTCAGTGACCTCCTTATTCTGACCCCTGCCCTGTTATCGAACAGTGTGTATGTGTCAGTGGCCTCCTTATACTGACCCCTGCCCTGTTATTGGACAGTGTGTGTGTGTCAGTGACCTCCATTTACTGACCCCTGCCCTGTTATTGGACAGTGTGTGCGTGTCCGTGATGCTCCTTATACCGACCCCTGCCCTGTTATTGGACAGTGTGTGTGTGTCAGTGACCTCTTACACTGACCCCTGCCCTGTTATTGGACGGTGTGTGTGTGTCAATGATGGCCCTTATACTGACCCCTGCCCTGTTATTGGACAGTGTGTGTGTGTCAGTGACCTCCTATACTGACCCCTGCCCTGTTATCGAACAGTGTGTGTGTGTCAGTGACATCCTTCTACTGACCCCTGCCCTGTTATTGGACAGTGTGTGTGTGTCAGTGACCTCCTTATACTGACCCCTGCCCTGTTATTGGACTGGGTGTGTGTGTCAGTGAACTCCTTATACTGACCCCTGCCCTGTTATTGGACAGTGTGTGTGTGTCATTGATGGTCCTTATACTGACCCCTGCTCTGTTATCGAACATTGTGTGTGTATCAGTGACCTCCGATACTGACCCCTGCCCTGTTATTGGACAGTGTGTGCATGTCAGTGACCTCCTTATACTGACCACTGCCCTGTTATTGGACTGGGTGTGTGTGTCAGTGACCTCCTTATACTGACCCCTGCCCTGTTATTAGACAGTGTGTGTGTGTCAGTGACCTCCTATACTGACCCCTGCCCTGTTATCGGACAGTGTGTGTGTGTCAGTGATGGTCCTTATACTGACCCATGCCCTGTTATTGGACAGTGTGTGTGTGTCAGTGATGGTCCTTATACTGACCCCTGCCCTGTTATTGGACACTGTGTGTGTGTCAGTGACCTCCTATACTGACCCCTGCCCTGTTATTGGACAGTGTGTGTGTGTCAGTGGTGGTCCTTATACTGACCCCTGCCCTGTTATGGGATGGTGTGTGTGTGTCAGTGACCTCCTAACACTGACCCCTGCCCTGTTATTGGTCAGTGTGTGTGTGTCAGTGACCTCCTTGTACTGACCCCTGCCCTGTTATTGGACAGTGTGTGTGTGTCAGTGACCTCCTTATACTGACCCCTGCCCTGTTATTGGACAGTGTGTGTGTGTCAGTGACCTCCTTATACTGACCCCTGCCCTATTATTAGACAGTCTATGTGTGTCAGTGATGGTCCTTATACTGACCCCTGCCCTGTTGTTGGACAGTGTGTGTGTGTCAGTGATGGTCCTTATACTGACCCCTGCCCTATTCTTGGACAGTGTGTGTGTGTCAGTGATGGTATTTATACTGACCCCTGCCCTGTTACTGGACAGGGTGTGTGTGTCAGTGACCTCCTAATACTGACCCCTGCCCTGTTATTGGACATTGTGTGAGTGTCAGTGATGGTCCTTCTACTGACCCCTGCCCTGTTATTGGACAATCTGTGTGTGTCAGTGACCTCCTAATACTGAGCCCTGCCCTGTTATTGGACATTGTGTGTGTGTCAGTGATGGTCCTTATACTGACCCCTGCCCTGTTATTGGACAATGTGTGTGTGTCAGTGACCTCCTAATACTGACCCCAGCCCTGTTATTGGTCAGTGTGTGTGTGTCAGTGATGGTCCTTATACTGACCCCTGCCCTGTTATTGGACAGTGTGTGTGTGTCAGTGACCTCCCATACTGACCCCTGCCCTGTTATTGGACAGTGTGTGTGTGTCCGTGATGGTCCTTATATTGACCCCTGCCCTGTTATGGGACGGTGTGTGTGTGTCAGTGACCTCCTATACTGACCCCTGCCCTGTTACGGGACGGTGTGTGTGTGTCAGTGACCTCCTTATACTGACCCCTGCCCTGTTATTGGACAGTGTGTGTGTGTCAGTGACCTCCTATACTGACACCTGCCCTGTTATTGGACAGTGTGTGTGTGTCCGTGATGATCCTAATACTGACCCCTGCCGTGTTATTGGACGTTGTGTGTGTGTCAGTGACCTCCTAATACTGACCCCTGCCCTGTTATTGGACAGTGTGTGTGTGTCAGTGACCTCCTTTTACTGACCCCTGCCCTGTTATTGGACAGTGTGTGCGTGTCCGTGATGGTCCTTATACTGACCCCTGCCCTGTTATTGGACAGTGTGTGTGTGTCAGTGATGTTCCTTATACTGACCCCTGCCCTGTTATTGGACAGTGTGTGTGTGTCAGTGACCTCCTATACTGACCCCTGCCCTGTTATCGGACAGTGTGTGTGTGACAGTGATGGTCCTTATACTGACCCATGCCCTGTTATTGGACAGTGTGTGTGTTTCAGTGATATTCCTTATACCGACCCCTGCCCTGTGATTGGACAGTGTGTGTGTGTCAGTGATGGTCCTCATACTGACCCCTGCCCTGTTATTGGACAGTGTGTGTGTGTCAGTGACCTCCTATACTGACCCCTGCCCTGTTATTGGACAGTGTGTGTGTGTCAGTGACCTCCTTATACTGACGCCTGCCCTGTTATTGGACAGTGTGTGTGTGTCATTGATGGTCCTTATACTGACCCCTGCTCTGTTATCGAACATTGTGTGTGTATCAGTGACCTCCGATACTGACCCCTGCCCTGTTATTGGACAGTGTGTGCATGTCAGTGACCTCCTTATACTGACCCCTGCCCTGTTATTGGACTGGGTGTGTGTGTCAGTGACCTCCTTATACTGACCACTGCCCTGTTATTGGACAGTGTGTGTGTGTCAGTGACCTCCTAACACGGACCCCTGCCCTGTTATTGGATAGTGTGTGTGTGTGTCAGTGACCTCCTAATACTGACCCCTGCCCTGTTATTGGACAGTGTGTGTGTGTCAGTGATGGTCCTTATACTGACCCCTGCCCTGTTATTGGACAGTGTGTGTGTGTCAGTGACCTCTTATATTGACCCCTGCCCTGTTATTCGAGAGTGAGTGTGTGTCAGTGACCTCATATACTGACCCCTGCCCTGTTATTGGACAGTGTGTGTGTGTGTCAGTGACCTCATTATACTGACCCCTGCCCTGTTATCGTACAGTGTGTGTTTTCAGTGATGGTCCTTATACTGACCCCTACCCTGTTATTGGACAGTGTGTGTGCCCGTGATGGTCCTTATCCTGACCCCTGCCCTGTTATTGGACACTGTGTGTGTGTCAGTGACCTCCTATACTGACCCCTGCCCTGTTATGGGATGGTGTGTGTGTGTCAGTGACCTCCTAACAATGACCGCTGCCCTGTTATTGGTCAGTGTGTGTGTGTCAGTGACCTCCTTATACTGACCCCTGCCCTGTTATTGGACGGTGTGTGTGTGTCAGGGACCTCCTTATACTGACACCTGCCCTGTTATTGGACAGTGTGTGTGTGTCCGTGATGATCCTAATACTGACCCCTGCCGTGTTATTGGACGTTGTGTGTGTGTCAGTGACCTCCTAATACTGACCCCTGCCCTGTTATGGGATGGTGTGTGTGTGTCAGTGACCTCCTAACACTGACCCCTGCCCTGTTATTGGTCAGTGTGTGTGTGTCAGTGACCTCCTTATACTGACCCCTGCCCTGTTATTGGACAGTGTGTGTGTGTCAGTGACCTCCTTATACTGACCCCTGCCCTGTTATTGGACAGTGTGTGTGTGTCAGTGACCTCCTTATACTGACCCCTGCCCTATTATTAGACAGTCTATGTGTGTCAGTGATGGTCCTTATACTGACCCCTGCCCTGTTGTTGGACAGTGTGTGTGTGTCAGTGATGGTCCTTATACTGACCCCTGCCCTGTTCTTGGACAGTGTGTTTGTGTCAGTGACCTCCTTATACTGACCCCTGCCCTGTTATTGGACAGGGTGTGTGTGTCAGTGACCTCCTAATACTGACCCCTGCCCTGTTGTTGGACATTGTGTGTGTGTCAGTGATGGTCCTTATACTGACCCCTGCCCTGTTATTGGACAATGTGTGTGTGTCAGTGACCTCCTAATACTGACCCCTGCCCTGTTATTGGTCAGTGTGTGTGTGTCAGTGATGGTCCTTATACTGACCCCTGCCCTGTTATTGGACAGTGTGTGTGTGTCAGTGACCTCCTATACTGACCCTTGCCCTGTTATTGGACAGTGTGTGTGTGTCAGTGATGGTCCTTATACTGACCCCTGCCCTGTTATTGGACAGTGAGTGTGTGTCAGTGACCTCCTATACTGACCCCTGCCCTGTTATTCGACAGTGAGCGTGTGTCAGTGACCTCATATACTGACGCGTGCCCTGTTATTGGACAGTGTGTGTGTGTCAGTGATGGTCCTTATACTGACCCCTGCCCTGTTATTGGACAGAGTATGTGTATCAGTGACCTCCTACACTGAACCCTGCCCTGTTATTAGACAGTGTATGTGTGTCAGTGATGGTCCTTATACTGACCCCTACCCTGTTATTGGACAGTGTGTGTGAGTGAATGACCTCCAAACACTGACCCCTGCCCTGTTATTGGACAGTGTGTGTGTGTCAGTGGCCTCCTAATACTGACCCCTGCTCTGTTATTGAACAGTGTGTGTGTGTCAGTGACCTCTTATATTGACCCCTGCCCTGTTATTCGACAGTGAGTGTTTGTCAGTGACCTCATATACTGACCCCTGCCCTGTTATTGGACAGTGTGTGTGTGTCAGTGACCACCTAATATTGACCCCTGCCCTGTTATTGGACAGTGTGTGTGTGTCAGTGACCTCCTTATACTGACCCCTGCCCTGTTATTGGACAGTGTGTGTGTGTCAGTGACCTCTTATATTGACCCCTGCCCTGTTATTCGACAGTGAGTGTTTGTCAGTGACCTCATATACTGACCCCTGCCCTGTTATTGGACAGTGTGTGTGTGTCAGTGACCACCTAATATTGACCCCTGCCCTGTTATTGGACAGTGTGTGTGTGTCAGTGACCTCCTTATACTGACCCCTGCCCTGTTATTGGACAGTGTGTGTGTGTCAGTGATGGTCCTTATACTGACCCCTGCCCTGTTATTGGACAGTGTGTGTGTGTCAGTGATGGTCCTTATACTGACCACTGCCCTGTTATTGGACAGTGTGTATGTGTCAGTGATGGTCCTTATACTGACCCCTGCACTGTTATTGGACAGTGTGTGTGTGTCAGTGACCTCTTATACTGACCCCTGCCCTGTTATTGGACAGTGTGTGTGTGTCAGTGACCTCTTATACTGACCCCTGCCCTGTTATTGGACAGTGTGTGTGTGTCAGTGATGGTCCTTATACTGACCCCTGCCCTGTTATTGGACAGTGTGTGTGTGTCAGTGACCTCCTTATACTGACCCCTGCCCTGTTATCGAACAGTGTGTGTCTGTCAGTGACCTCCTTACACTGACCCCTGCCCTGTTATTGGACCGTTTGTGTGTGTCAGTGACCTCCATTTACTGACCCCTGCCCTGTTATTGGCAGGTGTGTGTTTTCAGTGATGGTCCTTATACTGACACCTGCCCTGTTATTGGACAGTGGGTGTGTGTCAGTGATGGTCCTTATACTGACCCCTGCCCTGTTACTGGACAGTGTGTGTGCGTCAGTGACCTCCTATACTGACCCTTGCCCTGTTATTGGACAGTGTGTGTTTGTCAGTGATGGTCCTTAAACTGACCCCTGCCCTGTTATTGGACAGTGTATGTGTGTCAGTGACCTCCTGTACTGACCCCTACCCTGTTATTGGACAGTGTGTGTGTGTCAGTGATGGTCCTTATACTGACCCCTGCCCTGTTATTGGACAGTGAGTGTGTGTCAGTGACCTCCTATACTGACCCCTGCCCTGTTATTGGACAGTGTGTGTGTGTCCGTGATGGTCCTTATATTGACCCCTGCCCTGTTATGGGACGGTGTGTGTGTGTCAGTGACCTCCTATACTGACCCCTGCCCTGTTATTCGACAGTGAGTGTTTGTCAGTGACCTCATATACTGACCCCTGCCCTGTTATTGGACAGTGTGTGTGTGTCAGTGACCACCTAATATTGACCCCTGCCCTGTTATTGGACAGTGTGTGTGTGTCAGTGACCTCCTAATACTGACCCCTGCCCTGTTATTGGACAGTGTGTGTGTGTCAGTGATGGTATTTATACTGACCCCTGCCCTGTTATTGGACAGTGTGTGTGTGTCAGTGATGGTCCTTATACTGACCCCTGCCCTGTTATTGGACAGTGTGTATGGGTCAGTGATGGTCCTTATACTGACCCCTGCACTGTTATTGGACAGTGTGTGTGTGTCAGTGACCTCTTATACTGACCCCTGCCCTGTTATTGGACAGTGTGTGTGTGTCAGTGACCTCTTATACTGACCCCTGCCCTGTTATTGGACAGTGTGTGTGTGTCAGTGATGGTCCTTATACTGACCACTGCCCTGTTATTGGACAGTGTGTATGTGTCAGTGATGGTCCTTATACTGACCCCTGCACTGTTATTGGACAGTGTGTGTGTGTCAGTGACCTCTTATACTGACCCCTGCCCTGTTATTGGACAGTGTGTGTGTGTCAGTGACCTCTTATACTGACCCCTGCCCTGTTATTGGACAGTGTGTGTGTGTCAGTGATGGTCCTTATACTGACCCCTGCCCTGTTATTGGACAGTGTGTGTGTGTCAGTGACCTCCTTATACTGACCCCTGCCCTGTTATCGAACAGTGTGTGTCTGTCAGTGACCTCCTTACACTGACCCCTGCCCTGTTATTGGACCGCTTGTGTGTGTCAATGACCTCCATTTACTGACCCCTGCCCTGTTATTGGCAGGTGTGTGTTTTCAGTGATGCTCCTTATACTGACACCTGCCCTGTTATTGGACAGTGTGTGTGTGTCAGTGATGGCCCTTATACTGACCCCTGCCCTGTTATTGGACAGTGTGTGTGCGTCAGTGACCTCCTATACTGACCCTTGCCCTGTTATTGGACAGTGTGTGTTTGTCAGTGATGGTCCTTAAACTGACCCCTGCCCTGTTATTGGACAGTGTATGTGTGTCAGTGACCTCCTGTACTGACCCCTGCCCTGGTATTGGACAGTGAGTGTGTGTCAGTGACATCCTTATACTGACCCCTACCCTGTTATTGGACAGTGTGTTTGTGTCAGTGATGGTCCTTATACTGACCCCTGCCCTGTTATTGGACAGTGAGTGTGTGTCAGTGACCTCCTATACTGACCCCTGCCCTGTTATTGGACAGTGTGTGTGTGTCCGTGATGGTCCTTATATTGACCCCTGCCCTGTTATGGGACGGTGTGTGTGTGTCAGTGACCTCCTATACTGACTCCTGCCCTGTTACGGGACGGTGTGTGTGTGTCAGTGACCTCCTTATACTGACCCCTGCCCTGTTATTGGACAGTGTGTGTGTGTCAGTGACCTCCTATACTGACACCTGCCCTGTTATTGGACAGCGTGTGTGTGTCCGTGATGATCCTAATACTGACCCCTGCCGTGTTATTGGACGTTGTGTGTGTGTCAGTGACGACCTAATACTGACCCCTGCCCTGTTATGGGATGGTGTGTGTGTGTCAGTGACCTCCTAACACTGACCCCTGCCCTGTTATTGGTCAGTGTGTGTGTGTCAGTGACCTCCTCATACTGATCCCTGCCCTGTTATTGGACAGTGTATGTGTGTCAGTGACCTCCTTATACTGACCCCTGCCCTGTTATTGGACAGTGTGTGTGTGTCAGTGACCTCCTTATACTGACCCCTGCCCTATTATTAGACAGTCTATGTGTGTCAGTGATGGTCCTTATACTGACCCCTGCCCTGTTGTTGGACAGTGTGTGTGTGTCAGTGATGGTCCTTATACTGACCCCTGCCCTGTTATTGGACAGTGTGTGTGTGTCAGTGACCTCCTATACTGACCCCTGCCCTGTTATCGGACAGTGTGTGTGTGTCAGTGATGGTCCTTATACTGACCCATGCCCTGTTATTGGACAGTGTGTGTGTGTCAGTGATGTTCCTTATACCGACCCCTGCCCTGTGATTGGACAGTGTGTGTGTGTCAGTGACCTCTTACACTGACCCCTGCCCTGTTATTGGACGGTGTGTGTGTGTCAATGATGGCCCTTATACTGACCCCTGCCTTGTTATTGGACAGTGTGTGTCTGTCAGTGATTGTCCTTATACTGACCCCAGCCCTGTTATTGGACATTTTATGTGTGTCAGTGACCTCCTATACTGACCCCTGCCCTGTTATCGAACAGTGTGTGTGTGGCAGTGACATCCTTATACTGACTCCTGCCCTGTTATTGGACAGTGTGTGTGTGTCAGTGACCTCCTTATGCTGACCCCTGCCCTGTTATTGGACAGTGTGTGTGTGTCATTGATGGTCCTTATACTGACCCCTGCTCTGTTGTCGAACATTGTGTGTGTATCAGTGACCTCCGATACTGACCCCTGCCCTGTTATTGGACAGTGTGTGCATGTCAGTGACCTCCTTATACTGACCCCTGCCCTGTTATTGGACTGGGTGTGTGTGTCAGTGACCTCCTAACACAGACCCCTGCCCTGTTATTGGATAGTGTGTGTGTGTCAGTGACCTCCTAATACTGACCCCTGCCCTGTTATTGGACAGTGTGTGTGTGTCAGTGATGGTCCTTATACTGACCCCTGCCCTGTTATTTGACAGTGTGTGTGTGTCAGTGACCTCTTATATTGACCCCTGCCCTGTTATTCGACAGTGAGTGTGTGTCAGTGACCTCATATACTGACCCCTGCCCTGTTATTGGACAGTGTGTGTGTGTGTCAGTGACCTCATTATACTGACCCCTGCCCTGTTATCGTACAGTGTGTGTTTTCAGTGATGGTCCTTATACTGACCCCTACCCTGTTATTGGACAGTGTGTGTGTCCGTGATGGTCCTTATCCTGACCCCTGCCCTGTTATTGGACACTGTGTGTGTGTCAGTGACCTCCTATACTGACCCCTGCCCTGTTATGGGATGGTGTGTGTGTGTCAGTGACCTCCTAACACTGACCCCTGCCCTGTTATTGGTCAGTGTGTGTGTGTCAGTGACCTCCTTATACTGACCCCTGCCCTGTTATTGGACAGTGTGTGTGTGTCAGTGACCTCCTTATACTGACCCCTGCCCTGTTATTGGACAGTGTGTGTGTGTCAGTAACCTCCTTATACTGACACCTGCTCTATTATTAGACAGTTTATGTGTGTCAGTGATGGTCCTTATATTGACCCCTGCCCTGTTATGGGACGGTGTGTGTGTGTCAGTGACCTCCAATACTGACCACTGCCCTGTTACGGGACGGTGTGTGTGTGTCAGTGACCTCCTTATACTGAC
This sequence comes from Somniosus microcephalus, assembly GCF_052327205.1. Classification (NCBI taxonomy): domain Eukaryota; kingdom Metazoa; phylum Chordata; class Chondrichthyes; order Squaliformes; family Somniosidae; genus Somniosus; species Somniosus microcephalus. Next base: position 117,472,193 of record NC_140997.1, on the reverse strand, counting down.
CCCTGCCCTGTTATTGGACAGTGTGTGTGTGTCAGTGACCTCCTATACTGACACCTGCCCTGTTATTGGACAGTGTGTGTGTCCGTGATGATCCTAATACTGACCCCTGCCGTGTTATTGGACGTTGTGTGTGTGTCAGTGACCTCCTAATACTGACCCCTGCCCTGTTATGGGATGGTGTGTGTGTGTCAGTGACCTCCTAACACTGACCCCTGCCCTGTTGTTGGTCAGTGTGTGTGTGTCAGTGACCTCCTTATACTGACCCCTGCCCTGTTATTGGACAGTGTGTGTGTGTCAGTGACCTCCTTATACTGACCCCTGCCCTGTTATCGGACAGTGTGTGTGTGTCAGTGATGGTCCTTATACTGACCCCTGCCCTATTATTAGACAGTCTATGTGTGTCAGTGATGGTCCTTATACTGACCCCTGCCCTGTTGTTGGACAGTGTGTGTGTGTCAGTGATGGTCCTTATACTGACCCCTGCCCTGTTCTTGGACAGGGTGTTTGTGTCAGTGACCTCGTTATACTGACCCCTGCCCTGTTATTGGACAGGGTGTGTGTGTCAGTGACCTCCTAATACTGACCCCTGCCCTGTTATTGGGCATTGTGTGTGTGTCAGTGATGGTCCTTCTACTGACCCCTGCCCTGTTATTGGACAATGTGTGTGTGTCAGTGACCTCCTAATACTGACCCCTGCCCTGTTATTGGTCAGTGTGTGTGTGTCAGTGATGGTCCTTATACTGACCCCTGCCCTGTTATTGGACAGTGTGTGTGTGTCAGTGACCTCCTATACTGACCCTTGCCCTGTTATTGGACAGTGTGTGTGTGTCAGTGATGGTCCTTATACTGACCCCTGCCCTGTTATTGGACAGTGAGTGTGTGTCAGTGACCTCCTATACTGACCCCTGCCCTGTTATTCGACAGTGAGTGTGTGTCAGTGACCTCATATACTGAAGCGTGCCCTGTTATTGGACAGTGTATGTGTGTCAGTGACGGTCCTTATACTGACCCCTGCCCTGTTATTGGACAGTGTGTGTGAGTGAATGACCTCCTTACACTGACCCCTGCCCTGTTATTGGACAGTGTGTGTGTGTCAGTGACCTCCTAATACTGACCCCTGCCCTGTTATTGGACAGTGAGTGTGTGTCAGTGATGGGCCTTCTACTGACCCCTGCCCTGTTATTGGACAGTGTGTGTGTGTCAGTGACCTCTTATATTGACCCCTGCCCTGTTATTCGACAGTGAGTGTTTGTCAGTGACCTCATATACTGACCCCTGCCCTGTTATTGGACAGTGTGTGAGTGTCAGTGACCACCTAATATTGACCCCTGCCCTGTTATTGGACAGTGAGTGTGTGTCAGTGACCTCCTATCCTGCCCCCTGCCCTGTTCTTGGACAGTGTGTGTGTGTCCGTGATGGTCCTTATATTGACCCCTGCCCTGTTATGGGACGGGGTGTGTGTATCAGTGACCTCCTATACTGACCCCTGCCCTGTTACGGGACGGTGTGTGTGTGTCAGTGACCTCCTTATACTGACCCCTGCCCTGTTATTGGACAGTGTGTGTGTGTCAATGACCTCCTATACTGACACCTGCCCTGTTATTGGACAGTGTGTGTGTGTCCGTGATGATCCTAATACTGACCCCTGCCGTGTTATTGGACGTTGTGTGTGTGTCAGTGACCTCCTAATACTGACCCCTGCCCTGTTATTGGACAGTGTGTGTGTGTCAGTGATGGTCCTTATACTGACCCCGGCCCTGTTATTGGTCAGTATGTGTGTGTCAGTGACCTCCTTATTCTGACCCCTGCCTTGTTATCGAACAGTGTGTATGTGTCAGTGACCTCCTTATACTGACCCCTGCCCTGTTATTGGACAGTGTGTGTGTGTCAGTGACCTCCTTATACTGACCCCTGCCCTGTTATTGGACAGTGTGTGCGTGTCCGTGATGGTCCTTATACTGACCCCTGCCCTGTTATTGGACAGTGTGTGTGTGTCAGTGATGTTCCTTATACTGACCCCTGCCCTGTTATCGGACAGTGTGTGTGTGTCAGTGATGGTCCTTATACTGACCCATGCCCTGTTATTGGACAGTGTGTGTGTGTCAGTGATGTTCCTTATACCGACCCCTGCCCTGTTATTGGACAGTGTGTGTGTGTCAGTGACCTCTTACACTGACCCCTGCCCTGTTATTGGACGGTGTGTGTGTGTCAATGATGGCCCTTATACTGACCCCTGCCCTGTTATTGGACAGTGTGTGTGTGTCAGTGATTGTCCTTATACTGACCCCAGCCCTGTTATTGGACATTTTATGTGTGTCAGTGACCTCCTATACTGACCCCTGCCCTGTTATCGAACAGTGTGTGTGTGTCAGTGACCTCCTTATACTGACCCCTGCCCTGTTATTGGACAGTGTGTGTGTGTCATTGATGGTCCTTATACTGACCCCTGCTCTGTTATCGAACATTGTGTGTGTATCAGTGACCTCCGATACTGACCCCTGCCCTGTTATTGGACAGTGTGTGCATGTCAGTGACCTCCTTATACTGACCCCTGCCCTGTTATTGGACTGGGTGTGTGTGTCAGTGACCTCCTTATACTGACCACTGCCCTGTTATTGGACAGTGTGTGTGCGTGTCAGTGACCTCCTAACACGGACCCCTGCCCTGTTATTGGATAGTGTGTGTGTGTGTCAGTGACCTCCTAATACTGACCCCTGCCCTGTTATTGGACAGTGTGTGTGTGTCAGTGATGGTCCTTATACTGACCCCTGCCCTGTTATGGGACAGTGTGTGTGTGTCAGTGACCTCTTATATTGACCCCTGCCCTGTTATTCGACAGTGAGTGTGTATCAGTGACCTCATATACTGACCCCTGCCCTGTTATTGGACAGTGTGTGTGTCCGTGATGGTCCTTATCCTGACCCCTGCCCTGTTATTGGACACTGTGTGTGTGTAAGTGACCTCCTATACTGACCCCTGCCCTGTTATTGGACAGTGTGTATGTGTCAGTGATGGTCCTTATACTGACCCCTGCCCTGTTATGGGACGGTGTGTGTGTGTCAGTGACCTCCTATACTGACCCCTGCCCTGTTATGGGACGGTGTGTGTGTGTCAGTGACCTCCTTATACTGACCCCTGCCCTGTTATTGGACAGTGTGTGTGTGTCAGTGACCTCCTTATACTGACCCCTGCCCTATTATTAGACAGTCTATGTGTGTCAGTGATGGTCCTTATACTGACACCTGCCCTGTTGTTGGACAGTGTGTGTGTGTCAGTGATGGTCCTTATACTGACCCCTGCCCTGTTCTTGGACAGTGTGTTTGTGTCAGTGACCTCCTTGTACTGACCCCTGCCCTGTTATTGGACAGGGTGTGTGAGTCAGTGACCTCCTAATACTGACCCCTGCCCTGTTATTGGACATTGTGTGTGTGTCAGTGATGGTCCTTATACTGACCCCTGCCCTGTTATTGGACAATGTGTGTGTGTCAGTGACCTCCTAATACTGACCCCTGCCCTGTTATTGGTCAGTGTGTGTGTGTCAGTGATGGTCCTTATACTGACCCCTGCCCTGTTATTGGACAGTGTGTGTGTGTCAATGACCTCCTATACTGACCCTTGCCCTGTTATTGGACAGTGTGTGTGTGTCAGTGATGGTCCTTATACTGACCCCTGCCCTGTTATTGGACAGTGAGTGTGTGTCAGTGACCTCCTATACTGACCCCTGCCCTGTTATTCGACAGTGAGTGTGTGTCAGTGACCTCATATACCGACGCGTGCCCTGTTATTGGACAGTGTGTGTGTGTCAGTGATGGTCCTCATACTGACCCCTGCCCTGTTATTGGACAGTGTGTGTGTGTCAGTGACCTCTTATGCTGACCCCTGCCCTGTTATTGGACAGCGTGTGTGTGTCAGTGACCTCCTTATACTGACCCCTGCCCTGTTATTGGACAGTGTGTGTGTGTCAGTGACCTCCTAATACTGACCCCTGCTCTGTTATTGAACAGTGTGTGTGTGTCAGTGATGGGCCTTCTACTGACCCCTGCCCTGTTATTGGACAGTGTGTGTGTGTCAGTGACCTCTTATATTGACCCCTGCCCTGTTATTCGACAGTGAGTGTTTGTCAGTGACCTCACATACTGACCCCTGCCCTGTTATTGGACAGTGTGTGTGTGCCAGTGACCACCTAATATTGACCCCTGCCCTGTTATTGGACACTGTGTGTGTGTCAGTGACCTCCTATACTGACCCCTGCCCTGTTATGGGATGGTGTGTGTGTGTCAGTGACCTCCAATACTGACCACTGCCCTGTTACGGGACGGTGTGTGTGTGTCAGTGACCTCCTTATACTGACCCCTGCCCTGTTATTGGACAGTGTGTGTGTGTCACTGACCTCCTATACTGACACCTGCCCTGTTATTGGACAGTGTGTGTGTCCGTGATGATCCTAAAACTGACCCCTGCCGTGTTATTGGACGTTGTGTGTGTGTCAGTGACCTCCTAATACTGACCCCTGCCCTGTTATGGGATGGTGTGTGTGTGTCAGTGACCTCCTAACACTGACCCCTGCCCTGTTGTTGGTCAGTGTGTGTGTGTCAGTGACCTCCTTATACTGACCCCTGCCCTGTTATTGGACAGTGTGTGTGTGTCAGTGACCTCCTTATACTGACACCTGCCCTATGATTAGACAGTCTATGTGTGTCAGTGATGGTCCTTATACTGACCCCTGCCCTGTTGTTGGACAGTGTGTGTGTGTCAGTGATGGTCCTTATACTGACCCCTGCCCTGTTCTTGGACAGGGTGTTTGTGTCAGTGACCTCCTTATACTGACCCCTGCCCTGTTATTGGACAGGGTGTGTGTGTCAGTGACCTCCTAATACTGACCCCTGCCCTGTTATTGGGCATTGTGTGTGTGTCAGTGATGGTCCTTATACTGACCCCTGCCCTGTTATTGGACAATGTGTGTGTGTCAGTGACCTCCTAATACTGACCCCTGCCCTGTTATTGGTCAGTGTGTGTGTGTCAGTGATGGTCCTTATACTGACCGCTGCCCTGTTATTGGACAGTGTGTGTGTGTCAGTGACCTCCTATACTGACCCTTGCCCTGTTATTGGACAGTGTGTGTGTGTCAGTGATGGTCCTTATACTGACCCCTGCCCTGTTATTGGACAGTGAGTGTGTGTCAGTGACCTCCTATACTGACCCCTGCCCTGTTATTCGACAGTGAGTGTGTGTCAGTGACCTCATATACTGACGCGTGCCCTGTTATTGGACAGAGTATGTGTATCAGTGACCTCCTACACTGAACCCTGCCCTGTTATTAGACAGTGTATGTGTGTCAGTGACGGTCCTTATACTGACCCCTGCCCTGTTATTGGACAGTGTGTGTGAGTGAATGACTTCCTTACACTGACCCCTGCCCTGTTATTGGACAGTGTGTGTGTGTCAGTGACCTCCTAATACTGACCCCTGCCCTGTTATTGGACAGTGAGTGTGTGTCAGTGATGGGCCTTCTACTGACCCCTGCCCTGTTATTGGACAGTGTGTGTGTGTCAGTGACCTCTTATATTGACCCCTGCCCTGTTATTCGACAGTGAGTGTTTGTCAGTGACCTCATATACTGACCCCTGCCCTGTTATTGGACAGTGTGTGAGTGTCAGTGACCACCTAATATTGACCCCTGCCCTGTTATTGGACAGTGAGTGTGTGTCAGTGACCTCCTATCCTGACCCCTGCCCTGTTCTTGGACAGTGTGTGTGTGTCCGTGATGGTCCTTATATTGACCCCTGCCCTGTTATGGGACGGGGTGTGTGTGTCAGTGACCTCCTATACTGACCCCTGCCCTGTTACGGGACGGTGTGTGTGTGTCAGTGACCTCCTTATACTGACCCCTGCCCTGTTATTGGACAGTGTGTGTGTGTCAATGACCTCCTATACTGACACCTGCCCTGTTATTGGACAGTGTGTGTGTGTCCGTGATGATCCTAATACTGACCCCTGCCGTGTTATTGGACGTTGTGTGTGTGTCAGTGACCTCCTAATACTGACCCCTGCCCTGTTATTGGACAGTGCGTGTGTGTCAGTGATGGTCCTTATACTGACCCCGGCCCTGTTATTGGTCAGTATGTGTGTGTCAGTGACCTCCTTATTCTGACCCCTGCCTTGTTATCGAACAGTGTGTATGTGTCAGTGGCCTCCTTATACTGACCCCTGCCCTGTTATTGGACAGTGTGTGTGTGTCAGTGACCTCCTTATACTGACCCCTGCCCTGTTATTGGACAGCGTGTGTGTGTCAGTGACCTCATATACCGATGCGTGCCCTGTTATTGGACAGTGTGTGTGTGTCAGTGATGGTCCTCATACTGACCCCTGCCCTGTTATTGGACAGTGTGTGTGTGTCAGTGACCTCTTATGCTGACCCCTGCCCTGTTATTGGACAGCGTGTGTGTGTCAGTGACCTCCTTATACTGACCCCTGCCCTGTTATTGGACAGTGTGTGTGTGTCAGTGACCTCCTAATACTGACCCCTGCTCTGTTATTGAACAGTGTGTGTGTGTCAGTGATGGGCCTTCTACTGACCCCTGCCCTGTTATTGGACAGTGTGTGTGTGTCAGTGACCTCTTATATTGACCCCTGCCCTGTTATTCGACAGTGAGTGTTTGTCAGTGACCTCACATACTGACCCCTGCCCTGTTATTGGACAGTGTGTGTGTGTCAGTGACCACCTAATATTGACCCCTGCCCTGTTATTGGACACTGTGTGTGTGTCAGTGACCTCCTATACTGACCCCGGCCCTGTTATGGGATGGTGTGTGTGTGTCAGTGACCTCCTAACACTGACCCCTGCCCTGTTATTGGTCAGTGTGTGTGTGTCAGTGACCTCCTTATACTGACCCCTGCCCTGTTATTGGACAGTGTGTGTGTGTCAGTGACCTCCTTATACTGACCCCTGCCCTGTTATTGGACAGTGTGTGTGTGTCAGTGACCTCCTTATACTGACACCTGCCCTATTATTAGACAGTCTATGTGTGTCAGTGATAGTCCTTATATTGACCCCTGCCATGTTATGGGACGGTGTGTGTGTGTCAGTGACCTCCAATACTGACCACTGCCCTGTTACGGGACCGTGTGTGTGTGTCAGTGACCTCCTTATACTGACCCCTGCCCTGTTATTGGACAGTGTGTGTGTGTCAGTGACCTCCTATACTGACACCTGCCCTGTTATTGGACAGTGTGTGTGTCCGTGATGATCCTAATACTGACCCCTGCCGTGTTATTGGACGTTGTGTGTGTGTCAGTGACCTCCTAATACTGACCCCTGCCCTGTTATGGGATGGTGTGTGTGTGTCAGTGACCTCCTAACACTGACCCCTGCCCTGTTGTTGGTCAGTGTGTGTGTGTCAGTGACCTCCTTATACTGACCCCTGCCCTGTTATTGGACAGTGTGTGTGTGTCAGTGACCTCCTTATACTGACCCCTGCCCTGTTATTGGACAGTGTGTGTGTGTCAGTGACCTCCTTATACTGACCCCTGCCCTATTATTAGACAGTCTATGTGTGTCAGTGATGGTCCTTATACTGACCCCTGCCCTGTTGTTGGACAGTGTGTGTGTGTCAGTGATGGTCCTTATACTGACCCCTGCCCTGTTCTTGGACAGGGTGTTTGTGTCAGTGACCTCTTATGCTGACCCCTGCCCTGTTATTGGACAGTGTGTGTGTGTCAGTGACCTCCAAATACTGACCCCTGCCCTGTTATTGGACAGTGTGTGTGTCTCAGTGGTGGTCCTTATACTGACCCCTGCCCTGTTATTGGACAGTGTGTGTGAGTGAATGACCTCCTAACACTGACCCCTGCCCTGTTATTGGACAGTGTGTGTGTGTCAGTGACCTCCTAATACTGACCCCTGCTCTGTTATTGAACAGTGTGTGTGTCAGTGATGGGCCTTCTACTGACCCCTGCCCTGTTATTCGACAGTGAGTGTTTGTCAGTGACCTCATATGCTGACCCCTGCCCTGTTATTGGACAGTGTGTGTGTGTCAGTGACCTCCTAATACTGACCCTTGCCCTGTTATTGGACAGTGTGTGTGTGTCAGTGATGGTATTTATACTGACCCCTGCCCTGTTATTGGACAGTGAGTGTGTGTCAGTGATGGTCCTTATACTGACCCCTGCCCTGTTATTGGACAGTGTGTGTGTGTCAGTGATGGTCCTTATACTGACCCCTGCCCTGTTATTGGACAGTGTGTGTGTGTCAGTGATGGTCCTTATACTGACCCCTGCCCTGTTATTGGACAGTGTATGTGTGTCAGTGATGGTCCTTATACTGACCCCTGCCCTGTTATTGGACAGTGTGTGTGTGTCAGTGATGGTCCTTATACTGACCACTGCCCTGTAATTGGACAGTGTGTATGTGTCAGTGATGGTCCTTATACTGACCCCTGCACTGTTATTGGACAGTGTGTGTGTGTCAGTGACCTCTTATACTGACCCCTGCCCTGTTATTGGACAGTGTGTGTGTGTCAGTGACCTCTTATACTGACCCCTGCCCTGTTATTGGACAGTGTGTGTGTGTCAGTGATGGTCCTTATACTGACCCCTGCCCTGTTATTGGACAGTGTGTGTGTGTCAGTGATGGTCCTTATACTGACCACTGCCCTGTTATTGGACAGTGTGTATGTGTCAGTGATGGTCCTTATACTGACCCCTGCACTGTTATTGGACAGTGTGTGTGTGTCAGTGACCTCCTTATACTGACCCCTGCCCTGTTATTGGACAGTGTGTGTGTGTCATTGATGGTCCTTATACTGACCCCTGCTCTGTTATCGAACATTGTGTGTGTATCAGTGACCTCCGATACTGACCCCTGCCCTGTTATTGGACAGTGTGTGTGTGTCAGTGATGGTCCTTATACTGACCCCTGCCCTGTTATTGGACAGTGTGTGTGTGTCAGTGATGGTCCTTATACTGACCACTGCCCTGTTATTGGACAGTGTGTATGTGTCAGTGATGGTCCTTATACTGACCCCAGCCCTGTTATTGGACATTTTATGTGTGTCAGTGACCTCCTATACTGACCCCTGCCCTGTTATCGAACAGTGTGTGTGTGTCAGTGACCTCCTTATACTGACCCCTGCCCTGTTATTGGACAGTGTGTGTGTGTCATTGATGGTCCTTATACTGACCCCTGCTCTGTTATCGAACATTGTGTGTGTATCAGTGACCTCCGATACTGACCCCTGCCCTGTTATTGGACAGTGTGTGCATGTCAGTGACCTCCTTATACTGACCCCTGCCCTGTTATTGGACTGGGTGTGTGTGTCAGTGACCTCCTTATACTGACCACTGCCCTGTTATTGGACAGTGTGTGTGTGTGTCAGTGACCTCCTAACACGGACCCCTGCCCTGTTATTGGATAGTGTGTGTGTGTGTCACTGACCTCCTAATACTGACCCCTGCCCTGTTATTGGACAGTGTGTGTGTGTCAGTGATGGTCCTTATACTGACCCCTGCCCTGTTATGGGACAGTGTGTGTGTGTCAGTGACCTCTTATATTGACCCCTGCCCTGTTATTCGACAGTGAGTGTGTATCAGTGACCTCATATACTGACCCCTGCCCTGTTATTGGACAGTGTGTGTGTGTGTGTCAGTGACCTCATTATACTGACCCCTGCCCTGTTATCGTACAGTGTGTGTTTTCAGTGATGGTCCTTATACTGACCCCTACCCTGTTATTGGACAGTGTGTGTGTCCGTGATGGTCCTTATCCTGACCCCTGCCCTGTTATTGGACACTGTGTGTGTGTAAGTGACCTCCTATACTGACCCCTGCCCTGTTATTGGACAGTGTGTGTGTGTCAGTGATGGTCCTTATACTGACACCTGCCCTGTTGTTGGACAGTGTGTGTGTGTCAGTGATGGTCCTTATACTGACCCCTGCCCTGTTCTTGGACAGTGTGTTTGTGTCAGTGACCTCCTTATACTGACCCCTGCCCTGTTATTGGACAGGGTGTGTGAGTCAGTGACCTCCTAATACTGACCCCTGCCCTGTTATTGGACATTGTGTGTGTGTCAGTGATGGTCCTTATACTGACCCCTGCCCTGTTATTGGACAATGTGTGTGTGTCAGTGACCTCCTAATACTGACCCCTGCCCTGTTATTGGTCAGTGTGTGTGTGTCAGTGATGGTCCTTATACTGACCCCTGCCCTGTTATTGGACAGTGTGTGTGTGTCAATGACCTCCTATACTGACCCTTGCCCTGTTATTGGACAGTGTGTGTGTGTCAGTGATGGTCCTTATACTGACCCCTGCCCTGTTATTGGACAGTGAGTGTGTGTCAGTGACCTCCTATACTGACCCCTGCCCTGTTATTCGACAGTGAGTGTGTGTCAGTGACCTCATATACCGACGCGTGCCCTGTTATTGGACAGTGTGTGTGTGTCAGTGACCTCTTATGCTGACCCCTGCCCTGTTATTGGACAGCGTGTGTGTGTCAGTGACCTCCTTATACTGACCCCTGCCCTGTTATTGGACAGTGTGTGTGTGTCAGTGACCTCCTAATACTGACCCCTGCTCTGTTATTGAACAGTGTGTGTGTGTCAGTGATGGGCCTTCTACTGACCCCTGCCCTGTTATTGGACAGTGTGTGTGTGTCAGTGACCTCTTATATTGACCCCTGCCCTGTTATTGACAGTGTGTGTGTGTCAGTGACCTCTTATACTGACCCCTGCACTGTTATTGGACAGTGTGTGTGTCAGTGACCTCTTATACTGACCCCTGCCCTGTTATTGGACAGTGTGTGTGTGTCAGTGACCTCTTATACTGACCCCTGCCCTGTTATTGGACAGTGTGTGTGTGTCAGTGACCTCCTATACTGACCCTTGCCCTGTTATTGGACAGTGTGTGTTTGTCAGTGATGGTCCTTAAACTGATCCCTGCCCTGTTATTGGACAGTGTATGTGTGTCAGTGACCTCATGTACTGACCCCTGCCCTGTTATCGAACAGTGTGTGTCTGTCAGTGACCTCCTTACACTGACCCCTGCCCTGTTATTGGACCGTTTGTGTGTGTCAGTGACCTCCATTTACTGACCCCTGCCCTGTTATTGGCAGGTGTGTGTTTTCAGTGATGGTCCTTATACTGACACCTGCCCTGTTATTGGACAGTTTGTGTGTGTCAGTGATGGTCCTTATACTGACCCCTGCCCTGTTATGGGACGGTGTGTGTGTGTCAGTGACCTCCTATACTGACCCCTGCCCTGTTATGGGACGGTGTGTGTGTGTCAGTGACCTCCTTATACTGACCCCTGCACTGTTATTGGACAGTGTGTGTGTGTCAGTGACCTCTTATACTGACCCCTGCCCTGTTATTGGACAGTGTGTGTGTGTCGGTGACCTCTTATACTGACCCCTGCCCTGTTATTGGACAGTGTGTGTGTGTCAGTGATGGTCCTCATACTGACCCCTGCCCTGTTATTGGACAGTGTGTGTGTGTCAGTGACCTCCTTATACTGACCCCTGCCCTGTTATCGAACAGTGTGTGTCTGTCAGTGACCTCCTTACACTGACCCCTGCCCTGTTATTGGACCGTTTGTGTGTGTCAGTGACCTCCATTTACTGACCCCTGCCCTGTTATTGGCAGGTGTGTGTTTTCAGTGATGGTCCTTATACTGACACCTGCCCTGTTATTGGACAGTGTGTGTGTGTCAGTGATGGTCCTTATACTGGACACTGCCCTGTTATTGGACAGTGTGTGTGCGTCAGTGACCTCCTATACTGACCCTTGCCCTGTTATTGGACAGTGTGTGTTTGTCAGTGATGGTCCTTAAACTGACCCCTGCCCTGTTATTGGACAGTGTATGTGTGTCAGTGACCTCATGTACTGACCCCTGCCCTGGTATTGGACTGTGAGTGTGTGTCAGTGACACCCTTATACTGACCCCTACCCTGTTATTGGACAGTGTGTGTGTGTCAGTGATGGTCCTTATACTGACCCCTGCCCTGTTATTGGACAGTGAGTGTGTGTCAGTGACCTCCTATACTGACCCCTGCCCTGTTATTGGACAGTGTGTGTGTGTCAGTGATGGTCCTTATACTGACCTCGGCCCTGTTATTGGTCAGTATGTGTGTGTCAGTGACCTCCTTATTCTGACCCCTGCCCTGTTATCGAACATTGTGTATGTGTCAGTGGCCTCCTTATACTGACCCCTGCCCTGTTATTGGACAGTGTGTGTGTGTCAGTGACCTCCTTATACTGACCCCTGCCCTGTTATTGGACAGTGTGTGCGTGTCCGTGATGGTCCTTATACTGACCCCTGCCCTGTTATTGGACAGTGTGTGTGTGTCAGTGATGTTCCTTATACTGACCCCTGCCCTGTTATTGGACGGTGTGTGTGTGTCAGTGACCTCCTATACTGACCCCTGCCCTGTTATCGGACAGTGTGTGTGTGTCAGTGATGGTCCTTATACTGACCCCTGCCCTGTTCTTGGACAGTGTGTTTGTGTCAGTGACCTCCTTATACTGACCCCTGCCCTGTTATTGGACAGGGTGTGTGAGTCAGTGACCTCCTAATACTGACCCCTGCCCTGTTATTGGACATTGTGTGTGTGTCAGTGATGGTCCTTATACTGACCCCTGCCCTGTTATTGGACAATGTGTGTGTGTCAGTGACCTCCAAATACTGACCCCTGCCCTGTTATTGGACAGGGTGTGTGAGTCAGTGACCTCCTAATACTGACCCCTGCCCTGTTATTGGACATTGTGTGTGTGTCAGTGATGGTCCTTATACTGACCCCTGCCCTGTTATTGGACAATGTGTGTGTGTCAGTGACCTCCTAATACTGACCCCTGCCCTGTTATTGGTCAGTGTGTGTGTGTCAGTGATGGTCCTTATACTGACCCCTGCCCTGTTATTGGACAGTGTGTGTGTGTCAATGACCTCCTATACTGACCCCTGCCCTGTTATTGGTCAGTGTGTGTGTGTCAGTGATGGTCCTTATACTGACCCCTGCCCTGTTATTGGACAGTGTGTGTGTGTCAGTGATGGTCCTTATGCTGACCCCTGCCCTGTTATTGGACAGTGTATGTGTGTCAGTGATGGTCCTTATACTGACCCCTGCCCTGTTATTGGACAGTGTGTGTGTGTCAGTGATGGTCCTTATACTGACCACTGCCCTGTTATTGGACAGTGTGTATGTGTCAGTGATGGTCCTTATACTGACCCCTGCACTGTTATTGGACAGTGTGTGTGTGTCAGTGACCTCTTATACTGACCCCTGCCCTGTTATTGGACAGTGTGTGTGTGTCAGTGACCTCTTATACTGACCCCTGCCCTGTTATTGGACAGTGTGTGTGTGTCAGTGATGGTCCTTATACTGACCCCTGCCCTGTTATTGGACAGTGTGTGTGTGTCAGTGACCTCCTTATACTGACCCCTGCCCTATTATCGAACAGTGTGTGTCTGTCAGTGACCTCCTTACACTGACCCCTGCCCTGTTATTGGACCGTTTGTGTGTGTCAGTGACCTCCATTTACTGACCCCTGCCCTGTTATTGGCAGGTGTGTGTTTTCAGTGATGGTCCTTATACTGACACCTGCCCTGTTATTGGACAGTGTGTGTGTGTCAGTGATGGTCCTTATACTGACCCCTGCCCTGTTATTGGACAGTGTGTGTGCGTCAGTGACCTCCTATACTGACCCTTGCCCTGTTATTGGACAGTGTGTGTTTGTCAGTGATGGTCCTTAAACTGACCCCTGCCCTGTTATTGGACATTGTATGTGTGTCAGTGACCTCATGTACTGACCCCTGCCCTGGTATTGGACAGTGAGTGTGTGTCAGTGACACCCTTATACTGACCCCTACCCTGTTATTGGTCAGTGTGTGTGTGTCAGTGATGGTCCTTATACTGACCCCTGCCCTGTTATTGGACAGTGAGTGTGTGTCAGTGACCTCCTGTACTGACCCCTGCCCTGTTATTGGACAGTGTGTGTGTGTCAGTGATGGTCCTTATACTGACCTCGGCCCTGTTATTGGTCAGTATGTGTGTGTCAGTGACCTCCTTATTCTGACCCCTGCCCTGTTATCGAACAGTGTGTATGTGTCAGTGGCCTCCTTATACTGACCCCTGCCCTGTTATTGGACAGTGTGTGTGTGTCAGTGACCTCCTTATACTGACCCCTGCCCTGTTATTGGACAGTGTGTGCGTGTCCGTGATGGTCCTTATGCTGACCCCTGCCCTGTTATTGGACAGTGTGTGTGTGTCAGTGATGTTCCTTATACTGACCCCTGCCCTGTTATTGGACAGTGTGTGTGTGTCAGTGACCTCCTATACTGACCCCTGCCCTGTTATCGGACAGTGTGTGTGTGTCAGTGATGGTCCTTATACTGACCCATGCCCTGTTATTGGACAGTGTGTGTGTGTCAGTGATATTCCTTATACCGACCCCTGCCCTGTTATTGGACAGTGTGTGTGTGTCAGTGACCTCTTACACTGACCCCTGCCCTGTTATTGGACGGTGTGTGTGTGTCAATGATGGCCCTTACACTGACCCCTGCCCTGTTATTGGACAGTGTGTGTGTGTCAGTGACCTCCTAATACTGACCCCTGCCCTGTTATTGGACAGTGTGTGTGTGTCAGTGATGGTCCTTACACTGACCCCTGCCCTGTTATTGGACAGTGTGTGTGTGTCAGTGATGGTCCTTATACTGACCCCTGCCCTGTTATTGGACAGTGTGTGTGTGTCAGTGATGGTCCTTATACTGACCACTGCCCTGTTATTGGACAGTGTGTATGTGTCGGTGATGGTCCTTATCCTGACCCCTGCACTGTTATTGGACAGTGTGTGTGTGTCAGTGACCTCTTATACTGACCCCTGCCCTGTTATTGGACAGTGTGTGTATGTCAGTGACCTCTTATACTGACCCCTGCCCTGTTATTGGACAGTGTGTGTGTGTCAGTGATGGTCCTTATACTGACCCCTGCCCTGTTATTGGACAGTGTGTGTGTGTCAGTGACCTCCTTATACTGACCCCTGCCCTGTTATCGAACAGTGTGTGTCTGTCACTGACCTCCTTATACTGACCCCTGCCCTGTTATTGGACCGTTTGTGTGTGTCAGTGACCTCCATTTACTGACCCCTGCCCTGTTATTGGCAGGTGTGTGTTTTCAGTGATGGTCCTTATACTGACACCTGCCCTGTTATTGGACAGTGTGTGTGTGTCAGTGATGGTCCTTATACTGACCCCTGCCCTGTTATTGGACAGTGTGTGTGACTTATTGTCAGACGCTAACACAATACAGAAACACACTCAGGACCAAAAAAGAGCAATTTATTAAGAATACACTCAGCTCCATGGAGGAATCCATTGAGTCGAATTGTTTCTGGGACAACTTGAAAGCACTACACAAAAAACAGCACGACGATTTGTCCATTCAAAATGGGGACACATGGGTAAACCACTTTGAAAAATTATACCAGAAAAACACACTAGGACCAGAGCAACACCAAATACGCAAAAAACTTGAAAAGCTTGAAATGGCCATAAAAGATAACCAAAACCCGCTAGACGCCATAATAACAGAAAAAGAACTTCTTGAAAAACTCAAGGACCTGCGACCAGGAAAAGCTTGCGGGACAGACGGCATACTAAACGAGATGATTAAACACGCAGACGACAAACTGAAACTGGCTATCCTAAAACTCTTCAACTTGGTTCTGAGTGTCGGTTATTTCCCTGACATCTGGAACAAAGGACTCATAACACCCATATACAAAAGTGGGGACAAAATCGACCCAAACAACTATCGAGGCATCTGTGTAAACAGTAACCTGGGGAAGGTATTCTGTAGCATCATAAACAAAAGACTTATAAACTTCCTTGAAGAGCACAATGTCTTGAGTAAAAGCCAAATTGGATTCCTGCCAAACTATAGAACATCCGATCATATCTTCACCCTACAGACCCTAATTGACAAACATGTTCACCATAACAAAAGCAAAATCTACGCATGCTTTGTAGATTTCCAGAAGGCTTTCGACTCCATCTGGCATGACGGTTTATTCCTGAAACTTATCGAAAGCGGGGTAGGAGGTAAAACATATGATGTAATTAAATCAATGTATACAAACAATAAATGTGCAGTTAAAATTGGAGACAAACAAACAAAATACTTCCCACAGGGGCGGGGGGTGACGCAGGGCTCGCCAATCTCACCGACACTCTTTCATATTTACATTAATGGATTGGCAAAACTACTTGAACAATCTACAGCACCCGGCCTCACCCTATATGAATCCAAGGTTAAATTCCTCCTCTATGCCGACGACCTGGTTCTGCTGTCACCAACTAAGGAGGGTCTACAGCAGAACCTGGACCTGCTGGAGTCATACTGCCAGACTTGGGCCCTGACAATAAATCCCCAAAAAACCAAAGTCCTTGTGTTCCAGCAAAGATCCAAACAACATGGACCCACAATAAATTTCACAGTAGGAACAACCAAAATTGAACAAACCACTCACTACACATACTTGGGCTTAAAAATCAGTTCTACGGGAAACTTCAAACTGGCTGTGAATGAACTGAAAGAGAAAGCAAGAAGGGCTTTCTATGCCATCAAAAAATCAATCCAAATAGAAATCCCAATTAGCATTTGGCTCAAAATTTTCAAATCAGTAATTGAACCAATTGCACTCTATGGCAGTGAGGTCTGGGGACCACTAACACAACAAGATTTTGCAAAATGGGACAAACACCCAATTGAGATCCTACATGCGGAATTCTGTAAAAGTATCCTCCGGACTCAAAGGAAAACAGTAAACAACGCATGCAGGGCGGAACTAGGCCAATACCCATTAATAATCACTATCCAAAAAAGAGCCACCAAATTTTGGAATCACCTACAAATGAGCAACCCCCAATGCTATCACTACGACGCCCTGAAATGCCAAGAGCTGACCATAAAGAAGAATACCCTCAGTCAACTAGTCCTGGGACTCAATAAAGTAACTAATAACAATACTAACAATAACCAGCCCCAGGACAGTGACAGGGTAACACAAAGAATTCGACCCAACACAATCGTCGCTAAGCAAAAGGAAAAATATCTGTCATATTGGGCAGAAACAACAAAAACCCAAAGCAAACTCAATTGCTACTTGGCCCTAAACAGACAATACAACATAGCTGATTACCTGACCATGGTAAAGGATAACAAACTGAGAAGAACCTTGACAAGGTACAGACTTAGCGAACATAGCCTAGCGATCGAAAAAGGCAGACACAGGCAGACCAGGCTGCCAAGAGAAGACAGGATATGCTCTCACTGCAGTCAGGGAGTAGTTGAGACAGAGATGCACTTCCTCACAGCCTGTGGAAAATATCAGGGCATCAGAGAGAATTTCTATCAAAAATTCTCACAAATATGCCCTGAATTCAGAAATCTGACTGACAACCAAAAACTCCCATTCCTACTGGGGGAGGAGAGAAGCTGTGTAACACTGGCGGCACACTATGTTACAGCTTGCCATAAACAGAGGGACAACCAGTAAACTAAGACAAGAGTATATATAAACAAGGCGAAAATATATTTATAACATCAGGGATATACCTGTTTATACACTGTATGAATGGAACCGCGTTTATGTGTTCAACCATAAATGTATTTTGATGCTTTGGCAACATAAGATGTACCTTATCATGCCAATAAAGCGATTTGTATTGTATTGTATTGTATTGTGTGCGTCAGTGACCTCCTATACTGACCCTTGCCCTGTTATTGGACAGTGTGTGTTTGTCAGTGATGGTCCTTAAACTGACCCCTGCCCTGTTATTGGACAGTGTGTGTGTGTCAGTGACCTCTTATGCTGACCCCTGCCCTGGTATTGGACAGTGAGTGTGTGTCAGTGACATCCTTATACTGACCCCTGCCCTGTTAGTGGACAGTGTGTGTGTCTCAGTGGTGGTCCTTATACTGACCCCTGCCCTGTTATTGGACAGAGTATGTGTATCAGTGACCTCCTACACTGAACCCTGCCCTGTTATTAGACAGTGTATGTGTGTCAGTGATGGTCCTTATACTGACCCCTGCCCTGTTATTGGACAGTGTGTGTGAGTCAATGACCTCCTAACACTGACCCCTGCCCTGTTATTGGACAGTGTGTGTGTGCCAGTGACCTCCTAATACTGACACCTGCTCTGTTATTGAACAGTGTGTGTGTGTCAGTGATGGGCCTTCTACTGACCCCTGCCCTGTTATTGTACAGTGTGTGTGTGTCAGTGACCTCTTATATTGACCCCTGCCCTGTTATTCGACAGTGAGTGTTTGTCAGTGACCTCAAAAACTGACCCCTGCCCTGTTATTGGACAGTGTGTGTGTGTCAGTGACCACCTAATATTGACCCCTGCCCTGTTATTGGACAGTGTGTGTGTGTCAGTGACCTCCTAAGACTGACCCCTGCCCTGTTATTGGACAGTGTGTGTGTGTCAGTGATGGTATTTATACTGACCCCTGCCCTGTTATTGGACAGTGTGTGTGTGTCAGTGATGGTCCTTATACTGACCCCTGCACTGTTATTGGACAGTGTATGTGTGTCAGTGACCTCTTATACTGACCACTGCCCTGTTATTGGAGAGTGTGTGTGTGTCAGTGACCTCCTTATACTGACCCCTGCCCTGTTATTGGACGGTGTGTGTGTGTCAATGATGGTCCTTATACTGACCCCTGCCCTGTTATTGGACAGTGTGTGTGTGTCAGTGATGGTCCTTATACTGACCCCTGCCCTGTTATCAAACAGTGTGTGTGTGTCAGTGATTGTCCTTATACTGGCCCCAGCCCTGTTATTGGACAGTGTGTGTGTGTCAGTGACCTCCTATACTGACCCCTGCCCTGTTATTGGACAGTGTGTGTTTGTCAGTGATGGTCCTTTAACTGACCCCTGCCCTGTGATTGGACAGTGTATGTGTGTCAGTGACCTCCTTATACTGACCCCTACCCTGTTATTGGACAGTGTGTGTGTGTGTCAGTGATGGTCCTTATACTGACCCCTGCCCTGCTATGGGACGGTGTGTCAGTGACCTACTATACTGACCCCTGCCCTGTTATGGGATGGTGTGCGTGTGTCAGTGCCCTCCTTATACTGACCCCTGCCCTGTTATTGGACAGTGAGTGTGTGTCAGTGACCTCCTATACTGACCCCTGCGCTGTTATTGGACAGTGTGTGTGTGTCCGTGATGGTCCTTATATTGACCCCTGCCCTGTTATTGGTCAGTGTGTGTGTGTCAGTGACCTCCTTATACTGACCCCTGCCCTGTTATCGGACAGTGTGTGTGTGTCAGTGACCTCCTTAAACTGACCCCTGCCCTGTTATTGGACCGTTTGTGTGTGTCAGTGACCTCCATTTGCTGATCCCTGCCCTGTTATTGGCCGGTGTGTGTTTTCAGTGATGGTCCTTATACTGACCCCTGCCCTGTTATTGGACAGTGTGTGTGTGTCAGTGATGGTCCTTATACTGACCCCTGCCCTGTTATTGGACAGTGTGTGTGTGTGTCAGTGACCTCCTATACTGACCCCTGCCCTGTTATGGGATGGTGTGTGTGTGTCAGTGACCTCCTTATACTGACCCCTGCCCTGTTATTGGACAGTGTGTGTGTGTCAGTGACCTCTTATACTGACCCCTGCCCTGTTATTGGACAGTGTGTGTGTGTGTCAGTGATGGTCCTTATACTGACCCCTGCCCTGTTATTGGACAGTGTGTGTGTGTCAGTGACCTCCTTATACTGACCCCTGCCCTGTTATCGGACAGTGTGCCAGACAGCCAGACAGAGTGAATACACACGCTGAAGATGGGCTGCTGAATTTTTAGTGTTTTTAGTGTTTAAAGTGGGGAAAAAAAAGGTTCCTTTCAAGTTTAAAAAGGTTTTAAAGTTAAATTTAGTTCTAGTTAAGTTAGTTTAGTTTGTTTAGTTAAGTTTAAGTTTAGTTTAGTCAAGATTAAGTAAGGAAGGAAAAGACCACCAAAGAGACCACCAAAGGAAAAAAAACCAGAGGAAATTAGAAAAAAAAAGCCAAAGAAAAAAAAGAAATAAGGGAAAAAAAAAATATACAAACCAAAGAACAGCGGCCGCACGGGGCCACAGCAGCAGCAGAAGCGAGGTGACTCGGCCGCATCGGGAACCGAGGCGCGAAGGCCGCACGGAGACGCAGCGGCAGCCGGAGCGAGGAGACTCGGGGAGGCCGCTTCGGGAAACGAGGCGAATCGGGCAGGCCGCACGGAGACGCAGCGGCAGCCGGAACGAGGTGACTCGGGGAGCCCGAGCGGCGAACGAGACACGGCCCGATCGGCGGCCGCAGTCCAGCACCCGAGCGACGACCACAGTCCAGCACCCGAGCGACGGCCGCAGTCCAGCACCCGAGCGACGACCGCAGTCCAGCACCCGAACGGCGAACGAGGCACAGCCCGAGCGGCGGCTGGGCTAGAAAGCCTGGGAAAGGCCCGAGGAGCCAGGCCCAGAGACCTCTGAGGAGAAGGGGAGCAACCAGAAGGCTTCCAGAAGCAAACCAAGACTGTGAGTACAGGGCCCAGGGAGGGAGACTGAAGCCATGGAAAGGCCCGAGGAGCCAGGCCGAGACAGAGGCACAGAGACCTCTGAGGGGGAGGGGAACAGCCCGAAGGCACCGGGAAACAGCGGCTCACAGACCCAGACCTGAGAAGGGTGAACCCAGAAGCCGAGGCCCAGGGACCACGGGGTCGGAGAGGGGGACCGGGAAAGTTCGCGAACAGGGAGAGGGAAACACCAAACCCGGGGCCCCAGAAAAGCTTATTCTAAGATCAACAATACTTTACCAAAAATGAGCGAATCAGAAGATCCACAACAGCCCCGCTTCCAGATTCCCCCCAACACCGCAAAAAAAGCTATAAAAGCGATCAAGCATGAGCAGATGAGAGAAAAACAAGAAACACTTTTTGCTGACTGTTACAACAATGGGACAAAAAGGAACCTCATTTTCTACTCGGATCAGCCAGTGGCTTGGATCACAGCAATAAAATCACACTATACCAATGTTAAGCGAGAAAATACCGCAAATGGGTCCATAATGAAAATTAACACACCAGGAGACAGTTCAACTACGACGGTCAACGCGTACAATACCGGAACAATATTAGTGCAAGGCAACCTCGACAAATTTGCAACGGCCTTCAGGACACTGAAAAAATTAACTAAGGGGGGAAGGAACAGCCCCAGAGTGGCCCGCACTCCCCCCAACATTGACAACTTACCAGGAGAAAATCTGCCTGGTCAGGAGGTGAACGAGCCACACAGTTCAAACCAGACACTAACCCCGGGGAACCACAGCCACACGATACAACTGACAAACCCCAGCATAACTACCAGGGAGGAAGCCACACATAGTCCCCCTACCATTCCCAGCTCACCAAGAGAAGAGCAGCATAGCCAGGAAGTGAGTGAGCCCTCCAGGGCCGACCAGCCTAGCCAGGAAGTGAGTGAGCCTTCCAGGGCCGACCAGACACATACCCCGGGATCACACAGCCAGATACAACCAAAAGATAAATTTAATCAATTAGAGATAGAGATGGTTAAACTTAGAGAGGACTTCCTCAAAATGAATGACGATCAAAATCAGGAGAGGGAGAGACACAAGAGAGAGCTGAAGCTACTTGAGAACCAGGTGAATCTACTTAGGAATCAGGTGAAAGAGCTGCAGGAAAAAGAAGAGAGCCATAGAGGAGAGATAACACCATTAGACCAGCAACCAGAGGCTAGAGATAAGACAAGACAGAGCCGGACGGAACGGCTGCACTCCCACACGGAACAAAAGTAACAGACACACAATACAAGGGGTGCCACACAGACCGACCAGCATACTGATTCGCAATCTTCCCCCACCACCGTGGAACCACAAGCGGGCCGCTCACAAGAGGTACGCACACACCAGACACCCCAGCCCAGCACACACACTATGAGTCCAAGCGAAAGCCACCAGACAGTAAACACAAACAAGGCTGACGTCGTAATACTCATAGACTCAAATGGGAAATTTCTATGGGAGAAAAAGCTATTCCCTCGAAGTAAAGTAGAAAAGATCTGGTGCCCAACAACAAACAGAGCCATGGGATGGCTGACCAAAGCCAGATTAGGCTCCCCCCAACACATAATAATACACACGGGCACAAATGACCTAAAGACCCAACAGAAAGAAGTAGCAACATCGCTCAGAGCAATGATTAGGAAAGCAAGCAGTACATTTCCAAACACTAGAATCACTGTTTCCACAATATTGCCGAGAACAGACTTCAACAACAACACAATTCATGAGATAAATGCCAGCATAGCAAGAGACTGCGAATCAAACCACAACGTACACCTGGCCCAACACCCCACCCTCGATGAGGAATGTCTTTACGACCACATCCACATCCAAAGGCAAAGAATATCGATCTTTGCTAAAGCCCTGAAGGACGTCGCTTTTAACCGGGTCCATACCCAGACTCCAAGAGGACCCCCCCCCGACCACCAGAGATCAGCGGGGTACATATCAGGAACACTACAAGGACCACCAGCACACCAACCGAGACCAGAGAGGATCCCCATGCAAAACAACAATATCAGACCTGCACCACTCCTGTCCCACAGGGGAATAGGACCGCTCCCAGCCAGACAGAGGGAGAGATGCACAGGACGTACGCAATACCTCAGACAGAAACAATCCATTAAGAGACAATAAGCAGATGTGCAGCAGCATCTACTTCCGCCTTATGGATCAAGGACTAATTAATAGAAAGAACTGTAACCAAATTGTATTAACTTTTATAGACAACTGAAGTGATCTTTTTTTTTCCCACACTTAGACACGACAAACACGTACCACTCTTTAACCTATCATAGTAAAAGATCAAACTTAACATGAAATCCTTATATATTTCGACCTGGAATATCCAAGGTCTACGCTCTTCAGTGCTAGAAGTGAAGAGTAGGACGACAGAGTTCATAGAAGAAACTAAAGATCTAGATATTATCATTTTACAGGAAACTTGGTATAAAGGAAAAGGACACACTGGCTGTCCCCAAGGGTACACTGAGCTAGTGGTCCCCTCCAATAAATTACCAAGTGTAACCCAAGGCAGAGACTCCAGAGGCATACTGATCTGGTTTAAAACAGAACTTAAGAATTACATCAAATTTATAAAAAAGGGCGAAAACCATATGTGGCTCAAACTTGAGAGGGAGATTATCTCAAACACCCAAGATGTTTACATTTGCGCACTTTATATCCCTCCAATCGATTCCCCGTACTTTAAAGAGGACACCTTCTCCAACATGGAGGGGGAAATTATCCAATACCAGGCCCAGGGGAACGTGTTGATCTGTGGGGACCTCAATTCAAGAACGGGCGAAGAACCAGACTTCACCAATAATCAGGGAAACAATTACGTTTTCGGGAATAACCACTTTGACATCCCTTCCCTTCCATACAGGCATAACTGCGACAAGCAGTCAAATACCAACGGAAAACAGCTACTACAGCTCTGTCGAAACCTGGGTCTGTACATTGTCAATGGTAGGTTCATAGGAGACCTCCTAGGAAGATCGACCTATTGCTCACCTCTTGGCTGCAGCACAGTAGACTATATGATTCCAGACTTAGACCCATCCTCTTTCAGAGCATTCACAGTCAAACCACAAACAACACTGTCAGATCACAGTCAAATTACTATGTTCCTCAAAAAGACAGAAACAAACAACATAGAAACACAACCCAGTAAACTGTACAACACCAAAAAATCGTACAGATGGGCCAAAAACGACACGGAAAAATACCAGAAAACAATTAGCAATGCATCAACTCAAGCTCTCTTAGACACCTTTCTGGATAACATATACACTCACAATAAAGAAGGCGTAAACCGGGCAGTTAGTAAACTAAACAATATTTTTGATAATTTGGCAACAAATGCAAACTTGAAAGCTCGCAAGAACAAACCCAAAACAAAAAACTATGAAAAATGGTTTGACCGAGATTGCCATAACATGAGGAAAAAACTTAGAAAAATATCAAACCAAAAACACAGACATCCAGAAAACGAGGAACGACGCCTTACTTATTGTGAGACACTAACACAATACAGAAACACACTCAGAACCAAAAAAGAGCAATATATTAAGAATACACTCAGCTCCATGGAGGAATCCATTGATTCCAATTGTTTCTGGGAAAACTTGAAAACACTACACAAAAAACAACACGACGATTTGGCCATTCAAAATGGGGACACATGGGTAAACCACTTTGAAAAATTATACCAGAAAAACACACTAAGACCAGAGCAACACCAAATATGCAAAAAACTGGAAAAGCTAGAAATGGCCATAAAAGATAACCAAAACCCGCTGGACGCCATAATAACAGAAAAAGAACTTCTTGAAAAACTCAAGGACCTGCGACCAGGAAAAGCCTGCGGGACAGACGGCATACTAAACGAGATGATTAAACACACAGACAACAAAATGAAACTGGCTATCCTAAAACTCTTCAACTTGGTTCTGAGTGTTGGTTATTTCCCTGATATCTGGAACAAAGGACTCATAACGCCCATATACAAAAGTGGGGACAAAATCGACCCACACAACTATCGAGGCATCTGTGTAAACAGTAACCTGGGGAAGGTATTCTGTAGCATCATAAACAAAAGACTTATAAACTTCCTTGAGGAGCACAATGTCTTGAGTAAAAGCCAAATTGGATTCCTGCCAAACTATAGAACATCCGATCATATCTTCACCCTACAGACCCTAATTGACAAACACGTTCACCATAACAAAAGCAAAATCTACGCATGCTTTGTAGATTTCCAGAAGGCTTTCGACTCCATCTGGCATGACGGTTTATTCCTGAAACTTATCGAAAGTGGGGTAGGAGGGAAAACATATGATGTAATTAAATCAATGTATACAAACAACAAATGTGCAGTTAAAATTGGAGACAAACAAACAAAATACTTCCCACAGGGGCGGGGGGTGACGCAGGGCTCGCCAATCTCACCGACACTCTTTAATATTTACATAAATGGATTGGCAAAACTACTTGAACAATCTACAGCACCCGGCCTCACCCTATATGAATCCAAGGTTAAATTCCTCCTCTATGCAGACGACCTGGTTCTGCTGTCACCTACTAAAGAGGGGCTACAGCAAAACCTGGACCTGCTGGAGTCGTACTGCCAGACTTGGGCCCTGACAATAAATCCCCAAAAAACCAAAGTCCTTGTGTTCCAGCAAAGATCCAAACATCAGGGACCCAAAATAAATTTCACAGTAGGAACAACCAAAATTGAACAAACCACTAACTACACATACTTGGGCTTAAAAATCAGTTCTACGGGAAACTTCAAACTGGCTGTGAATGAACTGAAAGAGAAAGCAAGAAGGGCTTTCTATGCCATCAAAAAATCAATCCAAATAGAAATCCCAATTAGCATTTGGCTCAAAATTTTCAAATCAGTAATTGAACCAATTGCACTCTATGGCAGTGAGGTATGGGGACCGCTAACTCAACAAGAATTTGCAAAATGGGACAAACACCCAATTGAGATCCTACATGCAGAATTCTGTAAAAGTATCCTCCGGACTCAAAGGAAAACAGTAAACAATGCATGCAGGGCAGAACTAGGCCAATATCCATTAATAATCACTATCCAAAAAAGAGCCACCAAATTTTGGAATCACCTACAAATGAGCAATCCCCAATGCTATCACTACGACGCCCTGAAATGCCAAGAGCTGACCATAAAGAAGAATACCCTCAGTCAACTAGTCCTGGGACTCATTGAAGTAATTACTAACAATACTAACAAGAACCAGCCCCAGGACAGTGACAGGGTAACACAAAGAATTCGACCCAACACAATCGTCGCTAAGCAAAAGGAAAAATATCTGACATATTGGGCAGAAACAACAAAAACCCAAAGCAAACTCAATTGCTACTTGGCCCTAAACAGACAATACAACATAGCTGATTACCTGACCATGGTAAAGGATAACAAACTGAGAAGAACCTTGACAAGGTACAGACTTAGCGAACATAGCCTAGCGATCGAAAAAGGCAGACACAGGCAGACCAGGCTGCCAAGAGAGGACAGGATATTCTCTCACTGCAGTCAGGGAGTGGTGGAGACAGAGATGCACTTCCTCACAGCTTGTGGAAAATATCAGGGCATCAGGGAGAATTTCTACCAAAAATTCTCACAAATATGCCCTGATTTCAGAAATCTGAATGACAACCAAAAACTCCCATTCCTACTGGGAGAGGAGAGAAGCTGTATAACACTGGCGGCACACTATGTTACAGCTTGCCATGAACAGAGGGACAACCAGTAAACTAAGAAAAGAATATATATAAACAATGCGAATGTATATTTATACACTCAGGGATATACCTGTTTATACACTGTATGAATAGAACTGCGTTTATGTGCTAAACCATGAATGTATTTTGATGCTTTGGCAACATAAGATGTAACTTATCATGCCAATAAAGCGATTTGAATTGTGAATTGTGAATTGTGTGTGTGTCAGTGACCTCCTTAAACTGACCCCTGCCCTGTTATTGGACCGTTTGTGTGTGTCAGTGACCTCCATTTACTGATCCCTGCCCTGCTATTGGCCAGTGTGTGTTTTCAGTGATGGTCCTTATACTGACCCCTGCCCTGTTATTGGACAGTGTGTGTGTGTCAGTGATGGTCCTTATACTGACCCCTGCCCTCTTATTGGACAGTCTGTGTGTGTCAGTGACCTCCTATACTGACCCTTGCCCTGTTATTGGACAGTGTGTGTTTGTCAGTGATGGTCCTTAAACTGACCCCTGCCCTGTTATTGGACAGTGTATGTGTGTCAGTGACCTCCTATACTGACCCCTGCCCTGTTATTGGACAGTGTGTGCATGTCAGTGACCTCCTTACACTGACCCCTGCCCTGTTATTGGACAGTGTGTGTGTGTGTAAGTGACCTCCTATACTGACCCCTGCCCTGTTATTGGACAGTGTGTGTGTGTCAGTGGTGGTCCTTATGCTGACCCCTGCCCTGTTATTGGACAGAGTATGTGTGTCAGTGACCTCCTATACTGAACCCTGCCCCGTTATTAGACAGTGTATGTGTGTCAGTGATGGTCCTTATACTGACCCCTGCCCTGTTATTGGACAGTGTGTGTGTGTCAGTGATGGTCCTTATACTGTCCCCTGCCCTGTTATTGGACAGTGTGTGTGTGTCAGTGACCTCCTTATACTGACCCCTGCCCTGTTATTGGACAGTGTGTGTGTGTCAGTGACCTCCTAACACTGACCCCTGCCCTGTTATTGGACAGTGTGTGTGTGTCAGTGATGGTCCTTATACTGACCCCTGCCCTGTTATTGGACAGTGTGTGTGTGTCAGTGACCTCCTTATACTGACCACTGCCCTATTATCGGGCAGTGTGTGTTTTTCAGTGATGGTCCTTATACTGACCCCTGCCCTGTTATTGGACAGTGTGTGTGTGTGTCAGTGACCTCATTATACTGACCCCTGCCCTGTTATCGTTCAGTGTGTGTGTGTCAGTGACCTCCTTATACTGACCTCTGCCCTGTTATTGGACAGTGTGTGTTTTCAGTGATGGTCCTTATACTGACCCCTACCCTGTTATTGGACAGTGTGTGTGTGTCAGTGATGGTCCTTATACTGACCCCTGCCCTGTTATTGGACAGTGTGTGTGTGTCAGTGATGGTCCTTATACTGTCCCCTGCCCTGTTATTGGACAGTGTGTGTGGGTCAGTGACCTCCTATACTGACCCCTGCCCTGTTATGGGATGGTGTGTGTGTGTCAGTGACCTCCTTATACTGACCCCTGCCCTGTTATTGGACAGTGAGTGTGTGTCAGTGACCTCCTATACTGACACCTGCCCTGTTATTGGACAGTGTGTGTGTGTCCGTGATGGTCCTAATACTGACCCCTGCTGTGTTATTGGACGGTGTGTGTGTGTCAGTGACCTCCTAACACTGACCCCTGCCCTGTTATTGGTCAGTGTGTGTGTGTCAGTGACCTCCTTATTCTGACCCCTGCCCTGTTATCGGACAGTGTGTGTGTGTCACTGATGGTCCTTATACTGACCCCAGCCCTGTTATTGGACAGTGTGTGTGTGTCAGTGACCTCCTGTCCTGACCCCTGCCCTGTTATTGAACAGTGTGTGTGTTTCATTGATGGTTCATATACTGACCCCTGCCCTGTTATTGGACAGTGTGTGTGTGTCAGTGATTGTCCTTATACTGACCCCTGCCCTGTTATTGGACAGTGTGTGTGTGTCAGTGAAGGTCCTTATACTGACCCCTGCCCTGTTATCGAACAGTGTGTGTGTGTCAGTGACCTCCTTATACTGACCCCTGCCCTGTTATTTTACAGTGTGTGTGTGTAAGTGACCGTCTATACTGACGCCTGCCCTGTTATTGGACAGTGTGTGTGTGTCAGTGACCTCCTTATACTGACCCCTGCCCTATTACTGGACAGTGTGTGTGTGTCAGTGACCTCCTTACACTGACCCCTGCCCTGTTATTGGACAGTGTGTGTGTGTCAGTGGTGGTCCTTATACTGACCCCTGCCCTGTTATTGGACAGAGTATGTGTGTCAGTGACCTCCTATACTGAACCCTGCCCTGTTATTAGACAGTGTATGTGTGTCAGTGATGGTCCTTATAATGACCCCTGCCCTGTTATTCGACAGTGAGTGTGTGTCAGTGACCTCCTAATACTGACCCCTGCCCTGTTATTGGACAGTGTGTGTGTGTCAGTGATGGTCCTTATACTGACCCCTGCCCTGTTATTGGACAGTGTGTGTGTGTCAGTGATGGTCCTTGTACTGACCCCTGCACTGTTATTGGACAGTGTGTGTGTGACAGTGACCTCTTATACTGACCCCTGCCCTGTTATTGGACAGTGAGTGTGTGTCAGTGACCTTCCTATACTGACCCCTGCCCTGTTATTGGACAGTGAGTGTGTGTCAGTGACCTCCTTATACTGACCCCTGCCCTGTTATTGGACCGTTTGTGTGTGTCAGTGACCTCCATTTACTGACCCCTGCCCTGTTATTGGCCGGTGTGTGTTTTCAGTGATGGTCCTTATACTGACCCCTGCCCTGTTATTGGACAGTGTGTGTGTGTCAGTGACCTCCTATACTGACCCCTGCCCTGTTATGGGATGGTGTGCGTGTGTCAGTGACCTCCTTATACTGACCCCTGCCCTGTTATTGGACAGTAAGTGTGTTTCAGTGACCTCCTATACTGACCCCTGCCCTGTTATTGGACAGTGTGTGTGTGTCCGTGATGGTCCTTATACTGACCCCTGCCCTGTTATTGGACAGTGTGTGTGTGTCCGTGATGGTCCTTATACTGACCCCTGCCCTGTTATTGGACAGTGTGTGTGTGTCAGTGATGGTCCTTATACTGACCCCTGCCCTGTTATTTGACAGTGTCTGTGTGTCAGTGACCTCCTATACTGACCCTTGCCCTGTTATTGGACAGTGTGTGTGTGTCAGTGATGGTTCTTATACTGACCCCTGCCCTGTTATTGGACAGTGAGTGTGTGTCAGTGGTGGTCCTTATACTGACCCCTGCCCTGTTATTGGACAGAGTATGTGTGTCAGTGATCTCCTATACTGAACCCTGCCCCGTTATTAGACAGTGTATGTGTGTCAGTGATGGTCCTTATACTGACCCCTGCCCTGTTATTGGACAGTGTGTGTGTGTCAGTGAAGATCCTTATACTGTCCCCTGCCCTGTTATTGGACAGTGTGTGTGTGTCAGTGACCTCCTTATACTGACCCCTGCCCTGTTATTGGACAGTGTGTGTGTGTCAGTGGTGGTCCTTATACTGGCCCCTGCCCTGTTATTGGACAGAGTATGTGTGTCAGTGACCTCCTATACTGAACCCTGCCCCGTTATTAGACAGTGTATGTGTGTCAGTGATGGTCCTTATACTGACCCCTGCCCTGTTATTGGACAGTGTGTGTGTGTCAGTGACCTCCTAACACTGACCCCTGCCCTGTTATTGGACAGTGTGTGTGTGTCAGTGATGGTCCTTATACTGACCCCTGCCCTGTTATTGGACAGTGTGTGTGTGTCAGTGACCTCCTTATACTGACCACTGCCCTATTATCGGGCAGTGTGTGTTTTTCAGTGATGGTCCTTATACTGACCCCTGCCCTGTTATTGGACAGTGTGTGTGTGTGTCAGTGACCTCATTATACTGACCCCTGCCCTGTTATCGTACAGTGTGTGTGTGTCAGTGACCTCCTTATACTGACCTCTGCCCTGTTATTGGACAGTGTGTGTTTTCAGTGATGGTCCTTATACTGACCCCTACCCTGTTATTGGACAGTGTGTGTGTGTCAGTGATGGTCCTTATAATGACCCCTGCCGTGTTATTGGACAGTGTGTGTGTGTCAGTGACCTCCTATACTGACCCCTGCCCTGTTATTGGACAGTGTGTGTGTGTCAGTGATGGTCCTTATACTGACCCCTGCCCTGTTATGGGATGGTGTGTGTGTGTCAGTGACCTCCTTATACTGACCCCTGCCCTGTTATTGGACAGTGAGTGTGTGTCAGTGACCTCCTATACTGACACCTGCCCTGTTATTGGACAGTGTGTGTGTGTCCGTGATGGTCCTAATACTGACCCCTGCTGTTTTATTGGACGGTGTGTGTGTGTCAGTGACCTCCTAACACTGACCCCTGCCCTGTTATTGGACAGTGTGTGTGTGTCAGTGATGGTCCTTATACTGACCCCTGCCCTGTTATTGGACAGTGTGTGTGTGTCAGTGACCTCTTATAATGACCCCTGCCCTGTTATTCGACAGTGAGTGTGTGTCAGTGACCTCATATACTGACCCCTGCCCTGTTATTGGACAGTGTGTGTGTGTCAGTGACCTCCTAATACTGACCCCTGCCCTGTTATTGGACAGTGTGTGTGTGTCAGTGATGGTCCTTATACTGACCCCTGCCCTGCTATTGGACAGTGTGTGTGTGTCAGTGACCTCCTATACTGACCCCTGCCCTGTTATGGGATGGTGTGCGTGTGTCAGTGACCTCCTTATACTGACCCCTGCCCTGTTATTGGACAGTGAGTGTGTATCAGTGACCTCCTATACTGACCCCTGCCCTGTTATTGGACAGTGTGTGTGTGTCCGTGATGGTCCTTATATTGACCCCTGCCCTGTTATTGGACAGTGTGTGTGTGTCAGTGATGGTCCTTATACTGACCCCTGCCCTGTTATTGGACAGTGTGTGTGTGTCAGTGACCTCCTATACTGACCCTTGCCCTGTTATTGGACAGTGTGTGTTTGTCAGTGATGGTCCTTAAACTGACCCCTGCCCTGTTATTGGACAGTGTATGTGTGTCAGTGACATCCTTATACTGACCCCTACCCTGTTATTGGAAAGTGTGTGTGTGTCAGTGATGGTCCTTATACTGACACCTGCCCTGTTATTGGACAGTGTGTGTGTGTCAGTGACCTCTTATACTGACCCCTGCCCTGTTAGTGGGTGTGATATATAGGCCTCCAAATAGTAATATGGAGGTGAGGGAAGGCATAAAAAGGGAAATTAGGGAAGCGTGCGATAAGAGCACAGCTGTCATCATGGGTGACTTTAATTTACATATTGATTGGACTACCCAAATTAGTAAAAATTCTGAGGAGGAGGAATTCCTGGAATGTTTTCGGGACTGTTATCTGGACCAATATGTCGAGGAGCCGACTCGAGATCAGGCCATTTTAGACTGGGTATTGTGCAATGAGAAGGGACTTATCAGCAATCTTCTTGTACGAGGCCCCTTGGGTCAGAGCGATCATAATATGATCGAGCTCTCAGTCGAGATGGAGAGTGAGGAAATTGAATCAGAGACTAAGGTCCAGAACTTAAATAAAGGGAATTATGAGGGTATGAGACGGGAATTGGGTAAGATTGATTGGGTGGTGTTTCTGGGGGGATTGACAGTGGATAGACAATGGCAAGCATTCAAAGATAGAATGGAAGGATTCCAGAACATGTTTATACCGGTTTGGCATAAAAATAAACCTAAAAAGGTGACTCAACCGTGGATAACGAGGGAAATTAGGGACAGCATAAAATCAAAAAAAAGGGCATATCAACTGGCAAAAAAAGCACCAGACCGGAAGATTGGGGGCAGTACAGGATACAGCAAAAGAGGACAAAGGGATTAATCAGGAAGGGGAAAATAGAATACGAAAGTAAACTTGCAGCAAACATAAAGACAGACTGCAAAAGCTTTTATCGGTATATCAGGAGGAAAAGACTGGTAAAATCCCAAGTCGGTCCCTTGCAGTCCGATTCGGGAGAATATATAATGGAGAATAAGGAAATGGCAGACCAATTAAACTCATACTTTGGTTCTGTATTCACAAAGGAGGACACAAATAACCTCCCAGGAATATCGGCAAACATAGGGACTAATGAGAGGGAGGAGCTGACAGAAATTAGTATCTCTAGGGATATGGTGTTGGGTAAGTTGAGGGGACTGAAGGCCGACAAATCCCCGGGGCCTGATAAACTACATCCTAGGGTACTTAAGGAGGTGGCCCTGGAGATAGCAGATGCTCTAAGGATCATCTTCCGGAACTCCATTGACTCGGGAACAGTACCCGTGGATTGGAGGGTAGCTAATGTTACCTCAATATTTAAAAAGGGGGGTAGAGAGAAAGCAGGGAATTATAGACCAGTAAGCCTTACATCGGTTGTGGGCAAAATGCTGGAGTCCATTATTAAGGATAAAATAGCGGAGCACTTGACAAATGGGGAAAGGATCGGACAGAGTCAACATGGATTTACAAAGGGTAAATCGTGTTTGACTAATCTGCTGGAATTTTTTGAGGAAGTAACTGGTAAAATAGATGGGGGAGAGCCAGTGGATGTGGTGTACCTTGACTTCCAGAAAGCCTTCGATAAGGTTCCACACAAAAGATTATCATGCAAAATTAAGGCTCATGGGATTGGGGGCAAAGTATTAACGTGGATAGAGAACTGGCTGGCGGATAGAAAACAGAGAGTTGGAATAAACGGCTCGTTTTCGGAGTGGCAGGCAGTGACCAGCGGGGTGCCGCAAGGATCTGTCCTGGGACCCCAGCTGTTCACAATATATATAAATGATCTGGATCAGGGAATTGGATGCAATATTTCCAAATTCGCTGACGACACTAAACTAGGAGGAGGGGTGGGCTCTGATGAGGATGTCAGGAGGCTACAGTGCGATTTGGACAGGTTGGGGGAATGGGCGGCTACGTGGCAGATGCACTATAATGTGGATAAATGCGAGGTTATCCACTTTGGGGGTAAAAACAGGAGGGTAGATTATTATCTAAATGGCAATAGATTGGGAGATGGGGAAGTGCAGAGGGACCTGGGTGTTCTTGTGCACCAGTCACTGAAGGAGAGCATGCAGGTGCAACAGGCGATTAAGAAGGCAAATGGTATGTTGGCCTTCATATCAAGGGGGTTCGAGTATAAGAATAGGGATACCTTACTACAGCTGTACAAGGTGCTGGTGAGACCGCATCTGGAGTATTGTGTACAGTTTTGGTCGCCCCATCTGCGGAAGGATGTTCTTGCCATGGAAAGAGTGCAACGGCGATTCACCAGGCTGATACCTGGAATGGCGGGAATGACCTACGAAGAGAGATTAAATAGTTTGGGCTTGTACTCACTGGAGTTTAGAAGATTGAGAGGGGATCTCATCGAAACATATAAAATTATGGCAGGCCTGGACAGGCTGAATTCAGAGAGAATGTTTCCAATGGCCGGGGAGCACAGAACCAGGGGCCACAGTCTAAAAATAGCGGGCAAATCATTTAAAACAGAGATGAGGAAGAATTTCTTCACTCAAAGAGTGGTGAGCCTGTGGAATTCCCTGCCACAGAGGGCTGTGAAGGCTAATTCAATAAATATTTTCAAGAGAGAATTGGATATATTTCTGAAGGCTAAGGGGATTAAGGGTTACGGAGAAAAGGCGGGGACGGGGTACTGAACTGGTAAGATCAGCTATGATCTCAGACGAAGATCAGCCATGATCTCATTGAATGGCGGAGCAGGCTCGAAGGGCCGAATGGCCTACTCCTGTTCCTATCTCTATGTTTCTATGTTATTGGACGGTGTGCGTGTGTCAATGATGGTCCTTATACTGACCCCTGCCCTGTTATTGGACAGTGTGTGTGTGTCAGTGATGTTCCTTATACTGACCCCTGCCCTGTTATTGGACAGTGTGTGTGTGTCAGTGACCTCTTATACTGACCCCTGCCCTGTTATTGGACAGTGTGTGTGTGTCAGTGACCTCCTTATACTGACCCCAGCCCTGTTATTGGACAGTGTGTGTGTGTCAGTGACCTCCTATACTGACACCTGCCCTGTTATTGGACAGTGTGTGTGTGTCCGTGATGGTCCTAATACTGACCCCTGCCGTGTTATTGGACGGTGTGCGTGTGTCGGTGATGGTCCTAATACTGACCCTGGCCCTGTTATTGGTCAGTATGTGTGTGTCAGTGACCTCCTTATTCTGACCCCTGCCCTGTTATCGAACAGTGTGTGTGTGTCAGTGATGTTCCTTATACTGACCCCTGCCCTGTTATTGGACAGTGTGTGTGTGTCAGTGACCTCCTATACTGACTCCTGCATTGTTATTGAACAGTGTGTGTGTGTCAGTGATGGTCCTTATACTGACCCCTGCCGTGTTATTGGACAGTGTGTGTGTGTCAGTGATGTTCCTTATACTGACCCCTGCCCTGTTATTGGACAGTGTGTGTGTGTCAGTGACCTCTTATACTGACCCCTGCCCTGTTATTGGACGGTGTGTGTGTGTCAATGATGGTCCTTATACTGACCCCTGCCCTGTTATTGGACAGTGTGTGTGTCAGTGATTGTCCTTATACTGACCCCTGCCCTGTTATTGGACAGTGTGTGTGTGTCAGTGACCTCTTATACTGACCCCTGCCCTGTTATTGGACGGTGTGTGTGTGTCAATGATGGTCCTTATACTGACCCCTGCCCTGTTATTGGACAGTGTGTGTGTGTCAGTGAAGGTCCTTATACTGACCCCTGCCCTGTTATCGAACAGTGTGTGTGTGTCAGTGACCTCCTTATACTGACCCCTGCCCTGTTATTTTACAGTGTGTGTGTGTAAGTGACCGTCTATACTGACGCCTGCCCTGTTATTGGACAGTGTGTGTGTGTCAGTGACCTCCTTATACTGACCCCTGCCCTATTACTGGACAGTGTGTGTGTGTCAGTGACCTCCTTACACTGACCCCTGCCCTGTTATTGGACAGTGTGTGTGTGTCAGTGGTGGTCCTTATACTGACCCCTGCCCTGTTATTGGACAGAGTATGTGTGTCAGTGACCTCCTATACTGAACCCTGCCCTGTTATTAGACAGTGTATGTGTGTCAGTGATGGTCCTTATAATGACCCCTGCCCTGTTATTCGACAGTGAGTGTGTGTCAGTGACCTCCTAATACTGACCCCTGCCCTGTTATTGGACAGTGTGTGTGTGTCAGTGATGGTCCTTATACTGACCCCTGCCCTGTTATTGGACAGTGTGTGTGTGTCAGTGATGGTCCTTGTACTGACCCCTGCACTGTTATTGGACAGTGTGTGTGTGACAGTGACCTCTTATACTGACCCCTGCCCTGTTATTGGACAGTGAGTGTGTGTCAGTGACCTTCCTATACTGACCCCTGCCCTGTTATTGGACAGTGAGTGTGTGTCAGTGACCTCCTTATACTGACCCCTGCCCTGTTATTGGACCGTTTGTGTGTGTCAGTGACCTCCATTTACTGACCCCTGCCCTGTTATTGGCCGGTGTGTGTTTTCAGTGATGGTCCTTATACTGACCCCTGCCCTGTTATTGGACAGTGTGTGTGTGTCAGTGACCTCCTATACTGACCCCTGCCCTGTTATGGGATGGTGTGCGTGTGTCAGTGACCTCCTTATACTGACCCCTGCCCTGTTATTGGACAGTAAGTGTGTTTCAGTGACCTCCTATACTGACCCCTGCCCTGTTATTGGACAGTGTGTGTGTGTCCGTGATGGTCCTTATACTGACCCCTGCCCTGTTATTGGACAGTGTGTGTGTGTCCGTGATGGTCCTTATACTGACCCCTGCCCTGTTATTGGACAGTGTGTGTGTGTCAGTGATGGTCCTTATACTGACCCCTGCCCTGTTATTTGACAGTGTCTGTGTGTCAGTGACCTCCTATACTGACCCTTGCCCTGTTATTGGACAGTGTG
Source organism: Somniosus microcephalus (assembly GCF_052327205.1). Classification (NCBI taxonomy): domain Eukaryota; kingdom Metazoa; phylum Chordata; class Chondrichthyes; order Squaliformes; family Somniosidae; genus Somniosus; species Somniosus microcephalus. The sequence continues at coordinate 117,435,873 of NC_140997.1, read as the reverse complement.
TGTGTGTCAGTGATGGTTCTTATACTGACCCCTGCCCTGTTATTGGACAGTGAGTGTGTGTCAGTGGTGGTCCTTATACTGACCCCTGCCCTGTTATTGGACAGAGTATGTGTGTCAGTGATCTCCTATACTGAACCCTGCCCCGTTATTAGACAGTGTATGTGTGTCAGTGATGGTCCTTATACTGACCCCTGCCCTGTTATTGGACAGTGTGTGTGTGTCAGTGAAGATCCTTATACTGTCCCCTGCCCTGTTATTGGACAGTGTGTGTGTGTCAGTGACCTCCTTATACTGACCCCTGCCCTGTTATTGGACAGTGTGTGTGTGTCAGTGGTGGTCCTTATACTGGCCCCTGCCCTGTTATTGGACAGAGTATGTGTGTCAGTGACCTCCTATACTGAACCCTGCCCCGTTATTAGACAGTGTATGTGTGTCAGTGATGGTCCTTATACTGACCCCTGCCCTGTTATTGGACAGTGTGTGTGTGTCAGTGACCTCCTAACACTGACCCCTGCCCTGTTATTGGACAGTGTGTGTGTGTCAGTGATGGTCCTTATACTGACCCCTGCCCTGTTATTGGACAGTGTGTGTGTGTCAGTGACCTCCTTATACTGACCACTGCCCTATTATCGGGCAGTGTGTGTTTTTCAGTGATGGTCCTTATACTGACCCCTGCCCTGTTATTGGACAGTGTGTGTGTGTGTCAGTGACCTCATTATACTGACCCCTGCCCTGTTATCGTACAGTGTGTGTGTGTCAGTGACCTCCTTATACTGACCTCTGCCCTGTTATTGGACAGTGTGTGTTTTCAGTGATGGTCCTTATACTGACCCCTACCCTGTTATTGGACAGTGTGTGTGTGTCAGTGATGGTCCTTATAATGACCCCTGCCGTGTTATTGGACAGTGTGTGTGTGTCAGTGACCTCCTATACTGACCCCTGCCCTGTTATTGGACAGTGTGTGTGTGTCAGTGATGGTCCTTATACTGACCCCTGCCCTGTTATGGGATGGTGTGTGTGTGTCAGTGACCTCCTTATACTGACCCCTGCCCTGTTATTGGACAGTGAGTGTGTGTCAGTGACCTCCTATACTGACACCTGCCCTGTTATTGGACAGTGTGTGTGTGTCCGTGATGGTCCTAATACTGACCCCTGCTGTTTTATTGGACGGTGTGTGTGTGTCAGTGACCTCCTAACACTGACCCCTGCCCTGTTATTGGACAGTGTGTGTGTGTCAGTGATGGTCCTTATACTGACCCCTGCCCTGTTATTGGACAGTGTGTGTGTGTCAGTGACCTCTTATAATGACCCCTGCCCTGTTATTCGACAGTGAGTGTGTGTCAGTGACCTCATATACTGACCCCTGCCCTGTTATTGGACAGTGTGTGTGTGTCAGTGACCTCCTAATACTGACCCCTGCCCTGTTATTGGACAGTGTGTGTGTGTCAGTGATGGTCCTTATACTGACCCCTGCCCTGCTATTGGACAGTGTGTGTGTGTCAGTGACCTCCTATACTGACCCCTGCCCTGTTATGGGATGGTGTGCGTGTGTCAGTGACCTCCTTATACTGACCCCTGCCCTGTTATTGGACAGTGAGTGTGTATCAGTGACCTCCTATACTGACCCCTGCCCTGTTATTGGACAGTGTGTGTGTGTCCGTGATGGTCCTTATATTGACCCCTGCCCTGTTATTGGACAGTGTGTGTGTGTCAGTGATGGTCCTTATACTGACCCCTGCCCTGTTATTGGACAGTGTGTGTGTGTCAGTGACCTCCTATACTGACCCTTGCCCTGTTATTGGACAGTGTGTGTTTGTCAGTGATGGTCCTTAAACTGACCCCTGCCCTGTTATTGGACAGTGTATGTGTGTCAGTGACATCCTTATACTGACCCCTACCCTGTTATTGGAAAGTGTGTGTGTGTCAGTGATGGTCCTTATACTGACACCTGCCCTGTTATTGGACAGTGTGTGTGTGTCAGTGACCTCTTATACTGACCCCTGCCCTGTTAGTGGGTGTGATATATAGGCCTCCAAATAGTAATATGGAGGTGAGGGAAGGCATAAAAAGGGAAATTAGGGAAGCGTGCGATAAGAGCACAGCTGTCATCATGGGTGACTTTAATTTACATATTGATTGGACTACCCAAATTAGTAAAAATTCTGAGGAGGAGGAATTCCTGGAATGTTTTCGGGACTGTTATCTGGACCAATATGTCGAGGAGCCGACTCGAGATCAGGCCATTTTAGACTGGGTATTGTGCAATGAGAAGGGACTTATCAGCAATCTTCTTGTACGAGGCCCCTTGGGTCAGAGCGATCATAATATGATCGAGCTCTCAGTCGAGATGGAGAGTGAGGAAATTGAATCAGAGACTAAGGTCCAGAACTTAAATAAAGGGAATTATGAGGGTATGAGACGGGAATTGGGTAAGATTGATTGGGTGGTGTTTCTGGGGGGATTGACAGTGGATAGACAATGGCAAGCATTCAAAGATAGAATGGAAGGATTCCAGAACATGTTTATACCGGTTTGGCATAAAAATAAACCTAAAAAGGTGACTCAACCGTGGATAACGAGGGAAATTAGGGACAGCATAAAATCAAAAAAAAGGGCATATCAACTGGCAAAAAAAGCACCAGACCGGAAGATTGGGGGCAGTACAGGATACAGCAAAAGAGGACAAAGGGATTAATCAGGAAGGGGAAAATAGAATACGAAAGTAAACTTGCAGCAAACATAAAGACAGACTGCAAAAGCTTTTATCGGTATATCAGGAGGAAAAGACTGGTAAAATCCCAAGTCGGTCCCTTGCAGTCCGATTCGGGAGAATATATAATGGAGAATAAGGAAATGGCAGACCAATTAAACTCATACTTTGGTTCTGTATTCACAAAGGAGGACACAAATAACCTCCCAGGAATATCGGCAAACATAGGGACTAATGAGAGGGAGGAGCTGACAGAAATTAGTATCTCTAGGGATATGGTGTTGGGTAAGTTGAGGGGACTGAAGGCCGACAAATCCCCGGGGCCTGATAAACTACATCCTAGGGTACTTAAGGAGGTGGCCCTGGAGATAGCAGATGCTCTAAGGATCATCTTCCGGAACTCCATTGACTCGGGAACAGTACCCGTGGATTGGAGGGTAGCTAATGTTACCTCAATATTTAAAAAGGGGGGTAGAGAGAAAGCAGGGAATTATAGACCAGTAAGCCTTACATCGGTTGTGGGCAAAATGCTGGAGTCCATTATTAAGGATAAAATAGCGGAGCACTTGACAAATGGGGAAAGGATCGGACAGAGTCAACATGGATTTACAAAGGGTAAATCGTGTTTGACTAATCTGCTGGAATTTTTTGAGGAAGTAACTGGTAAAATAGATGGGGGAGAGCCAGTGGATGTGGTGTACCTTGACTTCCAGAAAGCCTTCGATAAGGTTCCACACAAAAGATTATCATGCAAAATTAAGGCTCATGGGATTGGGGGCAAAGTATTAACGTGGATAGAGAACTGGCTGGCGGATAGAAAACAGAGAGTTGGAATAAACGGCTCGTTTTCGGAGTGGCAGGCAGTGACCAGCGGGGTGCCGCAAGGATCTGTCCTGGGACCCCAGCTGTTCACAATATATATAAATGATCTGGATCAGGGAATTGGATGCAATATTTCCAAATTCGCTGACGACACTAAACTAGGAGGAGGGGTGGGCTCTGATGAGGATGTCAGGAGGCTACAGTGCGATTTGGACAGGTTGGGGGAATGGGCGGCTACGTGGCAGATGCACTATAATGTGGATAAATGCGAGGTTATCCACTTTGGGGGTAAAAACAGGAGGGTAGATTATTATCTAAATGGCAATAGATTGGGAGATGGGGAAGTGCAGAGGGACCTGGGTGTTCTTGTGCACCAGTCACTGAAGGAGAGCATGCAGGTGCAACAGGCGATTAAGAAGGCAAATGGTATGTTGGCCTTCATATCAAGGGGGTTCGAGTATAAGAATAGGGATACCTTACTACAGCTGTACAAGGTGCTGGTGAGACCGCATCTGGAGTATTGTGTACAGTTTTGGTCGCCCCATCTGCGGAAGGATGTTCTTGCCATGGAAAGAGTGCAACGGCGATTCACCAGGCTGATACCTGGAATGGCGGGAATGACCTACGAAGAGAGATTAAATAGTTTGGGCTTGTACTCACTGGAGTTTAGAAGATTGAGAGGGGATCTCATCGAAACATATAAAATTATGGCAGGCCTGGACAGGCTGAATTCAGAGAGAATGTTTCCAATGGCCGGGGAGCACAGAACCAGGGGCCACAGTCTAAAAATAGCGGGCAAATCATTTAAAACAGAGATGAGGAAGAATTTCTTCACTCAAAGAGTGGTGAGCCTGTGGAATTCCCTGCCACAGAGGGCTGTGAAGGCTAATTCAATAAATATTTTCAAGAGAGAATTGGATATATTTCTGAAGGCTAAGGGGATTAAGGGTTACGGAGAAAAGGCGGGGACGGGGTACTGAACTGGTAAGATCAGCTATGATCTCAGACGAAGATCAGCCATGATCTCATTGAATGGCGGAGCAGGCTCGAAGGGCCGAATGGCCTACTCCTGTTCCTATCTCTATGTTTCTATGTTATTGGACGGTGTGCGTGTGTCAATGATGGTCCTTATACTGACCCCTGCCCTGTTATTGGACAGTGTGTGTGTGTCAGTGATGTTCCTTATACTGACCCCTGCCCTGTTATTGGACAGTGTGTGTGTGTCAGTGACCTCTTATACTGACCCCTGCCCTGTTATTGGACAGTGTGTGTGTGTCAGTGACCTCCTTATACTGACCCCAGCCCTGTTATTGGACAGTGTGTGTGTGTCAGTGACCTCCTATACTGACACCTGCCCTGTTATTGGACAGTGTGTGTGTGTCCGTGATGGTCCTAATACTGACCCCTGCCGTGTTATTGGACGGTGTGCGTGTGTCGGTGATGGTCCTAATACTGACCCTGGCCCTGTTATTGGTCAGTATGTGTGTGTCAGTGACCTCCTTATTCTGACCCCTGCCCTGTTATCGAACAGTGTGTGTGTGTCAGTGATGTTCCTTATACTGACCCCTGCCCTGTTATTGGACAGTGTGTGTGTGTCAGTGACCTCCTATACTGACTCCTGCATTGTTATTGAACAGTGTGTGTGTGTCAGTGATGGTCCTTATACTGACCCCTGCCGTGTTATTGGACAGTGTGTGTGTGTCAGTGATGTTCCTTATACTGACCCCTGCCCTGTTATTGGACAGTGTGTGTGTGTCAGTGACCTCTTATACTGACCCCTGCCCTGTTATTGGACGGTGTGTGTGTGTCAATGATGGTCCTTATACTGACCCCTGCCCTGTTATTGGACAGTGTGTGTGTCAGTGATTGTCCTTATACTGACCCCAGCCCTGTTATTGGACAGTGTATGTCTGTCAGTGACCTCCTATACTGACCCCTGCCCTGTTATTGGACAGTGTGTGTGTTTCATTGATGGTCCTTATACTGACCCCTGCCCTGATATCGAACAGTGTGTGTGTGTCAGTGACCTCCTTATACTGACCCCTGCCCTGTTATTGGAAAGTGTGTGCGTGTCATTGATGGTCCTTATACTGACCCCTGCCCTGTTATTGGACAGTGTGTGTGTGTCAGTAACCTCCTTATACTGACCCCTGCCCTGTTATTAGACAGTGTGTGTGTGTCATTGATGGTCCTTATACTGACCCCTGCCCTGTTATCGAACATTGTGCGTGTATCAGTGACCTCCGATACTGACCCCTGCCCTGATATTGGACAGTGTGTGCATGTCAGTGACCTGCTTATACTGACCCCTGCCCTGTTATTGGACTGGGTGTGTGTGTCAGTGACGTCCTTATACTGACCCCTGCCCTGTTATTGGACAGTGTGTGTGTGTGTAAGTGACCTCCTATACTGACCTCTGCCCTGTTATTGGACAGTGTGTGTGTGTCAGTGGTGGTCCTTATACTGTCCCCTGCCCTGTTATTGGACAGAGTATGTGTGTCAGTGACCTCCTATACTGAACCCTGCCCTGTTATTAGACAGTGTATGTGTGTCAGTGATGGTCCTTATACTGACCCCTGCCCTGTTATTGGACAGTGTGTGTGTGTCAGTAATGGTCCTTATACTGACCCCTGCCCTGTTATTGGACAGTGTGTGTGTGTCAGTGACGTCCTTATACTGACCCCTGCCCTGTTATTGGATAGTGTGTGTGTGTCAGTGACCTCCTAACACTGACCCCTGCCCTGTTATTGGACAGTGTGTGTGTGTCAGTGACCTCCGAATACTGACCCCTGCCCTGTTATTGGACAGTGTGTGTGTCAGTGATGGTCCTTATACTGACCCCTGCCCTGTTATTGGACAGTGTGTGTGTGTCAGTGACCTCTTATATTGACCCCTGCCCTGTTATTCGACAGTGAGTGTGTGTCAGTGACCACCTAATACTGACCCCTGCCCTGTTATCGGACAGTGTGTGTGTTTCAGTGATAGTCCTTATAGTGACCCCTGCCCTGTTATTGGACTGTGTGTGTGTGTCAGTGACCTCCTTATACTGACCCCTGCCCTGTTATTGGACCTTTTCTGTGTGTCAGTGACCTCCATTTACTGACCCCGCCCTGTTATTGGCCGGTGTGTGTTTTCAGTGATGGTCCTTATACTGACCCCTGCCCTGTTATTGGACAGTGTGTGTGTGTCAGTGATGGTCCTTATACTGACTCCTGCCCTGTTATTGGACAGTGTGTGTATGTCAGTGACCACCTATACTGACCCCTGCCCTGTTATTGGACAGTGTGTGTTTGTCAGTGAAGGTCCTTATGCTGACCCCTGCCCTGTGATTGGACAGTGAGTGTGTGTCAGTGACCTCCTTATACTGACCCCTACCCTGTTATTGGACAGTGTGTGTGTGCCAGTGATGGTCCTTATACTGAGCCCTGCCCTGTTATTGGACAGTGTGTGTGTGTCAGTGACCTCCTATACTGACCCCTGCCCTGTTATTGGACAGTGTGTGTGTGTCAGTGATGGTCCTTATACTGACCCCTGCCCTGTTATGGGACGGTGTGTGTGTGTCAGTGACCTCCTATACTGACCCCTGCCCTGTTATGGGATGGTGTGCGTGTTTCAGTGAACTCCTTATACTGACCCCTGCCCTGTTATTGGACAGTGAGTGTGTGTCAGTGACCTCCTATACTGACCCCTGCCCTGTTATTGGACAGTGTGTGTGTGTCCGTGATGGTCCTTATATTGACCCCTGCCCTGTTATTGGTCAGTGTGTGTGTGTCAGTGACCTCTTATACTGACCCCTGCCCTGTTATTGGTCAGTGTGTGTGTGTCAGTGACCTCCTTAAACTGACCCCTGCCCTGTTATTGGACCGTTTGTGTGTGTCACTGACCTCCATTTACTGATCCCTGCCCTGTTATTGGCCGGTGTGTATTTTCAGTGATGGTCCTTATACTGACCCCTGCCCTGTTATTGGACAGTGTGTGTGTGTCAGTGATGGTCCTTATACTGACCCCTGCCCTGTTATTGGACAGTGTGTGTATGTCAGTGACCTCCTATACTGACCCTTGCCCTGTTATTGGACAGTGTGTGTTTGTCAGTGATGGTCCTTAAACTGACCCCTGCCCTGTTATTGGACAGTGTATGTGTGTCAGTGACCTCCTATACTGACCCCTGCCCTGGTATTGGAGAGTGAGTGTGTGTCAGTGACATCCTTCGACTGACCCCTCCCCTGTTATTGGAAAGTGTGTGTGTGTCAGTGATGGTCCTTATACTGACCCCTGCCCTGTTATTACACAGTAAGTGTGTGTCAGTGATGGTCCTTATACTGACCCCTGCCCTGTTATTGGACAGTGTGTGTGTGTCAGTGACCTCCTTAAACTGACCCCTGCCCTGTTATTGGACAGTGTGTGTGTGTCAGTGACCTCCTTATACTGACCCCTGCCCTGTTGTTGGACAGTGTGTGTGTGTCAGTGACCTCCTATACTGACACCTGCCTTGTTATTGGACAGTGTGTGTGTCCCCGTGATGGTCCTAATACTGACCCCTGCCATGTTATTGGACAGTGTGTGTGTGTCAGTGACCTCCTAATACTGACCCCTGCCCTGTTATTGGACAGTGTGTGTGTGTCAGTGATGGTCCTCATACTGACCCCGGCCCTGTTATTGGTCAGTATGTGTGTGTCAGTGACTTCCTTATTCTGACCCCTGCCCTGTTATCGAACAGTGTGTATGTGTCAGTGGCCTCCTTATACTGACCCCTGCCCTGTTATTGGACCGTGTGTGTGTGTCAGTGTCCTCCTTATACTGACCCCTGCCCTGTTATTGGACAGTGTGTGTGTGTCTGTGATGGTCCTTAAACTGACCCCTGCCCTGTTATTGGACAGTGTGTGTGTCAGTGACCTCCTATACTGACTCCTGCCCTGTTATTGAACAGTGTGTGTGTGTCAGTGATGGTCCTTATACTGACCCCTGCCGTGTTATTGGACAGTGTGTGTGTGTCAGTGATGTTCCTTATACTGACCCCTGCCCTGTTATTGGACAGTGTGTGTGTGTCAGTGACCTCTTATACTGACCCCTGCCCTGTTATTGGATGGTGTGTGTGTGTCAATGATGGTCCTTATGCTGACCCCTGCCCTGTTATTGGACAGTGTGTGTGTGTCAGTGATTGTCCTTATACTGACCCCAGCCCTGTTATTGGACAGTGTATGTGTGTCAGTGACCTCCTATACTGACCCCTGCCCTGTTATTGGACAGTGTGTCTGTTTCATTGATGGTCCTTATACTGACCCCTGCCCTGTTATCGAACAGTGTGTGTGTGTCAGTGACCTCCTTATACTGACCCCTGCCCTGTTATTGGACAGTGTGTGCTTGTCAGTGACATCCTTATACTGACCCCCTGCCCTGTTATTGGACAGTGTGTGTGTGTCTTTGATGGTCCTTATACTGACCCCTGCCCTGTTATTGGACAGTGTGTGTGTGTCAGTGACCTCCTTATACTGACCCCTGCCCTGTTATTGGACAGTGTGTGTGTGTCATTGATGGTCCTTATACTGACCCCTGCCCTGTTATCGAACATTGTGTGTCTATCAGTGACCTCCGATACTGACCCCTGCCCTGTTATTGGACAGTGTGTGCATGTCAGTGACCTCCTTATACTGACCCCTGCGCTGTTATTGGACTGGGTGTGTGTGTCAGTGACCTCCTATACTGACCCCTGCGCTGTTATTGGACAGTGTGTGTGTGTCAGTGATGGTCCTTATACTGACCCCTGCCCTGTTATTGGACACTGTGTGTGTGTCAGTAATGGTCCTTATTGTTAAATCTGTGAGTTATCTAGTTAATTAAGACACAGACTAATTAATAACAATCAAAAACAGGTCTTTACTGGTTGGAGGTAGGGACTATTCTGAATACAAGATTACTGCACAGTGCTTATATACCGGTGTGTTCACCCCCGGTATTACGTCTACAGCAGCCTGAGAAAGTAGTACATCTCTTAAGGTGGAACAGGCTTAAGCTCTCTTAAGGTGGAACAGGTTACATACACAACACTCCTCCCTTCTTAGCTTTGTAGTCATCCCCCCCATTTAACATAACGTAATAACATATATACATATATAACTTCATGTTTAACGTAACATATCACAGATTCAGTCTCTGCGGAAAACAGTTCACAGATTCAATCTCTGTGGTGTAGTCGGTTCACGTTACTCATTCAATAGTCCTTTCATGGATTTAACAGCTTGAACTTCCGAACTGATTTGGCTCCGTTCGGAGGGACGTGTGTGATCTGGTAGGAGTGATAATGGTTCAGATGGTTATCATCTTCTGCTTCGTCTTTTCCTTTTCTGCTTCTTAGAGACTCTCTGGGCTCCCCTGTCAGCTGCCAGCTGTAGCGCCACCATCTCCCTATGTTCCTTAGACTTTAAGTGATTCATCCTGATTTCTGCACTTTGGGAGTTTTCATCACAAGCTGGGCAGACCAGGTCACTATAATATTCAGTGTCACTCAATAGGTCATGGTAATCTTCGGTGTCGTCCTGATCTAGGCCAGCGAGAGGGTCTTCTATTTCCTCCATACCCAGCTGGGCGTTAGCCAGCTTTTGTTCCAAGTCCAGACATCTTTCCTGAAGAGACTTCTTCATGCGTACCTCTTCATCCAGCTTTTTCTGGGCTTTCAGCAAGTCGTTTACTAATGACCTCATTTGAGATTTTACTACTTCAACTTCTTTTGGAGATTGATTGATCGGACTATTCAATCCCTCTACCGGAGCAGCTGTTTCAGCGGTCTGTTGTTCTACGTTGACGTGAGTCAGCGTACTTTTGGCATCCAAGGGCTGCTCTGTTGCAATCATCTCAGTCTGTGTTGCCACCTCAGCTCTTCCAATAACCTTTGAGAGCTCCGAACCCCTTTCGTTTGAATATTGAAGTTCGTGTTCAAGTTTTTCCCATTTCAGAGTCCTGTCCTTCAGCATATGCAGGAGTTGGCTGACCGTTAACTCCTCTGACATCAGACGTTTTGTGTGCTCCTGCTCCATTTGCTCCAGCAGCTGCTTCTGTTGTCTTTCCAGATGTTCCCACTCTATATCAAAGAACTCTTTCGTCGCATTCATCTCTTGCTCAAAACGGCGAATCATTTGTTCTAATTGCTGTTGCAGTTTGAAATGGAGTTGAGTTCGAGCCCGGTGTCCCTCAGAAATGTGCATGTCAGTAGACTGGACAGACTCAGAATTCTCTATCTCAGTGGAATTCTGTGCTGAAACTTTGTCTTTTGCACACGGGTTGGTCTTACCATCATCAGTTCCAGAGTCTGGGTTGATTATGTTCACCGAGTTCTCACTCGTTATTGTTTGTAGGAAATGCCAGTCGATATTCATTTTCCTAATCCACTCCCGTCCTAGTAGTGGAGGACCTCCTTCAGATAGCACATATAAGTCCATTATTTGACTTTCTTCGCCCTTGTGGACCACTGTGACCTCAATTTTCCCGATGGGGTACACTCTTTGCCCCGTGTATGTTTTCAATATGAGCTCCGTATCCTGTAGGGGAATATGTTGGAATAACCTTCCATAATCTTTCTTATTTATGACCGTCAATGCCGATCCAGTGTCCAATTCCAGTTTTACTTGGACTCCTTCTATCTGAAGAGTGACCCAAATTGTCTGGAGGTCTGCACCCTTACCAACGTTGAATACCCTTAAGCTAGCCAGTTCAATACTGCTAGCGTCTGAATCAGACTCCTGTTCGGCCACCTTGTGTACTTTTGCATATTTACCTTGCGGTGACTTCTTGTTGCTGGTCTTCTTCCCTGACCTGCATACTCTAGCTATGTGTCCAAGCCTACCACAAGTTCTACATTCTTGGTTTTTAAACCAACACTGGTTCTGATCATGCGTTGTCTTTCCACAATGATAACATTTGCCAGAACTCACACCCAATTTGTGTGCACTGAGCTCCGGTGACCGTAGCTGCATTACTGCCGTGCCTCTCGCTGCGGCTTCGTGTGCTGCTGCCATAGTGACCGCCTTCTCAAGCGTCAGCTCATTCTCCTCGAGCAGTCGCTTTTGTGTATCCTGTTTAAATAAACCACACACAAATTTGTCTCGTAGTGCATCTGTCAGTCCCGTTCCAAACTGGCAATATTTCGCTAATTTACACAATTCCAGCAAATATTCAGCATTGCTTTCATGCTGTAGCTGCCTTCTGTCGTAAAATTTAAATCGTTCCGCTAGCATCAGCGGCGTGGGGTTTAGATGATCTTTCAGGACAGGAACAATCTCATCGAACGTCTTATCCGCCGGTTCATCTGGTGATAACAGGTGTTTCAATTGTCCGTATGTCTTCGCACCCATTAAATTTAATAATGTTAGAGCTTTATCTTGGTCACGAATGTTATTGGCCTTACAATAATTTTTTACTCTTTCAACATATATGGCCCAATCTTCGAGGTCACTATCAAAGGTGCTAATATTCCCGTGTTCAGGCATTGCAGATTTGCAATTTCTCAGATTTTATTTTTTTTACTTGTTATCAAAGATGGCGGCTTCCCGCTCTTGCCGTCGTCCTCCGCCCACAAAATGGCGGTTTTCCCGCGCTTGGCGGTCTTCACCCGTCCCCCGACGCCGTCTCCCTTCAGCCCCCGAGTGCGGCCCTTATCTTCGCCGCGATCGCCCGAGTGCAGCCCTTATCAGCGGATGCGATCGCTGGATCGCGAAGTGGCTCCCGACCGAAGCGGCTCTCGGCCCTTATCTGGAGATGCGATCGCTCTCGCGGCTCTCGGCCCTTATCAGGAGATGCGATCGCTCTGTTGAAACGCCTCCCGCTCGAAGCGGCTCTCGCGCCCTATTCCTCCGGCTCCCCCAGCCCCGTTCGTGCGGCCAACGCGGTCGACTGCCTGTCGCGTCGCTGCCCGGCTCAGACAACGGCTTACCCACCACCAAGCTGGAGAAGAAGCTGACGGTCGCCGATGGAGGCTCCGAGGTCAGAATGTCTTCCAGTGGGGTGGAGAGGGTGGAAACCTCTCTGCAACGTCCTGGCTGTGGACGAAGCTGCCGTGGAGTGACTGCCGCAGGGTCCGAATCAGACTCGTCGCCAGTGTTAAATCTGTGAGTTATCTAGTTAATTAAGACACAGACTAATTAATAACAATCAAAAACAGGTCTTTACTGGTTGGAGGTAAAGACGATTCTGAATACAAGATTACTGCACAGTGCTTATATACCGGTGTGTTCACCCCCGGTTTTACGTCTACAGCAGCCTGAGAAAGTAGTACATCTCTTAAGGTGGAACAGGCTTAAGCTCTCTTAAGGTGGAACAGGTTACATACACAACACTTATACTGACCCCTGCCCTGTTATTGGACAGTGTGCGTGTGTCAGTGACGTCCTTATACTGACCCCTGCCCTGTTATTGGACAGTGCGTGTGTGTCAGTGACCTCCTAACACTGACCCCTGCCCTGTTTTTGGACAGTGTGTGTGTGTCAGTGACCTCCTAATACTGACCCCTGCCCTGTTATTGGACAGTGTGTGTGTCAGTGATGGTCCTAATACTGACCCCTGCCCTGTTATTCGACAGTGAGTGTGTGTCAGTGACCTCATATACTGACCCCTGCCCTGTTATTGGACAGTGTGTGTGTGTCAGTGACCACCTAATACTGACCCCTGCCCTGTTATCGGACAGTGTGTGTGTTTCAGTGATATTCCTTATACTGACCCCTGCCCTGTTATTGGACAGTGTGTGTGTGTGTCAGTGACCTCCTTATACTGACCCCTGCCCTGTTATTGGACCGTTTCTGTGTGTCAGTGACCTCCATTTACTGACCCCGCCCTGTTATTGGCCGGTGTGTGTTTTCAGTGATGGTCCTTATACTGACCCCTGCCCTGTTATTGGACAGTGTGTGTGTGTCAGTGATGGTCCTTATGCTGACTCCTGCCCTGTTATGGGACGGTGTGTGTGTGTCACTGACCTCCTATACTGACCCCTGCCCTGTTATGGGATGGTGTGTGTGTGTCAGTGATGGTCCTTAAACTGACCCCTGCCGTGTTATTGGACAGTGTATGTGTGTCAGTGACCTCCTATACTGACCCCTACCCTGTTATTGGAAAGTGTGTGTGTGTCAGTGATGGTCCTTATACTGACCCCTGCCCTGTTATTGGACAGTGAGTGTGTGTCAGTGATGGTCCTTATACTGAACCCTGCCCTGTTATTGGACAGTGTGTGTGTGTCAGTGATAGTCCTTATACTGACCCTTGCCCTGTTATTGGACAGTGTGTGTGTGTCAGTGACCTCCTTAAACTGACCCCTGCCCTGTTATTGGACAGTGTGTGTGTGTCAGTGACCTCCTTATACTGACCCCTGCCCTGTTATTGGACAGTGTGTGTGTGTCATTGATGGTCCTTATACTGACCCCTGCCCTGTTATCGAACATTGTGTGTGTATCAGTGACCTCCGATACTGACCCCTGCCCTGTTATTGGACTGTGTGTGCATGTCAGTGACCTCCTTATACTGACCCCTGCCCTGTTATTGGACAGTGTGTGTGTGTGTGTAAGTGACCTCCAATACTGACCCCTGCCCTGTTATTCGACAGTGTGTGTGTGTCAGTGACCTCCTTATACTGACCCCTGCCCTGTTATTGGACAGAGTATGTGTGTCAGTGACCTCCTATACTGAACCCTGCCCTGTTATTAGACAGTGTATGTGTGTCACTGATTGTCCTTATACTGACCCCAGCCCTGTTATTGGACAGTGTATGTGTGTCAGTGACCTCCTATACTGACCCCTGCCCTGTTATTGGACAGTGTGTGTGTTTCATTGATCGTCCTTATACTGACCCCTGCCCTGTTATCGAACAGTGTGTGTGTGTCAGTGACCTCCTTATACTGACCCCTGCCCTGTTATTGGAAAGTTTGTGCGTGTCAGTGACATCCTTATACTGACCCCCTGCCCTGTTATTGGACAGTGTGTGTGTGTCATTGATGGTCCTTATACTGACCCCTGCCCTGTTATTGGACAGTGTGTGTGTGTCAGTGACCTCCTTATACTGACCCCTGCCCTGTTATTGGACAGTGTGTGTGTGTCAGTGACCTCCTAATACTGACCCCTGCCCTGTTATTGGACAGTGTGTGTGTCAGTGATGGTCCTTATACTGACCCCTGCCCTGTTATTGGACAGTGTGTGTGTGTCAGTGACCTCTTATATTGACCCCTGCCCTGTTATTCGACAGTGAGTGTGTGTCAGTGACGTCATATACTGACCCCTGCCCTGTTATTGGACAGTGTGTGTGTGTCAGTGACCACCTAATACTGACCCATGCCCTGTTATTGGACAGTGTGTGTGTGTCAGTGACCACCTAATACTGACCCCTGCCCTGTTATCGGACAGTGCGCGTGTTTCAGTGATAGTCCTTATAGTGACCCCTGCCCTGTTATTGGACCGTTTCTGTGTGTCAGTGACCTCCATTTACTGACCCCGCCCTGTTATTGGCCGGTGTGTGTTTTCAGTGATGGTCCTTATACTGACACCTGCCCTGTTATTGGACAGTGTGTGTGTGTCAGTGATGGTCCTTATACTGACCCCTGCCCTGTTATTGGACAGTGTATGTGTGTCAGTGACCTCCTATACTGACCCCTGCCCTGGTATTGGACAGTGAGTGTATGTCAGGGACCTCCTTATACTGACCCCTACCCTGTTATTGGACAGTGTGTGTGTGTCAGTGATGGTCCTTATACTGACACCTGCCCTGTTATTGGACAGTGTGTGTGTGTCAGTGATGGTCCTTATCCTGACCCCCGCCCTGTTATGGGATGGTGTGTGTGTGTCAGTGACCTCCTTATTCTGACCCCTGCCCTGTTATTGCACAGTGTGTGTGTGTCTGTGATGGTCCTTATACTGACTCCTGCCCTGTTATTGGTCAGTGTGTGTGTGTCAGTGACCTCCTTATTCTGACCCCTGCCCTGTTATCGGACAGTGTGTGTGTGTCAGTGATGGTCCTTATTCTGACCCCTGCCCTGTTATTGGACAGTGTGTGTGTGTCAGTGACCTCCTTATACGGACCCCTGCCCTGTTATTGGACAGTGTGTGTGTGTCAGTGACGTCCTTATACTGATCCCTGCCCTGTTATTGGACAGTGTGTTTGTGTCAGTGACCTCCTATTCTGACCCCTGCCCTGTTATTGGACAGTGAGTGTGTGTCACTGACCTCCATTTACTGACCCCTGCCCTGTTATTGGCCGGTGTGTGTTTTCAATGATGGTCCTTATACTGACCCCTGCCCTGTTATTGGACAGTGTGTGTGTGTCAGTGATGGTCCTTATACTGACCCCTGCCCTGTTATTGGACAGTGTGTGTTTGTCAGTGACCTCCTATACTGACCCCTGCCCTCTTATTGGACAGTGTGTGTTTGTCACTGATGGTCCATAAACTGACCCCTGCCCTGTTATTGGACAGTGTATGTGTGTCAGTGACCTCCTATAATGACCCCTGCCCTGATATTGGACAGTGAGTGTGTGTCAGTGACCTCCTATACTGACCCCTGCCCTCTTATTGGACAGTGTGTGTTTGTCAGTGATGGTCCTTAAACTGACCCCTGCCGTGTTATTGGACAGTGTATGTGTGTCAGTGACCTCCTATACTGACCCCTGCCCTGGTATTGGACAGTGAGTGTGTGTCAGTGACATCCTTATACTGACCCCTGCCCTGTTATTGGACAGTGAGTGTGTGTCAGTGATGGTCCTTATACTGAACCCTGCCCTGTTATTGGACAGTGTGTGTGTGTCAGTGATAGTCCTTATACTGACCCCTGCCCTGTCATTGGACAGCGTGTGTGTGTCAGTGACCTCTTTAAACTGACCCCTGCCGTGTTATTGGACAGTGTATGTGTGTCAGTGACCTCCTATACTGACCCCTGCCCTGTTATTGGACTGTGAGTGTGTGTCAGTGATGGTCCTTATACTGAACCCTGCCCTGTTATTGGACAGTGTGTGTGTATCAGTGATAGTCCTTATACTGACCCCTGCCCTGTTATTGGACAGTGTGTGTGTGTCAGTGACCTCCTTAAACTGACCCCTGCCCTGTTATTGGACAGTGTGTGTGTGTCAGTGACCTCCTTATACTGACCCCTGCCCTGTTATTGGACAGTGTGTGTGTGTCATTGATGGTCCTTATACTGGCCCCTGCCCTGTTATCGAACATTGTGTGTGTATCAGTGACCTCCGATACTGACCCCTGCCCTGTTATTGGACTGTGTGTGCATGTCAGTGACCTCCTTACACTGACCCCTGCCCTGTTATTGGACAGTGTGTGTGTGTGTAAGTGACCACCTATACTGACCCCTGCCCTGTTATTGGACAGTGTGTGTGTTTCATTGATCGTCCTTATACTGACCTCTGCCCTGTTATCGAACAGTGTGTGTGTGTCAGTGACCTCCTTCTACTGACCCCTGCCCTGTTATTGGAAAGTTTGTGCGTGTCAGTTACCTCCTATACTGACACCTGCCCTGTTATTGGACAGTGTGTGTGTGTCCGTGATGGTCCTAATACTGACCCCTGCCGTGTTATTGGACGGTGTGTGTGTGTCAGTGACCTACTAATACTGACCCCTGCCCCGTTATTGGACAGTGTGTGTGTGTCAGTGATGGTCCTTTTCCTGACCCCGGCCCTGTTATTCGTCAGTATGTGTGTGTCAGTGGCCTCCTTATACTGACCCCTGCCCTGTTATTGGACAGTGTGTGTGTGTCTGTGATGGTGCTTATACTGACCCCTGCCCTGTTATTGGACAGTGTGTGTGTGTCAGTGATGTTCCTTATACTGACCCCTGCCCTGTTATTGGACAGTGTGTCTGTGTCAGTGACCTCCTATACTGACCCCTGCCCTGTTATTGGACAGTGTGTGTGTGTCAGTGATCTCCTATACTGACCCCTGCCCTGTTATTGGACAGTGTGTGTGTTTCATTGATGGTCCTTAGACTGACCCCTGCCCTGTTATCGAACAGTGTGTGTGTGTCAGTGACCTCCTTATACTGACCCCTGCCCTGTTATTGGAAAGTTTGTGTGTGTCAGTGACATCCTTATACTGACCCCCTGCCCTGTTATTGGACAGTGTGTGTGTGTCATTGATGGTCCTTATACTGACCCCTGCCCTGTTCTTGGACAGTGTGTGTGTGTCAGTGACCTCCTTATACTGACCCCTGCACTGTTATTGGACAGTGTGTGTGTGTCATTGATGGTCCTTATACTGACCCCTGCCCTGTTATTGGACAGTGTGTGCATGTCAGTGACCTCCTTATACTGACCCCTGCCCTGTTATTGGACAGTGTGTGTGTGTGTAAGTGACCTCCTATACTGACCCCTGCCCTCTTATTGGACAGTGTGTGTGTGTCAGTGGTGGTCCTTATACTGACCCCTGCCCTGTTATTGGACAGAGTATGTGTGTCAGTGACCTCCTTTACTGAACCCTGCCCTGTTATTAGACAGTGTATGTGTGTCAGTGATGGTCCTTATACTGACCCCTGCCCTGTCATTGGACCGTGTGTGGGTGTCAGTGACCTCCTAACACTGACCCCTGCCCTGTTATTTTACAGTGTGTGTGTGTCAGTGACCTCCTAATACTGACCCCTGCCCTGTCATTGGACCGTGTGTGTGTCAGTGATGGTCCTTATACTGACCCCTGCCCTGTTATTGGACAGTGTGTGTGTGTCAGTGACGTCCTTATACTGACCCCTGCCCTGTTATTGGACAGTGTGTGTGTGTCAGTGACCTCCTAACACTGACCCCTGCCCTGTTATTTTACAGTGTGTGTGTGTCAGTGACCTCCTAATACTGACCCCTGCCCTGTCATTGGACAGTGTGTGTGTCAGTGATGGTCCTTATACTGACCCCTGCCCTGTTATTGGACAGTGTGTGTGTGTCAGTGACCTCTTATATTGACCCCTGCCCTGTTATTCGACAGTGA
This sequence comes from Somniosus microcephalus, assembly GCF_052327205.1. NCBI lineage: Eukaryota > Metazoa > Chordata > Chondrichthyes > Squaliformes > Somniosidae > Somniosus > Somniosus microcephalus. The sequence goes on along the minus strand of NC_140997.1, from coordinate 117,417,400 downwards.
GTGTGTGTCAATTACCTCATATACTGACCCCTGCCCTGTTATTGGACAGTGTGTGTGTTTCAGTGACCACCTGATACTGACCCCTGCCCTGTTATCGGACAGTGTGTGTGTTTCAGTGATAGTCCTTATAGTGACCCCTGCCCTGTCATTGGACCGTTTCTGTGTGTCAGTGACCTCCATTTACTGACCCCGCCCTGTTATTGGCCGGTGTGTGTTTTCAGTGATGGTCCTTATACTGACACCTGCCCTGTTATTGGACAGTGTGTGTGTGTCAGTGATGGTCCTTATACTGACACCTGCCCTGAATATTGGACAGTGTGTGTGTGTCAGTGACCTCCTATACTGACCCCTGCCCTGTTATTGCACAGTGTGTGTGTGTCAGTGATGGTCCTTATACTGACCCCTGCCCTGTTATGGGACGGTGTGTGTGTGTCAGTGACCTCCTTATTCTGACCCCTGCCTGTTATTGGACAGTGAGTGTGTGTCAGTGACCTCCTATACTGACACCTGCCCTGTTATTGGACAGTGTGTGTGTGTCCGTGATGGTCCTAATACTGACCCCTGCCGTGTTATTGGACGGTGTGTGTGTGTCTGTGATGGTCCTTATACTGACTCCTGCCCTGTTATTGGTCAGTGTGTGTGTGTCAGTGACCTCCTTATTCTGACCCCTGCCCTGTTATCGGACAGTGTGTGTGTGTCAGTGATGGTCCTTATACTGACCCCTGCCCTGTTATTGGACAGTGTGTGTGTGTCAGTGACCTCCTTATACGGACCCCTGCCCTGTTATCGGACAGTGTGTGTGTGTCAGTGACCTCCTTATACTGACCGCTGCCCTGTTATTGCAGAGTGTGTGTGTGTCAGTGACCTCCTTATACTGACCCCTGCCCTGTTATTGGACGGTGTGTGTGTGTCAGTGACCTCCTTACACCGACCCCTGCCCTGTTATTGGACAGTGTGTGTGTATCAGTGATGGTCCTTATACTGATCCCTGCCCTGTTATTGGACAGTGTGTTTGTGTCAGTGACCTCCTATACTGACCCCTGCCCTGTTATTGGCCGGTGTGTGTTTTCAGTGATGGTCCTTTTACTGACCCCCGCCCTGTTATTGGACAGTGTGTGTGTGTCAGTGATGGTCCTTTTCCTGACCCCGGCCCTGTTATTCGTCAGTATGTGTGTGTCAGTGGCCTCCTTATACTGACCCCTGCCCTGTTATTGGACAGTGTGTGTGTGTCTGTGATGGTGCTTATACTGACCCCTGCCCTGTTATTGGACAGTGTGTGTGTGTCAGTGATGGTCCTTTTCCTGACCCCGGCCCTGTTATTCGTCAGTATGTGTGTGTCAGTGGCCTCCTTATACTGACCCCTGCCCTGTTATTGGACAGTGTGTGTGTGTCAGTGACCTCCTATACTGACCCCTGCCCTGTTATTGGACAGTGTGTGTGTGTCAGTGATGGTCCTTTTCCTGACCCCGGCCCTGTTATTCGTCAGTATGTGTGTGTCAGTGGCCTCCTTATACTGACCCCTGCCCTGTTATTGGACAGTGTGTGTGTGTCTGTGATGGTGCTTATACTGACCCCTGCCCTGTTATTGGACAGTGTGTGTGTGTCAGTGATGTTCCTTATACTGACCCCTGCCCTGTTATTGGACAGTGTGTCTGTGTCAGTGACCTCCTATACTGACCCCTGCCCTGTTATTGGACAGTGTGTGTGTGTCAGTGATCTCCTATACTGACCCCTGCCCTGTTATTGGACAGTGTGTGTGTTTCATTGATGGTCCTTAGACTGACCCCTGCCCTGTTATCGAACAGTGTGTGTGTGTCAGTGACCTCCTTATACTGACCCCTGCCCTGTTATTGGAAAGTTTGTGTGTGTCAGTGACATCCTTATACTGACCCCCTGCCCTGTTATTGGACAGTGTGTGTGTGTCATTGATGGTCCTTATACTGACCCCTGCCCTGTTCTTGGACAGTGTGTGTGTGTCAGTGACCTCCTTATACTGACCCCTGCACTGTTATTGGACAGTGTGTGTGTGTCATTGATGGTCCTTATACTGACCCCTGCCCTGTTATTGGACAGTGTGTGCATGTCAGTGACCTCCTTATACTGACCCCTGCCCTGTTATTGGACAGTGTGTGTGTGTGTAAGTGACCTCCTATACTGACCCCTGCCCTCTTATTGGACAGTGTGTGTGTGTCAGTGGTGGTCCTTATACTGACCCCTGCCCTGTTATTGGACAGAGTATGTGTGTCAGTGACCTCCTTTACTGAACCCTGCCCTGTTATTAGACAGTGTATGTGTGTCAGTGATGGTCCTTATACTGACCCCTGCCCTGTCATTGGACCGTGTGTGGGTGTCAGTGACCTCCTAACACTGACCCCTGCCCTGTTATTTTACAGTGTGTGTGTGTCAGTGACCTCCTAATACTGACCCCTGCCCTGTCATTGGACCGTGTGTGTGTCAGTGATGGTCCTTATACTGACCCCTGCCCTGTTATTGGACAGTGTGTGTGTGTCAGTGACGTCCTTATACTGACCCCTGCCCTGTTATTGGACAGTGTGTGTGTGTCAGTGACCTCCTAACACTGACCCCTGCCCTGTTATTTTACAGTGTGTGTGTGTCAGTGACCTCCTAATACTGACCCCTGCCCTGTCATTGGACAGTGTGTGTGTCAGTGATGGTCCTTATACTGACCCCTGCCCTGTTATTGGACAGTGTGTGTGTGTCAGTGACCTCTTATATTGACCCCTGCCCTGTTATTCGACAGTGAGTGTGTGTCAATTACCTCATATACTGACCCCTGCCCTGTTATTGGACAGTGTGTGTGTTTCAGTGACCACCTGATACTGACCCCTGCCCTGTTATTGGACAGTGTGTGTGTTTCAGTGATAGTCCTTATAGTGACCCCTGCCCTGTCATTGGACCGTTTCTGTGTGTCAGTGACCTCCATTTACTGACCCCGCCCTGTTATTGGCCGGTGTGTGTTTTCAGTGATGGTCCTTATACTGACACCTGCCCTGTTATTGGACAGTGTGTGTGTGTCAGTGATGGTCCTTATACTGACACCTGCCCTGAATATTGGACAGTGTGTGTGTGTCAGTGACCTCCTATACTGACCCCTGCCCTGTTATTGCACAGTGTGTGTGTGTCAGTGATGGTCCTTATACTGACCCCTGCCCTGTTATGGGACGGTGTGTGTGTGTCAGTGACCTCCTTATTCTGACCCCTGCCTGTTATTGGACAGTGAGTGTGTGTCAGTGACCTCCTATACTGACACCTGCCCTGTTATTGGACAGTGTGTGTGTGTCCGTGATGGTCCTAATACTGACCCCTGCCGTGTTATTGGACGGTGTGTGTGTGTCTGTGATGGTCCTTATACTGACTCCTGCCCTGTTATTGGTCAGTGTGTGTGTGTCAGTGACCTCCTTATTCTGACCCCTGCCCTGTTATCGGACAGTGTGTGTGTGTCAGTGATGGTCCTTATACTGACCCCTGCCCTGTTATTGGACAGTGTGTGTGTGTCAGTGACCTCCTTATACGGACCCCTGCCCTGTTATCGGACAGTGTGTGTGTGTCAGTGACCTCCTTATACTGACCGCTGCCCTGTTATTGCAGAGTGTGTGTGTGTCAGTGACCTCCTTATACTGACCCCTGCCCTGTTATTGGACGGTGTGTGTGTGTCAGTGACCTCCTTACACCGACCCCTGCCCTGTTATTGGACAGTGTGTGTGTATCAGTGATGGTCCTTATACTGATCCTTGCCCTGTTATTGGACAGTGTGTTTGTGTCAGTGACCTCCTATACTGACCCCTGCCCTGTTATTGGCCGGTGTGTGTTTTCAGTGATGGTCCTTTTACTGACCCCCGCCCTGTTATTGGACAGTGTGTGTGTGTCAGTGATGGTCCTTATACTGACCCCTGCCCTGTTATTGGACAGTGTGTGTGTGTCAGTGATGGTCCTTTTCCTGACCCCGGCCCTGTTATTCGTCAGTATGTGTGTGTCAGTGGCCTCCTTATACTGACCCCTGCCCTGTTATTGGACAGTGTGTGTGTGTCTGTGATGGTGCTTATACTGACCCCTGCCCTGTTATTGGACAGTGTGTGTGTGTCAGTGATGTTCCTTATACTGACCCCTGCCCTGTTATTGGACAGTGTGTCTGTGTCAGTGACCTCCTATACTGACCCCTGCCCTGTTATTGGACAGTGTGTGTGTGTCAGTGATCTCCTATACTGACCCCTGCCCTGTTATTGGACAGTGTGTGTGTTTCATTGATGGTCCTTAGACTGACCCCTGCCCTGTTATCGAACAGTGTGTGTGTGTCAGTGACCTCCTTATACTGACCCCTGCCCTGTTATTGGAAAGTTTGTGTGTGTCAGTGACATCCTTATACTGACCCCCTGCCCTGTTATTGGACAGTGTGTGTGTGTCATTGATGGTCCTTATACTGACCCCTGCCCTGTTCTTGGACAGTGTGTGTGTGTCAGTGACCTCCTTATACTGACCCCTGCACTGTTATTGGACAGTGTGTGTGTGTCATTGATGGTCCTTATACTGACCCCTGCCCTGTTATTGGACAGTGTGTGCATGTCAGTGACCTCCTTATACTGACCCCTGCCCTGTTATTGGACAGTGTGTGTGTGTGTAAGTGACCTCCTATACTGACCCCTGCCCTCTTATTGGACAGTGTGTGTGTGTCAGTGGTGGTCCTTATACTGACCCCTGCCCTGTTATTGGACAGAGTATGTGTGTCAGTGACCTCCTTTACTGAACCCTGCCCTGTTATTAGACAGTGTATGTGTGTCAGTGATGGTCCTTATACTGACCCCTGCCCTGTCATTGGACCGTGTGTGGGTGTCAGTGACCTCCTAACACTGACCCCTGCCCTGTTATTTTACAGTGTGTGTGTGTCAGTGACCTCCTAATACTGACCCCTGCCCTGTCATTGGACCGTGTGTGTGTCAGTGATGGTCCTTATACTGACCCCTGCCCTGTTATTGGACAGTGTGTGTGTGTCAGTAACGTCCTTATACTGACCCCTGCCCTGTTATTGGACAGTGTGTGTGTGTCAGTGACCTCCTAACACTGACCCCTGCCCTGTTATTTTACAGTGTGTGTGTGTCAGTGACCTCCTAATACTGACCCCTGCCCTGTCATTGGACAGTGTGTGTGTCAGTGATGGTCCTTATACTGACCCCTGCCCTGTTATTGGACAGTGTGTGTGTGTCAGTGACCTCTTATATTGACCCCTGCCCTGTTATTCGACAGTGAGTGTGTGTCAATTACCTCATATACTGACCCCTGCCCTGTTATTGGACAGTGTGTGTGTTTCAGTGACCACCTGATACTGACCCCTGCCCTGTTATCGGACAGTGTGTGTGTTTCAGTGATAGTCCTTATAGTGACCCCTGCCCTGTCATTGGACCGTTTCTGTGTGTCAGTGACCTCCATTTACTGACCCCGCCCTGTTATTGGCCGGTGTGTGTTTTCAGTGATGGTCCTTATACTGACACCTGCCCTGTTATTGGACAGTGTGTGTGTGTCAGTGATGGTCCTTATACTGACACCTGCCCTGAATATTGGACAGTGTGTGTGTGTCAGTGACCTCCTATACTGACCCCTGCCCTGTTATTGCACAGTGTGTGTGTGTCAGTGATGGTCCTTATACTGACCCCTGCCCTGTTATGGGACGGTGTGTGTGTGTCAGTGACCTCCTTATTCTGACCCCTGCCTGTTATTGGACAGTGAGTGTGTGTCAGTGACCTCCTATACTGACACCTGCCCTGTTATTGGACAGTGTGTGTGTGTCCGTGATGGTCCTAATACTGACCCCTGCCGTGTTATTGGACGGTGTGTGTGTGTCTGTGATGGTCCTTATACTGACTCCTGCCCTGTTATTGGTCAGTGTGTGTGTGTCAGTGACCTCCTTATTCTGACCCCTGCCCTGTTATCGGACAGTGTGTGTGTGTCAGTGATGGTCCTTATACTGACCCCTGCCCTGTTATTGGACAGTGTGTGTGTGTCAGTGACCTCCTTATACGGACCCCTGCCCTGTTATCGGACAGTGTGTGTGTGTCAGTGATGGTCCTTATACTGACCCCTGCCCTGTTATTGGACAGTGTGTGTGTGTCAGTGACCTCCTTATTCTGACCCCTGCCCTGTTATTGGACAGTGTGTGTGTGTCAGTGACCTCCTTATACTGACACCTGCCCTGTTATTGGACAGTGTGTGTGTGTCAGTGATGGTCCTTATACTGACCCCTGCCCTGTTATTGGACAGTGTGTGTGTGTCAGTGACCTCCTTATTCTGACCCCTGCCCTGTTATTGGACAGTGTGTGTGTGTCAGTGACCTCCTTAAACTGACCCCTGCCCTGTTATCGGACAGTGTGTGTGTGTCAGTGACCTCCTTATACTGACCGCTGCCCTTTTATTGGACAGTGTGTGTGTGTCAGTGACCTCCTTATACTGACCCCTGCCCTGTTATTGGACGGTGTGTGTGCGTCAGTGACCTCCTTATACCGACCCCTGCCCTGTTATCGGACAGTGTGTGTGTGTCATTGGCCTCCTTATACTGACCCCTGCCCTGTTATCGAACAGTGTGTGTGTGTCAGTGACCTCCTTATACTGACCCCTTACCTGTTATCGGACAGTGTGTGTGTGTCAGTGACCTCCTTATACTGACCCCTGCCCTGTTATTGGACAGTGTGTGTGTGTCAGTGATGTCCTTATACTGACCCCTGCCCAGTTATTGGACAGTGTGTGTGTGTCAGTGACCTCCTTATACTGACCCCTGCCCTGTTATTGGACGGTGTGTGTGTGTCAGTGACCTCCTTATACCGACCCCTGCCCTGTTATGGGACGGGGTGTGTGTGTGTCAGTGACCTCCTATACTGACACCTGCCCTGTTATTGGACAGTGTGTGTGTGTCAGTGATGGTCCTTATACTGACCCCTGCCCTGTTATTGGACAGTGTGTGTGTGTCAGTGACCTCCTTATTCTGACCCCTGCCCTGTTATTGGACAGTGTGTGTGTGTCAGTGACCTCCTTAAACTGACCCCTGCCCTGTTATCGGACAGTGTGTGTGTGTCAGTGACCTCCTTATACTGACCGCTGCCATTTTATTGGACAGTGTGTGTGTGTCAGTGACCTCCTTATACTGACCCCTGCCCTGTTATTGGACGGTGTGTGTGCGTCAGTGACCTCCTTATACCGACCCCTGCCCTGTTATCGGATAGTGTGTGTGTGTCATTGGCCTCCTTATACTGACCCCTGCCCTGTTATCGAACAGTGTGTGTGTGTCAGTGACCTCCTTATACTGACCCCTTACCTGTTATCGGACAGTGTGTGTGTGTCAGTGACCTCCTTATACTGACCCCTGCCCTGTTATTGGACAGTGTGTGCGTGTCATTGACCTCCTTATACTGACCCCTGCCCTATTATTGGACAGTGTGTGTGTGTCAGTGACCTCCTTATACTGACCCCTGCCCTATTATTGGACGGTGTGTGTGTGTCAGTGATGGTCCTTATACTGACCCCTGCCCTGTTATTGGACAGTGTGTGTGTGTCAGTGACCTCTTATACTGACCCCTGCCCTGTTATTGGACAGTGAGTGTGTGTCAGTGATGGTGCTTATACTGACCCCTGCCCTCTTATTGGACAGTGTGTGTGTGTGTCAGTGACGACCTAATACTGACCCCTGCCCTGTTATTGGACCGTATGTGTGTGTGTCAGTGATGGTCCTTATACTGACCCCAGCCCTGTTATTGGACAGTGTGTGTGTGTCAGTGACCTCCTAATACTGACCCCTGCCCTGTTATTGGACAGTGTGTGTGTGTCAGTGTCCTGCTAATACTGACCCCCGCCCTGTTATTGGACAGTGTGCATGTGTCAGTGACATCCTAATACTGACCCCTGCCCTGTTATTGGACAGTGTGTGTGTGTGTCAGTGACCTCCTAATACTGACCCCTGCCCTGTTACTGGGCTGTGTGTGTGTGTCAGTGATGGTCCTTTTACTGACCCCTGCCCTGTTATTGGACAGTGTGGCCTAGAAATTCAGTTGAGTTCGCCAGCCATTAACGCCATAAGCGGGGTAGATTTCCAGCGCTAGGCTCTTAGCGCCCGGGCGCAGAACGAACTGCGCCTACGCCCAACTTCAGTTGTCATTTAGCGCCGGCGCAAAGTTTTTGCGCCCGCTCAGCTGCGCGCGCAGCTTATGACGTCATTTCGTCGTGCAACGCTGTTTGTGCGCCCCAAACCGGAAATTCAGTGGCGCCCACCCAATGTGGGCGTGGCGCTGTTAAGAACTGTGAAGTGGAACGCAACAGAGGCCCTGCGGGCCTCGGGGAGCGCTAATTAAAGGGCACTTACACTGACCTATAAAGCCCAGCCATTTTGCTGCAATGACTTTAGTGCTTTGGATTTCTGGACAGAGACCAAGGAACAGAGCTTACTGATTTGGGACAACATAGGAGAGGTATTTTTGGCTTCTGGCCAGAGCTTGGAAATTTGATTCATTGTGAGTTCACTGTTTGCAAGTTTATTATGGGGGCTGTATGGGGTGGCAACCCTCAGTTGCAGCATTATGTGCGAAGGGCTCGCAGACGCTGTGTGAGAGGGCCAGCCATGCCTAGACGCAGAGGGGCCATCAGGCGTCGGCAACGTAGGCCTTACCCACTCAGGGAATACCGGCAGCAGGTGTCCTATCTCACCATGACTGCCGCGCAGTGTGTTAAGAGGCTGCGCTTCAGAAGGGAGGTGGTTGCAGAGATCTGCCAGCTGCTTCACCGAGATCTGCGTCCGCAGCTGATGTGCAGGACGTCTCTCTCGGTGGAAGTGAAGGTCACGGTGGCTCTGAACTTTTATGCAAGCGGCTCCTTCCAAGCCGCTGCTGGGGACATAGCGAACATCTCCCAGTTCGCCGCGCATCGCTGCATCCGGCAGGTCACCGATGCCCTTTTCGCGAGGAGACACCAATTCATCTCCTTCCCCATGACCCTAGAGAGGCAGGAGCAGCGTGCAGTCGGATTTGGCAGGATCGCGGACTTCCCCATGGTGCAGGGCGCCATTGACTGCACGCATGTGGCTATGCGGGCACCTATCGACAATGCTGAGGATTACCGCAACCGGAAGGGCTACCATTCCCTCAATGTACAGCTGGTGTGTGACCACAGGCAGCGCATCCTAGCTGTCAATGCCCGCTTTCCAGGAAGCAGCCACGATGCATTTATCCTGCGCCAGATTACTGTGGCTGACATGTTCGAGGCACAGCCTCCACCAAGGGGATGGCTTATTGGGGACAAGGGCTACCCTTTGTGTACATGGCTCATGACCCCGCTCCGCGCGCCCAGGACCCCTGCGGAGGAGGCATACAACGAAAGCCATCAAGCCACAAGGAACATCATAGAGCAAACGATTGGCGTCCTCAAGCAACGGTTCCGCTGCCTGGATCGCTCCGGCGGATCTCTACAGTATTCGCCGGATAGAGTCTCCCAGTTCGTCGTCGTTTGCTACATGCTGCACAACCTGGCTATCCGCAGGACTCAGGCACTGCCACCTGACGTAGCACCACCACCTCAGGAGGACGCGCAGGAGGACCATGAGGAGGAGTACCAGCCCAGGAGGGAGCCACAAGGTCCAAGGGCCGTCCGCCGGCGGCTTATTGAACGACACTTCTAGGCCCCCTGTCAGGGAATGGCTTGTGGCAATGAACGCACCTGAATGCAGCCGCTCCGCAAGCCCTCAGCCGCTTAACGCAACAACCACTGGAAACATGACACCTGGACAAGCTGAATAAATAAAAAGCTTTATTTAACAAACTCAGGGCCCTTCCCACATGAAACAGAAAAACAGACAACACCCCCCAAAAAACTGTGAAAAGAATATCTCACTCCCACAACCTGGGGAGGAATAACAAAACTTGCCCATCCAATTGGCCTTCATCCTCGGCCTTACCAAAAGAAGCCCCCCCACAACAGAACACAAACACCCCCATATAAAAAACCATTGGCCTTCATCCTCGGCCTTACCAAAAGAAGGCCCCCCCACAACACAAACACCCCCATATAAAAAACACCGTTGCCACCATACTCTACTGGGTGTGCCGAGAGGGCGAGTCCTTGTGCAGCCTTGTGCGGCCCCTGCCCGACCTGTTGCTCCGCCTCAACCTGGGCCCTGTGGGTGTTGCAAGGCTGGGGGAAGGCTCCTGAGGGGCAGAATGCGTGACGGCAGATGCCCTTGGGGGTCGGCCTAGACGAGGTCCGGCCCTGGAGGGGCCGGCTGCTGACTGCTGCAGCTGTGGCTGCGCAGCATCAGTCTCGGCAGCAGCTCGTCGCACCTTGGCTGGGGGAGTTGCAGTGGCGGCTGCAGCAATGGGGGCAAGCTGGCTGATGGCACGCGCTCGCTGTTCGCCAGAGACACTGGCACTCGGCCGGGCTGGCAGTGCAGCAAGCGCAGCAATCTGGTGGAGGCCAGACCGCTGTGCTGCAGCAGGGCGGCGGGTGCCCTGGCGATGCTTCCGCGACACAGCGAGTGTGGCAGAAGTGAGTGCCCGAACTGCCCTGGTCTGTGCCCGCATCAGATCAGTGAGTGTCTGCACGGCACCACTCATGAACTCGCGACTCGCGTCCTGCGCTGCCGCGAGTTGGTGGACACCCCTGTCCTGCGCTGCCGCGAGTTGGTGGACACCCCTGTCCTGTGCTGCCGCGAGTTGCTCGACAACCCTGTCCTGTGCTGCTGCGAGTTGGTCAACACCCCTGGCGTGTGCTGCCGCGAGTTGCTCAACACCCCTGGCCTGTGATTCCCCGAAAGCGGCCACACTATGAGCCAGGGACTCAATGGCCTGAGGCAACTGTCCCACAACCCCCATGAACTCCTTGTGGCGCCGCTCCGAATCCGCCGACATTTGATCAAGGAGGCGCACCTCCTGGGCGAGGTCCGTCTCCGGACTGGAGGCCGGACTCTCCCTCTGGGGAGAAGGCCGCCGTTCTGCCCGACCCTTCCCGCGTGCCTGGACGGCACTGGGCCCAGGAGCTACACCCCCCTGCAACACTTCCCCCTGGCTCTCCTCCAGGCAAGACGTGTCCCCTCCATTGCCATCCCCTGGCGCAGATGATGCTTCCCCCGATGTGCCGCCTTCCTATTGGTCCTCGTCGTCCTCCTCTTCCGAGGGTCTGGCACTCTCTGCTTCAGGGACCTCCTCTTCACCAGCTGAAAGCAGGAAGGCACAAGGGTAGCTTTACAGTGAGGACAGGGCGTCAGCGAGGGAGGCATGAGTGGTGGCATTCAGCGCATTGGTCGGACAGTGGCAAAGGATGTAGATCTGATGCGCTAGGGGAACGAGAGAGGTCCAAACGGTCATGTCCTTACCATTGGGTCGCAGCACAGGGTCGGCATCTCCAATGGCAACAGGGCCAACCACCCGGCCACGCATGAGTCGAGCCACGCTCTCCTCCAGCTCACTGAGCTCCTGGAACTGGGCACGGCCTCCCCCGGTGACATTCTGGCTCTTCAAATTCCGGGCCATCCTGGCCTGCAAGAGAAAGGACGGCCTCTAAGTACATTGTGGTGGCCTGTTGTTGTGTGCACTGCCTCCCATGGTGGAATAGCTTGGCCATTGTGGTGGCCTGTTGTTGTGTGCACTGCCTCCCATGGTGGAATAGCTTGGCCAGTGTGGTGGCCTGTTGTTGTGTGCACTGCCTCCCATGGTGGAATAGCTTGGCCAGTGTGGTGCCCTGTTGTTGTGTGCACTGCCTCCCATGGTCGAATAGCTTGGCCAGTGTGCAGAAAGTGCTATTGAGGATCATGCCAGTGCCATAGCTGCGAGAGGAGGGCTGGCCATTAGGCCTTTGAGGTCCCTTTGCCCATAATGTGAGGTGCACATGCAAGGATGAGGAGGACACTGGAAAGGGTACTCACCTTCACCATCCTAGTGAGGTCGTTGTACTTCTTGCGGCATTGGTCACCAGTCCTGGGGACATCGCTGTTGACTGACACCCTGTGGGCGATTTTCCTCCAGGCTCTCCTGTACTGCCTCCTGGGAGCCTTCTTGCCACTGTCCGGGCACAAGATCTCTTTGTACCTTTCCAACCCCCTAACCAGCACCCTCAAAGCATGCTGGGAGAAGCACTGCGCTCGTTCACGGGCCTTCTCCATGGCTTCAGGCGCTATTTGGGTCCACCAGCAGTGTTCAGGCCTAGCTGCAGGGCTCCACTATCCAGGGCGTGGCTGCAGACAAAGTCGACCCTTCCCCCTTTAAGAGCTGGCCGGCGTCAGGGTGTCTGCTGTCAATCAAAACATGACCGCACCTGCGCTGCGCCCGGCCTCGGCGTTATCAGTCCGCACCGCCGGCTTAGCGCCTGAAGATAGGAGTGCAACGCCAGTTTCAGCGCTCGCCCAAACTCTTGGCCAGATCTACTGAATTTCGGCGAAGTGACCTGCACTTTCCGGCGGGCGCTAACTTTCGCGAGCGACCGACTTTACCGCCCCAAAAGTGGGTATACTGAATTTCTGTGTGTGTCAGTGACCTCTTATACTGACCCCTGCCCTGTTATTGGACGGTGTGTGTGTGTCAATGATGCTCCTTATACTGACCCCTACCCTGTTATTGGACAGGGTGTGTGTGTCAGTGACCTCCTTATACTGACCCCTGCCCTGTTATCAAACAGTGTGTGTGTGTCAGTGATGGTCCTTATACTGACCCCTGCCCTGTTATTGGACAGTGTGTGTGTGTCAGTGATGGTCCTTATACTGACCCCTGCCCTGTTATTGGACAGTGTGTGTGTGTCAGTGACCTCCTTATACTGACCCCTGCCCTGTTATCAAACAGTGTGTGTGTGTCAGTGATGGTCCTTATACTGACCCCTGCCCTGTTATCGAACAGTGTGTGTGTGTCAGTGACTTCCTTATACTGGCCCCTGCCCTGTTATTGGACAGTGTGTGTGTGTCAGTAATGGTCCTTATACTGACCCCTGCCCTGTTATTGGACAGAGTGTGTGTGTCAGTGATGGTCCTTATAGTGACCCCTGCCCTGTTATTGGACAGTGTGTGTGTGTCAGTGACCTCCTTATACTGACCCCTGCCCTGTTATTGGACAGAGTGTGTGTGTCATTGATGGTCCTTATACTGACCCCTGCCCTGTTGTCGAACAGTGTGTGTGTGTCAGTGACCTCCGATACTGACCCCTGCCCTGTTATTGGACAGTGTGTGTGTGTCACTGACCTCCTATACTGACCCCTGCCATGTTATTGGACAGTGTGTGTGTGTCAGTGACCTCCTTATACTGACCCCTGCCCTGTTATTGGACAGTGTGTGTGTGTCAGTGGTGGTCCTTATACTGACCCCTGCCCTGTTATTGGACAGAGTATGTGTGTCAGTGACCTCCTATACTGACCCCTGCCCTGTTATTTGACAGTGTATGTGTGTCAGTGATGGTCCTTATACTGACCCCTGCCCTGTTATTGGACAGTGAGTGTGTGTCAGTGATGGTCCTTATACTGACCCCTGCCCTGTTATTGGACAGTGTGTGTGTGTCAGTGACCTCCTTATACTGACCCCTGCCCTGTTATTGGACAGTGTGTGTGTGTCAGTGACCTCTTATACTGACCCCTGCCCTGTTATTGGACAGTGAGTGTGTGTCAGTGATGGTCCTTATACTGAGCCCTGCCCTGTTATTCGACAGTGTGTGTGTGTCAGTGACCTCTTATACTGACCCCTGCCCTGTTATTGGACAGTGTGTGTGTGTCAATGATGGTCCATATACTGACCCCTACCCTGTTATTGGACAGGGTGTGTGTGTCAGTGACCTCCTTATACTGACCCCTGCCCTGTTATCAAACAGTGTGTGTGTGTCAGTGATGGTCCTTATACTGACCCCTGCCCTGTTATTGGACAGTGTGTGTGTGTCAGTGATGGACCTTATACTGTCCCCTGCCCTGTTATCAAACAGTGTGTGTGTGTCAGTGATGTTCCTTATACTGACCCCTGCCCTGTTATTGGACAGTGTGTGTGTGTCAGTGACCTCCTTATACTGACCCCTGCCCTGTTATTGGACAGTGTGTGTGTGTCAGTAATGGTCCTTATACTGACACCTGCCCTGTTATTGGACAGTGTGTGTGTCAGTGATGGTCCTTATAGTGACCCCAGCCCTGTTATTGGACAGTGTGTGTGTCAGTGACCTCCTTATACTGACCCCTGCCCTGTTATTGGACAGAGTGTGTGGGTCATTGATGCTCCTTATACTGACCCCTGCCCTGTTGTCGAACAGTGTGTGTGTGTCAGTGACCTCCTATACTGACCCCTGCCATGTTATTGGACAGTGTGTGTGTGTCAGTGACCTCCTTATACTGACCCCTGCCCTGTTATTGAACAGTGTGTGTGTGTCAGTGGTGGTCCTTATACTGACCCCTGCCCTGTTATTGGACAGAGTATGTGTGTCAGTGACCTCCAATACTGACCCCTGCCCTGTAATTGGAAAGTGTATGTGTGTCAGTGATGGTCCTTATACTGACCCCTGCCCTGTTATTGGACAGTGAGTGTGTGTCAGTGATGGTCCTTATACTGACGCCTGCCCTGTTATTGGACAGTGAGTGTGTGTCAGTGATGGTCCTTATACTGACCCCTGCCCTGTTATTGGACAGTGTGTGTGTGTCAGTGACCTCCTTATACTGACCCCTGCCCTGTTATTGGACAGTGAGTGTGTGTCAGTGATGGTCCTTATACTGACCCCTGCCCTGTTATTGGACAGTGTGTGTGTGTCAGTGACCTCCTTATACTGACCCCTGCCCTGTTATTGGACAGTGTGTGTGTGTCAGTGGCCTCCTTATACTGACCCCTGCCCTGTTATTGGACAGTGTGTGTGTCAGTGATGGTCCTTATACTGACCCCTGCCCTGTTATTGGACAGTGTGTGTGTGTCAGTGGCCTCTTATACTGACCCCTGCCTTGTTATTGGACAGTGAGTGTGTGTCAGTGACCTCCTTATACTGACCCCTGCCCTGTTATTGGACAGTGTGTGTGTGTCAGTGACCTCTTATACTGACCCCTGCCCTGTTATTGGACAGTGAGTGTGTGTCATTGACCTCCTTATACTGACCCCTGCCCTGTTATTGGACAGTGTGTGTATCAGTGATGGTCCTTATACTGAGCCCTGCCCTGTTATTGGACAGTGTGTGTGTGTCAGTGATGGTCCTTATAATGACCCCTGCACTGTTATTGGACAGAGTGTGTGTGTCAGTGATGGTCCTTATTCTGACCCCTGCCCTGTTATTGGACAGTGTGTGTGTGTCAGTGACCTCTTATACTGACCCTTGCCCTGTTATTCGACAGTATGTGTGTGTCAGTGACCTCTTATACTGACCCCTGCCCTGTTATTGGACTTATGTGTGTGTCAGTGACCTCCTTATACTGACCCCTGCCCTGTTATTGGACGGTGTGTGTTTTCAGTGATGGTCCTTACACTGACCCCCGCCCTGTTATTGGACCAAGTGTGTGTCAGTGATGGTCCTTATACTGACCCCTGCCCTGTTATTGGACAGTGTGTGTGTGTCAGTGACCTCCTATAGTGACCCCTGCCCTGTTATTGGACAGTGTGTTTTTGTCAGTGATGGTCCTTAAACTGACCCCTGCCCTGTTATTGGACAGTGTATGTGTGTCAGTGACCTCCTATACTGACCCCTGCCCTGGTATTGGACAGTGAGTGTGTGTCAGTGACCTCCTTATACTGACCCCTGCCCTGTTATTGGACAGTGTGTGTCACTGATGGTCCTTATACTGACCCCTGCCCTGTGATGGGACGGTGTGTGTGTGTCACTGACCTCCTATACTGACCCCTGCCCTGTTATTGGACAGTGTGTGTGTGTCAGTGACCTCCTATACTGACACCTGCCCTGTTAATGGACAGTGTGTGTGTGTCAGTGATGGTCCTTATACTGACCCCGGCCCTGTTATTGGTCAGTATGTGCGTGTCAGTGACCTCCTTATTCTGACCCCTGCCCTGTTATTGGACAGTGTGTGTGTGTCAGTGATGGTCCTTACACTGACCCCGGCCCTGTTATTGGTCAGTATGTGCGTGTCAGTGACCTCCTTATACTGACCCCTGCCCTGTTATTGGACAGTGTGTGTGTGTCAGTGACCTCCTTATACTGACCCCTGCCCTGTTATTGGACAGTGTGCGTGTGTCAGTGACCTCCTTATTCTGACCCCTGCCCTGTTATTGGACAGTGTGTGTGTGTCAGTGATGGTCCTTATACTGACCCCTGCCCTGTTATGAGACGGTGTGTGTGTGTCAGTGACCTCCTATACTGACCCCTGCCCTGTTATTGGACAGTGAGTGTGTGTCAGTGACCTCCTTATACTGACCCCCTGCCCTGTTATTGGACGGTGTGTGTTTGTCAGAGATGGTCCTTATACTGACCCCTGCCCTGTTATCGAACAGTGTGTGTGTGTCAGTGACTTCCTAATACTGACCCCTGCCCTGTTATTGGACAGTGTGTGTGTGTCAGTGATGGTCCTGATACTGACCCCTGCCCTGTTCCTGGACAGTGTATGTGTGTCATTGATGGTCCTTATACTGACCCCTGCCCTGTTATTGGACAGCGTGTGTGTGTCAGTGACCTCCTTATACTGACCCCTGCCCTGTTATTGGACAGTGTGTGTGTGTCAGTGACCTCCTTGCACTGACGCCTGCCCTGTTATTGGACAGTGTGTGTGTGTCAGTGATGGTCCTTATACTGACCCCTGCCCTGTTATTGGACAGTGTATGTGTGTCAGTGACCTCCTAAACTGACCACTGCCCTGTTTTTGGACAGTGTGTGTGTGTCAGTGACCTCCTAATACTGACCCCTGCCCTGTTATTGGACAGTGTGTGTGTGTCAGTGACCTCCTAATACTGACCTGTGCCCTGTTATTGGACAGTCTGTGTGTGTCAGTGACCTCCTATACTGACCCCTGCCCTGTTATTGGACAATGTGTGTGTGTCAGTGACCTCTTATACTGACCCCTGCCCTGTTATTGGACAGTGAGTGTGTGTCATTGACCTCCTTATACTGACCCCTGCCCTGTTATTGGACAGTGTGTGTATCAGTGATGGTCCTTATACTGAGCCCTGCCCTGTTATTGGACAGTGTGTGTGTGTCAGTGATGGTCCTTGTAATGACCCCTGCACTGTTATTGGACAGAGTGTGTGTGTCAGTGTTGGTCCTTATACTGACCCCTGCCCTGTTATTGGACAGTGTGTGTGTGTCAGTGACCTCTTATACTGACCCTTGCCCTGTTATTCGACAGTATGTGTGTGTCAGTGACCTCTTATACTGACCCCTGCCCTGTTATTGGACTTATGTGTGTGTCAGTGACCTCCTTATACTGACCCCTGCCCTGTTATTGGACAGTGTGTGTTTTCAGTGATGGTCCTTACACTGACCCCCGCCCTGTTATTGGACCAAGTGTGTGTCAGTGATGGTCCTTATACTGACCCCTGCCCTGTTATTGGACAGTGTGTGTGTGTCAGTGACCTCCTATAGTGACCCCTGCCCTGTTATTGGACAGTGTGTGTGTGTCAGTGATGGTCCTTACACTGACCCCGGCCCTGTTATTGGTCAGTATGTGCGTGTCAGTGACCTCCTTATACTGACCCCTGCCCTGTTATTGGACAGTGTGTGTGTGTCAGTGACCTCCTTATACTGACCCCTGCCCTGTTATTGGACAGTGTGCGTGTGTCAGTGACCTCCTTATTCTGACCCCTGCCCTGTTATTGGACAGTGTGTGTGTGTCAGTGATGGCCCTTATACTGACCCCTGCCCTGTTATTGAACGTGTATGTGTGTCAGTGACCTCCTTATACTGACCCCTGCCCTATTATCGAACAGTGTGTGCGTGTCAGTGACCACCTTATACTGACCCCTGCCCTGTTATTGGACAGTCTGTGTGTGTCAGTGACCTCCTCTACTGACCCCTGCCCTGTTATTGGACAGCGTGTGTGTGTCAGTGACATCCTATACTGAGCCCTGCCCTGTTATTGGACAGTGTGTGTTTGTCAGTGACCTCCTAATACTGACCCCTGCCCTGTTATTGGACAGTGTGTGTGTGTCACTGATGGTCCTTATACTGACCCCTGCCCTGTTATTGGACAGTGTGTGTGTGTGTCAGTGATGTTCCTTACACTGACCCCTGCCCTGTTATGGGACGGTGTGTGTGTGTCAGTGATGGTCCTTATATTGACCCCTGCCCTGTTATTGGACAGTGTGTGCGTGTCAGTGACCTCCTTATACTGACCCCTGCCCTGTTATGAGACGGTGTGTGTGTGTCAGTGACCTCCTATACTGACCCCTGCCCTGTTATTGGACAGTGAGTGTGTGTCAGTGACCTCCTTATACTGACCCCCTGCCCTGTTATTGGACGGTGTGTGTTTGTCAGAGATGGGCCTTATACTGACCCCTGCCCTGTTATCGAACAGTGTGTGTGTGTCAGTGACTTCCTAATACTGACCCCTGCCCTGTTATTGGACAGTGTGTGTGTGTCAGTGATGGTCCTGATACTGACCCCTGCCCTGTTCCTGGACAGTGTATGTGTGTCATTGATGGTCCTTATACTGACCCCTGCCCTGTTATTGGACAGCGTGTGTGTGTCAGTGACCTCCTTATACTGACCCCTGCCCTGTTATTGGACAGTGTGTGTGTGTCAGTGACCTCCTTACACTGACGCCTGCCCTGTTATTGGACAGTGTGTGTGTGTCAGTGATGGTCCTTATACTGACCCCTGCCCTGTTATTGGACAGTGTATGTGTGTCAGTGACCTCCTATACTGACCACTGCCCTGTTTTTGGACAGTGTGTGTGTGTCAGTGACCTCCTAATACTGACCCCTGCCCTGTTATTGGACAGTGTGTGTGTGTCAGTGACCTCCTAATACTGACCCCTGCCCTGTTATTGGACAGTCTGTGTGTGTCAGTGACCTCCTTATACTGACCCCTGCCCTGTTATCGGACAGTGTGTGTGTGTCAGTGACCTCCTATACTGACCCCTGCCCTGTTATTGGACAGTGTGTGCGTGTCACTGTCCTCCTTATACTGACCCCTGCCCTGTTATTGGACAGTGAGTGTGTGTCATTGATGGTCCTTATACTGACCCCTGCCCTGTTATTGGACAGTGTGTGTGTGTCAGTGACCTCCTATACTGAGCCCTGCCCTGTTATTGGACAGTGTGTGTGTGTATCAGTGACCCCCTAATACTGACCCCTGCCCTGTTATTGGACAGTGTGTGTGTGTCAGTGACCTCCTAATACTGACCCCTGCCCTGTTGTTGGACAGTCTGTGTGTCAGTGACCTCCTAATACTGACCCCTGCCCTGTTATTGGACAGTGTGTGTGTGTCAGTGACCTCCTAATACTGACCCCCTGCCCTGTTATTGGACAGTGTGTGTGTGTCAATGATGGTCCTTATACTGACCCCTGCCCTGTTATTGGACATGGTGTGTGTGTGTCAGTGACCTCCTTATACTGACCCCTGCCCTGTTATTGGACAGTGTGTGTGTGTCAGTGACCTCTTATACTGACCCCTGCCCTGTTATTGGTCAGTGTGTGTGTGTCAGTGACCTCCTATACCGACCCCTGCCCTGTTATTGGAGAGTGTGTGTGTGTCAGTGACCTCCTTATACTGACCCCTGCCCTGTTATTGGACAGTGTGTGTGTGTCAGTGATGGTCCTTATACTGACCCCTGCCCTGTTATTGGACAGAGTGTGTGTGTCAGTGACCTGCTAATACTGACCCCTGCCCTGTTATTGGACAGTGTGTGTGTGTCAGTGACCTCCTAATACTGACCCCTGCCCTGTTATTGGACAGTGTGTGTGTGTCAGTGATGGTCCTTATACTGACCCCTGCCCTGTTCCTGGACAGTGTATGTGTGTCATTGATGGTCCTTATACTGACCCCTGCCCTGTTATTGGACAGTGAGTGTGTGTCAGTGACCTCCTTATACTGACCCCCGCCCTGTTATTGGACAGTATGTGTGTGTCAGTGACCTCCTTATACTGCCCCCTGCCCTGTTATTGGACAGCGTGTGTGTGTCAGTGACCTCCTTATACTGACCCCTGCCCTGTTATTGGACAGTGTGTGTGTGTCAGTGACCTCCTTATACTGACCCCTGCCCTGTTATTGGACAGTGTGTGTGTGTCAGTGATGGTCCTTATACTGACCCCTGTCCTGTTATTGGACAGTGTATGTGTGTCAGTGACCTCCTATACTGACCACTGCCCTGTTTTTGGACAGTGTGTGTGTGTCAGTGACCTCCTAATACTGACCCCTGCCCTGTTATTGGACAGTGTGTGTGTGTCAGTGACCTCCTAATACTGACCCCTGCCTTTTATTGGACAGTCTGTGTGTGTCAGTGACCTCCTAATACTGACCCCTGCCCTGTTATTGGACAGTGTGTGTGTGTCAGTGACCTCCTAATACTGACCCCCTGCCCTGTTATTGGACAGTGTGTGTGTGTCAGTGACCTCCTTATACTGACCCCTGCCCTGTTATCGGACAGTGTGTGTGTGTCAGTGACCTCCTATACTGACCCCTGCCCTGTTATTGGACAGTGTGTGCGTGTCAGTGACCTCCTTATACTGACCCCTGCCCTGTTATTGGACAGTGAGTGTGTGTCATTGATGGTCCTTATGCTGACCCCTGCCCTGTTATTGGACAGTGTGTGTGTGTATCAGTGACCTCCAAATACTGACCCCTGCCCTGTTATTGGACAGTGTGTGTTTGTCAGTGACCTCCTAATACTGACCCCTGCCCTGTTATTGGACAGTCTGTGTGTCAGTGACCTCCTAATACTGACCCCTGCACTGTTATTGGACAGTGTGTGTGGGTCAATGATGGTCCTTATACTGACCCCTGCCCTGTTATTGGAGATGGTGTGTGTGTGTCAGTGACCTCCTTATACTGACCCCTGCCCTGTTATTGGACAGTGTGTGTGTGTCAGTGACCTCTTATACTGACCCCTGCCCTGGTATTGGTCAGTGTGTGTGTGGCAGTGATGCTCCTTATGCTGACCCCTGCACTTTTATTGGACAGTGTGTGTGTGTGTCAGTGACCTCCTTATACTGACCCCTGCCCTGTTATTGGACAGTGTGTGTGTGTCAGTGATGGTCCTTATACTGACCCCTGCCCTGTTATTGGACAGTGTGTGTGTGTCAGTGATGGTCCTTATACTGACCCCTGCCCTGTTATTGGACAGTGTGTGTGTGTCAGTGATGGTCCTTATACTGACCCCTGCCCTGTTATTGGACAGAGTGTGTGTGTCAGTGACCTCCTTATACTGACCCCTCCCCTGTTATTGGACAGTGTGTGTGTGTCATTGATGGTCCTTATACTGACCCCTGCCCTGTTATTGGACAATGTGTGTGTGTCAGTGACCTGCTAATACTGACCCCTGCCCTGTTATTGGACAGTTTGTGTTTGTCAGTGACCTCCTAATACTGACCCCTGCCCTGTTATTGGACAGTGTGTGTGTGTCAGTGATGGTCCTTATACTGACCCCTGCCCTGTTATTGGACAGTGTGTGTGTGTCAGTGACCTCCTATACTGACCCCTGCCCTGTTATTGGATAGTGTGTGTGTGATGAAATATTCCATTCATCAGGCACTCTGTATTCTCTGTGTTTGATTGTGCCTGTGACTGTGACAAGCAGGGGAGTATAGTTTCAGTTTCATTTCCTTACCTGTATTGTATTGTGTGTAGGGCTCCGCCCATACCTGGCCCCTACTTAAGCAAGCCCCAGCGTGTCTCACAGGCAGTACAGCAGATCTCTGGATGAGAGACACTTCTTCACTGTGCATTGCTTTCTGAGTTACTAAAAGCCTTGCTTTGCTCCGTTAACGTTGAGTCTCAGATTCATTGAGGCACATCAATTTTATTAACTCAATTTTGAACGCAATGGATCAACTCTTGAAACCCGAACGTTTGGATTTGGACCCGCATGCTTCGGACGCATCGGCACGATTCGGACACTGGTTTAAGTGTATGGAATTCTTCCTGGACAATTCCACAGCCTTCACAGACGCTACGGACGCTGAAAGTATGAAACTCGGAATCCTGCGGAATTGGGTAAGCCACCGGGTTTACCCCCTCATCCAAGACGCCGACACGTACCCGGCCGCCTGCGACATCCTAAAGGCGCATTACCAGCAGCCTACGAACGAGGTGTACGCTAGGCATCTGCTCGCTACTCGCTCACAGCGACCTGGGGAATCGCTGGATGAGTTCCTAGTCACCCTGAAAACGCTTGGCAAAGACTGCAAGTGCCAAGATGTAAAAGCCGCAGTGTACACTGACGAGCTTGTTCGTGATGCCTTTATCACAGGCCTCAGCTCCACTTACATCCGGCAGAGACTACTGGAAAAAACGGGATTGGACCTGAAACAGGCTGTGGACACAGCGCGATCCCTGGATGTGGCCCAGAGAAACCCGGACGCCTACTCTTCAGCCCGCGCCGCCCACGCCGCCATGTGTGCACCAAGGGCGCCGCCATCTTGGAAGGCATCTTCCCCGCCCGGCAGCCCGACACCGCCGGGGCCCCACTCTCCCCCCAGAAGCCCTACGACAGCCGCGACGTGTCGGGGCCCCAACTGCTACTTCTGCGGGCAGCCGAAGCACACCAGAAACCTGTGCCCGGCGAAAGGCACCACCTGCTTTAAGTGCGGTAAGAAGGGGCACTTCGGGAAGGTGTGCAGAGGGAACCCCGCTGGAAAACCCGCCACCGCCGCGTGTGCGCCGTGGGAGCGGCCATCTTGGTCGCCATCTTGCCCGACCTCGTGGGGTCCGCCATCTTGTGAGCAGACAGCGTGGACGCCATCTTGTCTCGATCAGGGCCCTGCAGTGGCATCGGTCACAGTGGATCAGACCAGACCGCACCCACTATCCAAATCAATGGTGGACATCGAGGTAAACGGGTGCGGGGTTAAATGTTTAATTGACAGTGGAAGCACGGAGAGTTTTATCCACCCTGAACTAGCACAACAACTCTCTCTAACGGTGGTCCCTGCTCGGGGCACCATCTCTATGGCTGATAAAACCCAGACATCGACCATTATGGGTTACTGCGCGGTACAATTGTCCGTTAACGGAACTGTGTACGATAATTTTAAATTACTAATCATGAAGAGTCTATGTGCGAGCGTGATCTTGGGCCTGGATTTCCAGTGCCACCACCAAAGCATCACGCTCAATTACGTGGGTCCCAGCCGCCCCTCACAATGTGCGGTCTGGCTACCCTGAAGGTAAAGCCGCCTTCGCTATTCGCGAACCTTACTCCCAACTGCCGGCCAATAGCGACCAAAAGCAGGAGGTACAGCTGGGAGGACAGGCGGTTTATCGCGACCGAGGTAGACAGGCTCCTGAAGGAGCGCGTTATTGAATGCAGCAACAGCCCGTGGCGTGCCCAAGTGGTGGTGGTGAGGGGTAGCGAGAAGAAACGGATCGTGATCGACTATAGCCAAACGATCAACATGTACACCCAACTAGACGCCTCCCCGCTACCCCGCATATCAGAAATGGTGAACCAAATTGCCCAATACCGGGTGTTCTCCACCATCGACCTCAAGTCAGCATACCACCAGCTCCCTATCAAACCAGAGGACCGCCCGTACACCGCCTTCGAGGCGAACGGACGCCTCTACCAATTCCTCAGAGTCCCCTTTGGGGTGACGAATGGGGTCTCGGTCTTCCAGAGGGAGATGGACCGCATGGTCGATGACCACCACTTGCAGGCAACCTTCCCCTACCTCGACAACGTCACCATCTGCGGTCACAACCAGCAGGATCACGACTCGAACCTCGAGAGGTTCCTGAAAACCGCACAAAAACTCAACCTCACTTACAACGAGGACAAGTGCGTTTTCAACACCACGCGCCTCTGCATACTAGGCAGCGTGGTGGAGAATGGGGAAATCGGACCAGACCCCGACCGACTGCGCCCCCTACGGGAGCTGCCCCTGCCCAACACTCCCAAAGCCCTGAAAAGGTGCCTGGGGTTATTTTCTTATTATGCCCAATGGGTCCCCAACTACTCCGACAAAGCCCGCCCCCTCTTGAAAGCATCCTCTTTTCCGCTCTCTGCTGAGGCCCACGCCGCCTTCAAAAGCATTAAGCGGGATATTGAGCAGGCCACGCTACAGGCAGTGGACGAGAACACTCCCTTTCAAGTGGAAAGTGATGCGTCTGACTTTGCCTTGGCGGCCACCCTCAACCAGGCGGGGCGGCCCGTAGCTTTCTTCTCGAGGACCCTCCAAGGGCCCGAGATCAGACACTCCTCCGTGGAAAAGGAGGCCCAAGCCATCGTGGAGGCAGTGCGCCACTGGCGCCACTACCTAGCCGGCAAACGCTTCACCCTACTTACCGACCAGCGGCCGGTAGCGTTTATGTTTAATAATAAACAGAAGGGGAAGATTAAAAATGATAAGATTCTCAGGTGGCGGATCGAGCTCTCCACCTTCGAGTATGACATCATTTACCGGCCAGGGGCCCTTAACGAATCCCCCGACGCCCTCTCACGAGGGATGTGTGCCAGCGCCACCGGAGATTCGCTACAGACCCTCCACAACGACCTCTGCCACCCAGGGGTCACACGGCTGTTCCACTTCATAAAGTCCCGCAACTTACCCTACTCGATTGAGGAAGTTCGGTCTCTGACCAGGAACTGCCGCACTTGCGCTGAGTGCAAGCCTCGGTTCTACCGCCCAGATAGAGCCCACTTAATCAAAGCTACACGGCCCTTTGAGCGGCTCAGCTTAGATTTCAAGGGCCCCCTCCCGTCAGTCAACCGCAATGTTTACTTCCTGAACATTGTGGACGAATACTCCCGTTTCCCATTCGCCTTCCCCTGCCCAGACATGACCAGCGCCACGGTCATTAAATGCCTCAACAGCCTGTTCTGCCTGTTCGGTATGCCGAGCTACATCCATACGGATAGGGGGGCGTCCTTCATGAGTGAAGAGCTACGCCAGTACATGCTGTCCAGGGGGATCGCCACGAGCCGTACCACCAGCTACAACCCCCAGGGTAACGGCCAGGTGGAGCGAGAGAATGGGACAGTATGGAAAGCAGTCACTCTAGCCCTAAGGACCAAGGGCCTCCCTATCTCCCGCTGGCAGGAAGTCCTCCCAGATGTGCTCCATTCGATACAGTCGCTATTGTGTACTGCCACTAATGCCACGCCTCATGAACGAATGTTTGCCTTTCCCCGGAAATCCACCTCAGGCGTATCCATGCCGTCATGGCTCTCCACCCCAGGTCCGGTATTTGTACGAAGGCATGTGACGGGCCACAAGACGGACCCTCTCGTGGGGTCAGTGCTCCTACTCCACGCCAACCCCCAATACGCGTATGTCCGGCACGCCGACGGAAGGGAGGACACCGTGTCCATAAAGGACGTCGCCCCAGCCGGTAACGACAACAACCACGACAACAACAGCAACAACGATCACAGCAACTCTTACCCACCCACTATCCTTTCATCACCCCCGGAAGAACATCGACCAACGGTGCCCCCACCAACTACCCCTTCAACAACCCTGGCGGCGCCACCGGCAGAGACCCAGGAGGCCACCGGGGACACCCAGCCGACACCCGCGGCACCACAACAGCTATGTCGGTCACAGAGGACTATCAAACCCCCGAACAGACTAAATCTGTAGAAGGGGTGAATGTGATGAAATATGCCATTCATCAGGCACTCTGTATTCTCTGTGTTTGATTGTGCCTGTGACTGTGACAAGCAGGGGAGTTTAGTTTCAGTTTCATTTCCTTACCTGTATTGTATTGTGTGTAGGGCTCCGCCCATACCTGGCCCCTACTTAAGCAGGCCCCAGCGTGTCTCACAGGCAGTACAGCAGATCTCTGGATGAGAGACACTTCTCCACTGTGTACTACTTTTTGAGTTAATAAAAGCATTGCTTTGCTCCGTTAACGTTGAGTCTCGGATTCATTGAGGCACATCAGTGTGTGTGTCAGTGACCTCCTTATACTGACCCCTGCCCTGTTATTCGAAAGTGTGTGTGTGTCAGTGACCTCTTATACTGACCCCTGCCCTGTTATTGGACGGTGTGTTTGTGTCAGTGATGGTCCTTATACTGACCCCTGCCCTGTTATTGGACAGTGTGTGTGTGTCAGTGACCTCCTTATTCTGAGCCCTGCCCTGTTATTGGACAGTGTGTGTGTGTCAGTGATGGTGCTTATACTGACCCCTGCCCTGTTATTGGACAGTGTATGTGTGTCAGTTGTAAAGTATGTGTCTATACTTAATCCAATAATGAAGAGACAGCTTGGAAGATTCAACGTAGGTCTTTACTTAATACCAACAGGCGGGAACTGAGGGGAGATCAGTACCCACAGTACTATTTATACCCCTATGGCCAGGAGTGGTACTACGGTATCACTACGCCCTACAAAGTAGTGCTGCCCTGGCCATAGGTTTAAAGTAACATACCTATTACCTACACAACATTCCTCCCCTTTTAATTAAAACGTACCCGTGCAATTAAGTCAATAGATGCCCCATAAC
This sequence comes from Somniosus microcephalus, assembly GCF_052327205.1. Lineage (NCBI taxonomy): Eukaryota > Metazoa > Chordata > Chondrichthyes > Squaliformes > Somniosidae > Somniosus > Somniosus microcephalus. Next base: position 117,390,874 of record NC_140997.1, on the reverse strand, counting down.
TAGGGCTAATTACATTTGGTAACACAATATACCTAACATATTTACATCAAGAGTTGTCTACTTATATATATATAAACAGAAACATGTTATAGATTCAGTCTCTGAGGAGGCCTCCTATCTCGACTAGGATAACGTCATTCTCTAGTCGGTCTCGGTGTAGGCGGCAGTACTTCCGTCACCCCTTCATCGCTGGACTCGTCGGTGTCTGATGGCACATCCTGTGCCGTGGAGATTACTGGAGTGCTGAACTCCTCGCAATCCTGAGCCCTCTGTAACGACGAGCTGGGCCGTGATTCTGCTGTAACAATGTGCTGAGACGTTTGAGGTAGTGAATCAGTTGGGTTTCTGGACTCCACAAGTTGATCAGCTTGTCGTCTGATTATGCCTTCCCCTGTCTCAACTGTGTACATCAAGGGTCCCTGGCGGGCCTTTATCGTACCAGACCGCCACTTTTCATTCCGATAATCACGGGCCAACACTTGCTGCCCCACCTCGAAGCTCCGTGTCTGTCTGCCAGGAGCCCTATGAAATACTCGGTTTTCCACATCTCTTCCAATTTTTGGCCTGAGCAATTCAAGGCGAGACCTTAACCTTCTATTAAAGAACATGACGGCGGGGGCCTGGTTGGTCACCGTATGTGCAGCATTACGGTATGCGAATAGGAAGTTGGCCACCTTGTGTTGTAGTGGCAACCTTTCCTCCCCCATCGCCTTGATGGCCTTTTTAAAAGTCTGTACAAAGCGCTCTGCCAGCCCATTTGTAGCCGGATGATATGGTGCGGACGTATAATGTCGCACTCCATTCCTTTTTAGGAATGCTTGAAATTCTTCTGCCACAAATTGTGGCCCATTGTCCGAACAGACTTGCTTGGGCACCCCGTTTCGGGCAAAAATGGTCCTTAAGACTGCGACCGTCTTTTCGGCTGTCGTTGATGACATCTTTATGACCTCCGGCCATTTTGAATGGGCGTCCACTACAATAAGGAACATCGCATCCAGGAAGGGGCCAGCGAAGTCCACGTGGATCCTTTGCCACGGCGTTGAGGGCCACTCCCATGGATGTAGTGGGGCTTGTGGTGGTACGTTCTGTACCATCTGGCACCCTTGGCATGCTTTTGCTACTTCCTCAATGTCCCTGTCAATGCCGGACCACCAGACGTAGGCTCTGGCGAGGCTTTTCATTTTGACACCCCCCAGATGACCTTCGTGTAAGTCCTGCAACACTTTATGTTGTAATTTTTGAGGGACCACCACCCTGGCTCCGCACATCAATGTGCCCCGGCAGACGGACAACTGGTCCTTCCTTGCCGAAAACGCCGGCAATGATGCGTCACCCTGCGCCGGCCAGCCTTTCACGGTTAACTCGTAAACCCTTGCCAATGTCGGGTTGTTCCGTGTTTCCCGCTCGATACATTGGCTGGTGATGGGCAAGTGTTCCATAACAGCCGTATGATATATTTCCACGGGGTCCTGTACTATCTCTTCGATCTCGGCAGGCAAGGGTAGCCGCGACAGGCCATCCGCATTGCCATGCTGTTTGGTACCCTTATATTCGATAAGGTACTGGTGTGCTCCTAAGAACAGTGACCATCTCTGTAGCCTTTGGGCCGTCATCAGGGGCACCCCTTTTGTTGGATTAAATATCGACACCAACGGTTGATGATCCGTCAGTAGTGTGAAACGTTGCCCATGCAGGTAGTGGTGGAATTCTTTTACACCCCACACCAGACTGAGGGCCTCCCTGTCGATTTGCGCATAGTTTCTTTCGGCTGTAGTTAACGACCTTGAGGCAAATGCTATTGGCCTCTCCGTCCCGTTGGGAAATTTGTGTGACAACACTGCCCCTATACCGTACGGGGAGGCGTCACATGCCAACCTCATTGGCATTTTTGGGTCAAAGTGTGCGAGCACTTCCTTTGATGTAATGAGTTGTTTACCCTTTTTAAAAGCAGCCTCACACGCTTCGTCCCAATTCCAGGAGACTCCCTTTTGCAGCAATGAATTTAGTGGATGTAAAGTGGACGATAAGTTCAGGAGGAACTTATGGTAATAGTTTATAAGGCATAAGAATGATCGTAACTGAGATACATTCTCAGGGGGCGGGGCCTTCACTACTGCCTCGATCTTTTCCGGGGACTTATGCAGGCCTTCCTTATCTATAATGTGACCACAGTATGAGATACGTTCCTGGAAAACTCACATTTCTGCTTGTTCGCCCTGAGTCCGTATTGTTGCAACCGCAGAAGTACTCGCTCCAGGTTAGCGAGGTGGTCGTTATCCATTTGTTCTGTCACCAGGATGTCATCCAGGTAGCACTGCGTTCCTGGAATGCCCTGTAGGACCTGTTCCATGGTCCTCTGCCATATTGCCGGGGCGGACGCCACACCAAATACCAGGCGATTGTACTGGTACAATCCCTTGTGTGTGTTAATCGTTACGAGCTTTTTCGAGTCCTGTTCCACCTCCATCTGTAAATAAGCTTGACAAAGGTCAATCTTCGTAAAGTGTCTACCCCCAGCTAACGATGCGAATATGTCCTCTATCCGCGGCAGCGGATACTGTACCGTGTGCAGGACTGGGTTAATAGTTATCTTAAAATCCCCGCAAATGCGAACCTTCTTTGGTTCCCCCGGTGTGTTATTTGCAGATTTCTTTATAACTGGGACGATGGGCGTGGCCCACTCACTCCACTCAATCTTTGTAAGGACACCTGCACTCTCTAAGGCATCCAGTTCTGCTTCCACAGCTGGCCGAATGGCCTTACAAAACTTGGGGTTTACGTCTTGAGCAATAGTTATTTTTGCTCTAATGTCCTTTAAGGTCCCCAGCCCTTGTTGGAACACCTCTGGCGTTTTTGCCAATATTTTCGACAGCCTGCTTGTAATGGTTGTATCATCCTTGGTGGTCTCTACTTTTTACTCGTGTATCGACTTCCAGTCGAAATGGATTTTTCTTATCCATTCCCTACCCAAAAGTGGTGGTCCACCGTTTGGTAGGACGTATAAATAAAGTCCTGGCACTTTCCTGCCGTTGTATTTAACTGTCACTTGCATTTTTCCCTTCGGGTAAACTTTTTGTCCCGTATATGTTTTTTATTTAATTTCCGTATCCTTTAACGGAATGCGTTTGAACAGCCTGTTATAATCTTGTTCATTAATTACTGATAGGGCTGAACCCGTGTCCAGCTCCATATTAACTTCGACGCCTGCTACCTTCATTTTAACCCACATGGTGCTGTGGTCCTCCGTTTTGTCTACACCATAGGGCAGCACGGTGGCATAGTGGTTAGCACTGTTGCCTCACAGCGCCAGGGACCCGGGTTCGAATCCGGCCTCGGATGACTGTCTGTGTGGAGTTTGCACATTCTCCCCGTGTTTGCGTGGGTTTCCTCCGGGTGCTCCGGTTTCCTCCCACAGTCCAAAGATGTGCAGGTTAGGTTGATTGGCTATGATAAAAAAATTGACCCTTAGTGTTAGGGGGATTAAATACGTGGGGTTACGGGGATAGGGTGGGATATGTGTTGGTGTAGGGGTTACGGGGATTGGGAGGGATATGTGTCGGTGCAGGCTCGATGGGCCGAAATGGCCTCTATCTGTACTGTGAGGTTTCTGTGATTTCTGTGATTTCATATAACTTGAGACATCCCAGACCTTTAGGCTCTGCTTTTGTGCCTTCCTGTGACTCGTCTGATCTACTGTCAGACATCTTATGTATTTTTGTCCTTGCCTTGGTACTGCTCGGACTGCCCCCACTATTGGGTTTCGTACCCGACCGACAAACTTTCGCTATATGCCCCTTTTTTCCATACTGCCGGCATATTTTATCACAAAACCAACAATTACTTTGGTCGTGGGTGGTTTTGCCACAACGGTAGCATTTACCTTTGTGAAATGTCACCTCATGGGTGTCATAGCAGGTTGTGTTTTGTCGCATTTGAGCAGCACCCTGTGCTGCTGCTTCGTGGACCGATGCTATTTCAATCGCCTGATCTAGGCTGAGCTGTTTCTTGGCTAGCAACCGTTTTCATGTACTCTCATTTAACATGCCACAGACAAATCTGTCTCTGATCGCGTCCGCCAATATGGCTCCAAACTGGCAATGTTTGGACAACCTTCTGAGCTCAGCTAAATAGGCTGCCTGCGACTCATCATTCCTTTGGTCGCGTCTGTAGAAGCGGTACCTTACCGCTATAAATGGTGGCTTAGGGTTTAAATGTACCTTTAACGTATCAACAATTTGGGCATACGTTTTGTCTGCTGGCTTTTCTGGAGTAAGAAGATTCCTCAGCAGACCGTATGTTTTTGCCCCCATACAATTTAATAAGGTTGCTACCTTTTTGTCATCTTCCACCTTGTTTACTATGCAATAAAGTTCATGCCTTTCGATATAGGCATCCCACTCTTCTGTGGCCTCAACAAATGCTGACAACCAACCTTCCTTAGACATTTTAAACTGCTGAAGCGCTTTTCCCGCCTTTCTCCACTAGATGGCGTTTTTGTTTTTCTTTACTTTTAAACTGCTGAAGAGAAAAAAAAACTTTTCCCCTTTGTCCACTAGATGGCGTTTTTCCCACCTTTTCTCCTGCTGCTGTCAACGACCTCTCTCCAGCTTCGTTATTTTTGGCCCTTGCAGCTCCCATTATTGCCACCGCCGCTATTGACAAAGACCTTCCCTTCTCGTGGCTTGCTAGTCCTCGTGGCTCCATTTGTTCCCCAGATTGCCTGCCCGTTCTGGCCCTTGCAGCTCCCATTCCCCGGGAAGGATTTCAGTTTACCTGGCCCTGGGTGGACTTTTGCCCCGTGGCTGGAGCGCCCGTTCAGCCTCTTCTCTCAGCTGCTGCAGCCTCCGCTGGAACCCTCTCTCTCTCGCTCCGTTGCTGCCACTCCTCCCGAACCCGGAGTGCTGGGCGGCCTCCTTCGGTCGACGCTGGACTCTGCAAGCTGGCTGGTAAGAAACCTCTCTCCTTCTCTCTCCGTACTGCTGCCGTTCCTTTGTTGCACCGTGTACTGGTGAGTTCGAACCTTACTCGTCGCCAGTGTAAAGTATGTGTCTATACTTAATCCAATAATGAAGAGACAGCTTGGAAGATTCAACGTAGGTCTTTACTTAATACCAACAGGTGGGAACTGAGGGGAGATCAGTACCCACCGTACTATTTATACCCCTATGGCCAGGAGTGGTACTACGGTATCACTACGCCCTACAGAGTAGTGCTGCCCTGGCCATAGGTTTAAAGTAACATACCTATTACATACACAACATCAGTGACCTCCTATACTGACCCCTGCCCTGTTATTGGACAGTGTGTGTGTGTCATTGATGGTCCTTATACTGACCCCTGCCCTGTTATCGAACAGTGTGTGTGTGTCAGTGACCTCCTTATACTGATCCCTGCCCTGTTATTGGACAGTGTGTGTGTGTCAGTGACCTCCTTATACTGACCCCTGCCCTGTTATTGGACAGTGTGTGTGTGTCATTGATGGTCCTTATACTGACCCCTGCCCTGTTATTGGACAGTGTGTGTGTGTCAGTGACCTCCTATACTGAGCCCTGCCCTGTTGTTGGACAGTGTGTGTGTGTCAGTGACCTCCTAATACTGACCCCTGCCCTGTTATTGGACAGTCTGTGTGTGTGGCAGTGATGCTCCTTATACTGACCCCTGCCCTTTTATTGGACAGTGTGTGTGTGTCAGTGGCCTCCTTATACTGACCCCTGCCCTGTTATTGGACAGTGTGTGTGTGTCAGTGACCTCCTTATACTGACCCCTGCCCTGTTATTGGACATTGTGTGTGTGTCAGTGATGGTCCTTATACTGACCCCTGCCCTGTTATTGGACAGTGTGTGTGTGTCAGTGATGGTCCTTATACTGACCCCTGCCCTGTTATTGGACAGAGTGTGTGTGTCAGTGACCTCCTTATACTGACCCCTCCCCTGTTATTGGGCAGTGTGTGTGTGTCATTGATGGTCCTTATACTGACCCCTGCCCTGTTATTGGACAGTGTGTGTGTGTCAGTGACCTCCTAATACTGACCCCTGCCCTGTTATTGGACAGTGTGTGTGTGTCAGTGACCTCCTAATTGTTGAGTCTGTATGTCCCAGTTATGTTTAGGATCAATCACTGGACACAGACAACAAGAATAACTTTTAACAGGTCTTTACTATTCGAAGGTCAGGGCTGAACTGCCCAGCAAATCCTTGCACAACACTTATATACCGGTGTGGTCACCACCGGTATTACAGTATTACAGTATACAGCAGCCAAGAGAAAGTAGTACATCTCTTAAGGTAGTTCTCTTAAGGTGGAACAGGTTACATACACCACAATCCTCCCTTTTTAGCTTAACAGTTATATCCCCATTTAACATAACATAATAACATATACATATACAACTTCATGCAAAACAGTTCAAAGATTCAGTCTCTGAGGAGGCCTCCTGATTCGAGTTGGTTAACGCCTTTCAGGGGTCTCTGATTCTCGTTGCTGTGGTGCCTCATCTAGTTGGTCTCTTATGGATTGGACATCATCATCAGGTACATTCACTTCTGAGGTAGCTGCTTCAGGTTCACTAACTTCTTTCACGGTTGTCTCTGCCATAACCATGGGTTCGAGCCTTGTTCTCGATTCCACCAGTTGGTCAGCATGACGCCGTATTACATTTTCACCAATACCTACCATGTACATCAGGGGTCCTTGTCTGGCCCGAATTGTTCCAGATTGCCATTTCTCGTTTTTATAGTCCCGGGCTAACACTGGTTGTCCTATTTCGAAACTCTGAGTGGTCTTGTTATTTATATGCTGGAACTGTTTGTTTTCAACTTCCCTCTGCACATTTGGTTTTAACAAGTCCAACCTGGACCGCAACCTCCTGTTGTAGAACATCATGGCAGGACTTTGGTTTGCCACTGCATGAGTGGCGTTTCGATATGCCAGTAAGAATTTGTCCACCTTGTGTTGTAGTGGAATCTGATCTTCGCTCATGGCCTTTATTGCTTTTTTAAACGTTTGTACAAATCTCTCGGCCAACCCGTTTGTAGCCGGATGATATGGGGCAGAGGTATAATGTTTCACCCCATTCTTCTTCATGAATCCCTGGAATTCTTCTGACACGAACTGCGGTCCGTTGTCTGAACATATTTGTTCTGGCAATCCATTTCTCGCAAATATCGTTCTTAACACCGCGATCGTCTTTTCCGAGGTAGTGGTAGTCATCTTAATCACTTCTGGCCATTTAGAATGTGCGTCCACCGCAATTAAAAACATGGAGTCCATGAAAGGACCAGCAAAGTCAATATGTACACATTGCCATGGGGTTGAAGGCCATTCCCATGGATGCAGCGGTGCAATCGGAGGTGCATTTTGCACTTTTTGGCACCCTGAGCAGCTTTTCGTCAGCTCCTCTATCTGATGGTCGATACCCGGCCACCACACATAAGCCCTAGCAAGGCTTTTCATCTTGACTCCCCCCAGATGACCTTCATGCAGTTCCTTTAGAACTCTCTCTCTTAACTTAAGAGGAATAATCACCCTTGTTCCATACATCAATGTTCCTTGACAGATGGACAGCTGTTCTCGTCTTGCTGAGAATGCCGGTAACAGTGGATCATCATGTGCTGGCCATCCCTTCACTGTCACTTCGTAGACCCTGGACAGTGTCGGGTCGTTCCTGGTTTCTCTTTCAATACTTGCATTGGTGACTGGTAAACATTCGATGATGGTCGAGTGAAATAACTCAACAGGGTCAACCGTCGGTGCCTCCTCCTCTGTAGGTAGTGGCAGGCGCGACAGCCCATCAGCATTACCATGCTGCTTTGTACCTTTGAATTCTATCTGATATTGATGTGCCCCTAGGAAAAGGGACCATCTCTGGAGTCTCTGTGCTGTCATCACCGAAACACCCTTCTTAGGGTTAAAAATGGATACCAACGGCTGGTGGTCTGTCAGAAGCGTAAACTTTTGGCCCTGCAGGTAATGATTAAACTTCTTTACTCCCCACACAAGGCTGAGAGCCTCCCTATCTATCTGAGCATAATTGCGCTCAGCGGAGGTCAATGATCTGGATGCGAACGCAACTGGCCTCTCCTGGCCATTTGGCAACTTGTGTGAGAGTACTGCCCCAATACCATATGGAGAAGCATCACAAGCCAAACGAATAGGCAGCGTTGGGTTGAAGTGAGCCAACACTTCCTCTGAGGTGATCAATGCCTTGCTTTCGCGAAAGGCCCTCTTACAGTCCTCGCTCCACTTCCATGGTACTCCCTTCTGCAAAAGAGCGTTCAGCGGGTGCAGCACCGTGGATAAATTTGGCAGAAACTTATGGTAATAGTTAATCAACCCTAGAAACGACCTCAATTGGGATACATTATCCGGAGCGGGAGCCTTCACAACAGCTTCGATCTTGTCAGGAGACTTATGAAGCCCCTCCTGGCCAATGACATGACCACAGTACGAGATCCGCTTCTGAAAGAATTCACATTTCTGGCGATTAACTCGAAGGCCATATTCTTTCAATCTGGTGAGCACCAGTTCCAAGTTTGCAAGGTGTTCCTCGTCATCATCTCCTGTAATCAGAATATCGTCCAGGTAACATTGTGTACCTGGAATTCCCTGTGATACCTGCTCCATGGCCCTCTGCCAAATTGCTGGAGCCGATGCCACTCCAAAAACCAGTCTATTATACCGGTACAAGCCTCTTTGCATGTTGATCGTGAGATACTGGCGTGACTCTTCCTCAACTTCCATCTGTAAGTACGCCTGCACCAGGTCTATCTTGGTGAAGTGTTTCCCGCCAGACAATGAAGCGAAGATATCCTCAATCCGTGGAAGCGGATACTGCACCGTGTGAAGCACCGGATTAACAGTGATCTTGAAATCACCACAGATGCGAACCTTCCCCGGTTCCCCCGGCTTGTTGCTCAATAAACGCTTCATGACTGGGACAATGGGCGTGGCCCACTCACTCCAGTCTACCTTAGACAGTACTCCTGAACGTTCTAGCCCTTCCAGCTCAGCATCCACAGCAGGTCGTATTGCATAAGGTACCGGTCTGGCTTTGAAAAATTTCGGGTTTGCATGTTCTTCAATCTTGATGTTTGCCGTAATTCCTCTGTGTTCCCAGTCCTTGTTGGAACACCTCTTTAGCATCGTCCAATATTCTGGACAATCGTTTAGGTTTGACATCTTTTGTACCGGAATCTACCGTTAGTGCTTTTAAGGAATGCCAGTCCATATTTATTTTCCTAATCCACTCCCGTCCCAGTAGTGGTGGCCCTCCCTCAGGTAGCACATATAAGTCCATTCCTCGGCTTTCTTTGCCCTTGTGGACCACCTTTACCTCTATCTTCCCGATGGGGTATACTCTTTGCCCCGTGTATGTTTTCAATACAATCTCCGTATCCCGTAGGGGAATATGTGAGAATAACCTTTTGTAATCTTTCTTATTCATGACCGTCAATGCCGATCCAGTGTCCAATTCCATCTTCACTTGGACTCCTGCTATCTGAAGTGTGACCCAAATTGTTTGGAGGTCTGCTTCCTTACCAACATTGTGTACTCTTAGACTACCCAGTTCATTACTGCTGGCGTCTGAATCTGACTTCTGTTCGTTCGAACTGTTCTCTGTCACCTTGTGTACCTTTTTGTACTTTTCCTGCGGTGACTTTTTGTTGCTGATCTTCTTTCCTGACCGGCATACTTTAGCTATGTGACCAATGTTGTGTATGTAACCTGTTCCACCTTAAGAGAGCTTAAGCCTGTTCCACCTTAAGAGATGTACTACTTTCTCAGGCTGCTGTAGACGTAATACCGGGGGTGAACACACCGGTATATAAGCACTGTGCAGTAATCTTGTATTCAGTGTAGTCCCTACCTCCAATCAGTAAAGACCTGTTTTTGATTGTTATTAATTAGTCTGTGTCTTAATTAACTAGATAACTCACAGATTTAACACTGGCGACGAGTCTGATTCGGACCCTGCGGCAGTCACTCCACGGCAGCTTCGGCCACAGCCAGGACATTGCAGAGAGGTTTCCACCCTCTCCACCCCACTGGAAGACATCCTGACCTCGGAGCCTCCATCGGCGACCGTCAGCTTCTTCTCCAGCTTGGTGGTGGGTAAGCCGTTGTCTGAGCCGGGCAGCGACGTGACAGGCAGTCGACCGCGTTGGCCGCACGAACGGGGCTGGGGGAGCCGGAGGAATAGGGCGCGAGAGCCGCTTCGAGCGGGAGGCGTTTCAACAGAGCGATCGCATCTCCTGATAAGGGCCGAGAGCCGCGAGAGCGATCGCATCTCCAGATAAGGGCCGAGAGCCGCTTCGGTCGGGAGCCACTTCGCGATCCAGCGATCGCATCCGCTGATAAGGGCCGCACTCGGGCGATCGCGGCGAAGATAAGGGCCGCACTCGGGGGCTGAAGGGAGACGGCGTCGGGGGACGGGTGAAGACCGCCAAGCGCGGGAAAACCGCCATTTTGTGGGCGGAGGACGACGGCAAGAGCGGGAAGCCGCCATCTTGGATAGCAGTAAAAAAAAAAAAATCTGAGAAATTGCAAATCTGATAAAGTACTACAATGCCTAAACACGGGAATATTAGCAACTTTGATAGTGACATCGAAGATTGGGCCATATATGTTGAACGAGTTAAAAATTATTGTAAGGCCAATAAAATTCGTGAGGCTGATAAAGCACTAACATTATTAAATTTAATGGGTGCGAAGACATACGGGCAATTGAAACACCTGTTATCACCAGATGAACCGGCGGATAAGACGTTCGATGAGATTGTTACTGTCCTGAAAGATCATCTAAACCCCACGCCGCTGATGCTAGCGGAACGATTTAAATTTTATGACAGAAGGCAGCTACAGCATGAAAGCAATGCTGAATATTTGCTGGAATTGCGTAAATTAGCGAAATATTGCCAGTTTGGAACGGGACTGACAGATGCACTACGAGACAAATTTGTGTGTGGTTTATTTAAACAGGATACACAAAAGCGACTGCTCGAGGAGAATGAGCTGACGCCTGAGAAGGCGGTCACTATGGCAGCAGCACACGAAGCCGCAGCGAGAGGCACGGCAGTAATGCAGCTACGGTCACCGGAGCTCAGTGCACACAAATTGGGTGTGAGTTCTGGCAAATGTTATCGTTGTGGAAAGACAACGCATGATCAGAACCAGTGTTGGTTTAAAAACCAAGAATGTAGAACTTGTGGTAGGCTTGGACATATAGCTAGAGTATGCAGGTCAGGGAAGAAGACCAGCAACAAGAAGTCACCGCAAGGAAAATATGCAAAAGTACACAAGGTGGCCGAACAGGAGTCTGATTCAGACGCTAGCAGTAATGAACTGGCTGGCTTAAGCAGTATTGAACTGGCTAGCTTAAGGGTACTCAACGTTGGTAAGGGTGCAGACCTCCAGACAATTTGGGTTACTCTTCAGATAGAAGGAGTCCAAGTAAAAATGGAATTGGACACTGGATCGGCATTGTCGGTCATGAATAAGAAAGATTACAGAAGGTTATTCCAACATATTCCCCTACAGGATACGGAGATTATATTGACAACCTACACGGGGCAGAGAGTGTACCCCATCGGGACAATAAAGGTTGCAGTGGCCAACAAGGGCGAAGGAAGTCAAATAATGGACTTATATGTGCTACCGGAGGGAGGTCCACCACTACTAGGCCGGGAGTGGTTTAGAAACATAAATATGGACTGGCATTCGCTAAAAGCCATAAAGAGTGAGAACTCGGTGCAGATAATCAGCCCAGACTCTAGAACCGATGATGGTAAGACCAACCCATGTGCAAAAGACAAAGTTTCAGCACAGAATTCCACTGAGCAACAACAACATAGTTTAACAGAGAATTCTGAGTCTGTCAAGTCTACTGATATGCACATTTTTGAGGGACACTGGGCTCGAACTCAACTCCATTTCAAACTACAACAGCAATTAGAACAAATGATTCGCCGTTTTGAGCAAGAGATGAATGAAATAAAAAAGTTCTTTGTTACAGAGTGGGAGAATCTGGAAAGGCAACAGAAGCAACTGATGGAAAAAATGGAGCAGGAGCACACCAACCATCTGCGCGAGGAGGCCGAACGAATCAAAGCTGATTCAGGTTCTGAAGGTGCGTGCCATAATCTGGTGTCAGAAGAGTTAACGGTCAGCCAACTCCTTCATATGCTGAGGGACAAGACTCTGAAATGGGAAAAACTTGAACAGGAGCTGCGATCTTCAAAGGAAAAGGGTTCGGAGCTCTCAAAAGTCACTGAGATGGCTGATGTGACGACACAGACTGAAACGACTGCAACAGAGCAGCCATTGGATGCCAAAAGTACGCTGACTCATGTCAATGTAGAACAACAGACCGCTGAAACAGCTGCTCCGGTAGAGGGATTGCATAGTCCGATCAATCAATCTCCAAAGGAAGTTGAAGTATTAAAATCACAAATGAGGTCACTAGTAAACGACTTGCTGAAAGCCCAGAAAAAGCTGGAGGCAGAGGTACACATGAAGAAGTCTCTTCAGGAAAGATGTCTGGATTTGGAACAAGAGCTGGCTAACGTCCAGCTGGGTATGGAGGAAATAGACGACTCTCTCGCTGACCTGTCGGACGACTCCGAATATTACTATGTCCTGTCCTGCCCAACTTGTAACTTCGACTCCCACCATACAGAAATCATGGAGGAGCACCGAAAGTCTACGGAACATCGGGAGAAGGTGGCTCTACTACAAAAAAAGGAGGAAGAGAAGGAGGAACTGCGCATGCAGCTGGCAGCTGTGGCAGCTGACAATGGAGCCCAGAGAGTCTCCAAGAAGCAGAAAAGGAAAAGTAAAAACAGAAGATGACCCATCTGAACCATTATCACCTCTACCAGATCACACACGTGGTCCCTCCGAACGGAGCCAAATCAGTTCGGAAGTTCAAGCTGTTAAATCCATGAAAGGACTATTGAATGAGTAACGTGAACCGACTACACCACAGAGATTGAATCTGTGAACTGTTTTCCGCAGAGACTGAATCTGTGATATGTTACGTTAAACATGAAGTTATATATGTATATATGTTATTACGTTATGTTAAATGGGGGGGATGACTATAAAGCTAAGAAGGGAGGAGTGTTGTGTATGTAACCTGTTCCACCTTAAGAGAGCTTAAGCCTGTTCCACCTTAAGAGATGTACTACTTTCTCAGGCTGCTGTAGACGTAATACCGGGGGTGAACACACCGGTATATAAGCACTGTGCAGTAATCTTGTATTCAGAATAGTCCCTACCTCCAACCAGTAAAGACCTGTTTTTGATTGTTATTAATTAGTCTGTGTCTTAATTAACTAGATAACTCACAGATTTAACAACCAAGCCTGCCACATTTTCTGCATTCCTGATTTTTGAACCAGCACTGGTTCTGATCGTGTGTTGTCTTTCCACAACGATAACATTTTACTGTACTCAAGACCATTTGATTGGTACAGAGTTCCGGTGACCGTAGCTGCATTTCCGCAGTGCCTCTTGCTGCGGCTTCTTGCGATGCTGCAATAGTGACAGCTTTATCAAGCGTAAGATCATTCTCTTCAAGCAATCGCTTTTGTGTACCTTCTTTTAACAATCCACACACAAATTTATCTCTCAGCGCATCTGCTAGCCCTGTCCCAAACTGACAGTACTTCGATAGCTTACGTAGTTCAATTAAAAATTCAGCGTTGCTTTCGTCTTTCAACTGCGTTCTTCTGTAAAATTTAAATCGTTCCGCTATCATCAGCGGCGTGGGGTTTAAATGATTTTTCAGGACAGTAACAATATTCGTGAAGGTCTGATCCGTCGGTTTATTTGGTGATAGAAGGTGCTTCAATAGCCCGTATGTCTTCACCCCCATTGAGCTTAATAAGGTTAATGCTTTCTCATCATCTGGTACCTTATTTGCTTTACAATAAACTTCCATGCGTTCTACATACGTGGTCCAATCTTCGACATCACTATCAAAGGTATTAATGCTCCCATGTTTAGGCATCCTTGCAAGTTTTTAAAATTTTTGAAGTTTTTTAAAATGGCGGCTTCCCGCGCTTTTCTTCTTCCCCCGCCTACTAAAATGGCAGCTTCCCGCGCTTGGCGGTCTTTCCCGCGCTCGTCTTCTTCCCCCGCCGACTACAATGGCGGATTCCCGCGTTTGCCTTCTTCCCCCGCTGGCTGCAATGGCGATTGCCTTGCTGCTGCCGTTCTCACCTCCCCAGCGGTTCTCACTCCCCGACGCTGCTTTGCCTTGCAGCCCTGCTTGCAGCCCGGTCCTTTACACCGGCTGCGTTTGAATTCTCCGCGGCTCTCGTGCCTTAAGCTTCTCAACTCCCCGACGCTGCTTTGCCTCGCAGCCCCGCTCGCAGCCCAGTCCTGTACACCGGCTGCGTTTGAGTTCTCCGCGGCTCTCGAGCCTTATGCTGCCCCAGTCGCTGCGCCTCTCGGCCTCGATTGCAGCCCGGCCCTTTCTACCGGCCGTGGTCGAGCTCTCCGCCCTTATTCCTCCGTTTTCCCTCCCCTACTCCACAGTCAACGCGGCCGACTTTCTGCTCGTGTCGCTGATCGGCTTACCCACCACCGTGGTAGAAGGGAATGATCACTGCCTGTCGCTGATGGAGGGCTTCGTGGTCAGAATTCTTTTTCTTTTTAACCCGGGTTCTCGATGCCTCCCGTGCGATGGTGCTCAGCAGGATGATGAGGGCGGATGCCTCTTCTCGACGCCCGTTTGGAGGACGAAGCTGCCTTGGATGTAAATTTGCCGCAGGGTAAGATCGGACTCGTCGCCACTGTTGAGTCTGTATGTCCCAGTTATGTTTAGGATCAATCACTGGACACAGACAACAAGAATAACTTTTAACAGGTCTTTACTATTCGAAGGTCAGGGCTGAACTGCCCAGCATTTCCTTGCACAACACTTATATACCGGTGTGGTCACCACCGGTATTACAGTATTACAGTATACAGCAGCCAAGAGAAAGTAGCACATCTCTTAAGGTAGTTCTCTTAAGGTGGGACAGGTTACATACACCACAATCCTCCCTTTTTAGCTTAACAGTTATATCCCCATTTAACATAACATAATAACAAATATATTGGACAGCGTGTGTGTGTCAGTGACCTCCTTATATTGACCCCTGCCCTGTTATTGGACAGTGTGTTTTTGTCGGTGATGGTCCTTATACTGACCCCTTCCCTGTTATTGGACAGTGTGTGTGTGTCAGTGACCTCCTATATTGATCCCTGCCCTGTTATTGGATAGTGTGTGTGTGTCAGTGACCTCCTTATACTGATCCCTGCCCTGTTATTGGACAGTGTGTGTTTGTCAGTGATGGTCCTAATACTGACCCCTGCCCTGTTATTGGAAAGTGTGTGTGTGTCATTGATGGTGCTTATACTGACCCCTGCCTGTTATTTGACAGTGTGTGTGTCAGTGAACTCCTATACTGACCCCTGCCCTGTTAATGGACGGTGTGTTTGTGTCAGTGATGGTCCTTATACTGACCCCTGCCCTGTTATTGGACCAGTGGGTGTGTGTCAGTGACCTCCTTATTCTGAGCCCTGCCCTGTTATTGGACAGTGTGTGTGTGTCAGTGATCTTCCTTATGCTGACCCCTGCCCTGTTATTGGACAGTGTATGTGTGTCAGTGACCTCCTATACTGACCTCTGCCCTGTTATTGGACAGTGTGTGTGTGTCATTCACGGTCTTTATACTGACCTCTGCCCTGTTATCGAACAGTGTGTGTGTGTCAGTGACCTCCTTATACTGACCCCTGCCCTGTTATCGGACAATGTGTGTGTGTCAGTGACCTCCTATACTGACCCCTGCCCTGTTATTGGACAGTGTGTGCGTGTCAGTGACCTCCTTATACTGAGCCCTGCCCTGTTATTGGACAGTGTGTGTGTGTCACTGACCTCCTAATACTGACCCCTGCCCTGTTATTGGACAGTGTGTGTGTCAGTGGCCTCCTATACTGACCCCTGCCCTGTTATTGGACAGTGTGTGTGTGTCAGTGATGGTCCTTATACTGAACCCTGCCTGTTATTTGACAGTGTGTGTGTCAGTGAACTCCTATACTGACCCCTGCCCTGTTATTGGACGGTGTGTGTGTGTCAGTGACTTCCTATACTGACCACTGCCCTGTTATTGGACAGTGTGTGTGTGTGTCAGTGATGGTCCTTATACTGACCCCTGTCATTTCATTGGACAGTGTGTGTGTCAGTGATGTTCCTTATACTGAGCACTGCCCTGTTATGGGATGGTGTGTGTGTGTCAGTGATGGTCCTTATACTGACCCCTGCCCTGTTATTGGACAGTGTGTCTGTCTCAGTGACCTCCTTATACTGACCCCTGCCTTGTTATTGGATGGTGTGTGTGTGTCAGTGACCTCCTTATACTGACCCCTGCCCTGTTATTGGACAGTGTGTGTGTGTCAGTGACCTCCTTATACTGACCCCTGCCCTGTTATTGGACAGTGTGTGTGTGTCAGTGACCTCCTTATACTGACCCCTGCCCTGTTATTCGACATTGTGTGTGTGTCAGTGATGGTCCTGAAACTGACCCCTGCCCTGTTATTGGACAGAGTGTGTGTGTCAGTGACCTCCTTATACTGACCCCTCCCCTGTTATTGGACAGTGTGTGTGTGTCATTGATGTTCCTTATACTGACTCCTGCCCTGTTATTCGACAGTGTGTGTGTGTCAGTGACCTCTTATACTGACCCCTGCCCTGTTATTGGACAGTGTGTGTGTGTCAGTGACCTCCTTATTCTGACCCCTGCCCTGTTATTGGACAGTGAGCGTGTGTCAGTGATGGTCCTTATACTGAACCCTGCCCTGTTATTGGACAGTGTGTGTGTGTCAGTGACCTCCTAATACTGACCCCTGCCCTGTTATTGGACGGTGTGTGTGTGTCAGTGACCTCCTTATTCTGACCCTGCCCTGTTATTGGACAGTGTGTGTGTGTCAGTGATGGTCCTTATACTGACCCCTGCCCTGTTATTGGACAGTGTGTGTGTGTCAGTGACCTCCTTATTCTGACCCCTGCCCTGTTATTGGACAGTGAGCGTGTGTCAGTGATGGTCCTTATACTGAACCCTGCCCTGTTATTGGACAGTGTGTGTGTGTCAGTGACCTCCTAATACTGACCCCTGCCCTGTTATTGGACGGTGTGTGTGTGTCAGTGACCTCCTTATTCTGACCCTGCCCTGTTATTGGACAGTGTGTGTGTGTCATTGATGGTCCTTATACTGACCCCTGCCCTGTTATTGGACAGTGTGTGTGTCAGTGACCTCCTATACTGACCCCTGCCCTGTTATTGGACAGTGTGTGTGTGTCATTGACCTCCTATACTGAACCCTGCCCATTTATTGGACAGTGTGTGTGTGTCAGTGACCTCCTAATACTGACCCCTGCCCTGTTCTTGGACAGTGTGTGTGTGTCAGTGATGGTCCTTATACTGACTCCTGCCCTGTTACTGGACAGTGTATGTGTGTCATTGATGGTCCTTATACTGACCCCTGCCCTGTTATTGGACAGTGAGTGTGTGTCAGTGACCTCCTTATACTGACCCCTGCCCTGTTATTGGACAGTATGTGTGTGTCAGTCACCTCCTTACACTGACCCCTGCCCTGTTATTGGACAGTCTGTGTGCTTCAGTGACCTCCTAATACTGACCCCTGCCCTGTTATTGGACAGTGTGTGTGTGTCAGTGATGGACCTTATACTGACCCATGCCCTGTTATTGGACAGTGTGTGTGTGTCAGTGATGGTCCTTATACTGACCCCTGCCCTGTTATTGGACAGTGAGCGTGTGTCAGTGACCTCCTATACTGACACCTGCCCTGTTATTGGACGGTGTGTGTGTGTCAGTGACTTCCTATCCTGACCCCTGCCCTGTTATTGGACAGTGTGTGTGTGTCAGTGATGGTCCTTATACTGACCCCTGCCCTTTAATGGACAGTGTGTGTGTGTCAGTGATGGTCCTTATACTGACCCCTGCCCTGTTACTTGACAGTGTATGTGTGTCATTGCTGGTCCTTATACTGACTCCTGCCCTGTTGTTGGACAGTGAGTGTGTGTCAGTGACCTCCTTATACTGACCCCTGCCCTGTTATTGGACAGTGTGTGTGTGTCAGTGACCTCCTTATACTGACCCCTGCCCTGTTACTGGACAGTGTGTGTGTGTCAGTGACCTCCTTATACTGACCCCTGCCCTGTTATTGGACATTGTGTGTGTGTCAGTGATGGTCCTTATACTGATCCCTGACCTGTTCTTGGACAGTGTGTGTTTGTCAGTGATGGTCCTTATACTGACCGCTGCCCTGTGATTGGACAGTGTTTATGTGTCAGTGACCTCCTATATTGATCCCTGACCTGTTATTGGATAGTGTGTGTGTGTCAGTGACCTCCTTATACTGACCCCTGCCCTGTTATTCGACAGTGTGTGTGTGTCAGTGACCTCTTATACTGACCCCTGCCCTGTTATTGGACAGTGTGTGTGTGTCAGTGATGGTCCTTATACTGACCCCTGCCCTGTTATTGGACAGTGTGTGTGTGTCAGTGATCTCCTTATACTGACCCCTGCCCTGTTATTGGGCATTGTGTGTGTGTCAGTGATGGTCCTTAGACTGACCCCTGCCCTGTTATTGGACAGAGTGTGTGTGTCAGTGACCTCCTTATACTGACCACTCCCCTGTTATTGGACAGTGTGTGTGTCTCATTGATGGTCCTTATACTGACCCCTGCCCTGTTATTGGACAGTGTGTGTGTGTCAGTGACCTCCTAATTCTGACCCCTGCCCTATTATTGGACAGTGTGTGTGTGTCAGTGACCTCCTAATACTGACCCCTGCCCTGTTATTGGACAGTGTGTGTGTGTCAGTGACCTCCTTATACTGATCCCTGCCCTGTTATTGGACAGTGTGTGTTTGTCAGTGATGGTCCTTATACTGACCCCTGCCCTGTTATTGGACAGTGTGTGTGTGTCAGTGACCTCCTATATTGATCCCTGCCCTGTTATTGGATAGTGTGTGTGTGTCAGTGACCTCCTTATTCTGATCCCTGCCCTGTTATTGGACAGTGTGTGTTTGTCAGTGATGGTCCTTATACTGACCCCTGCCCTGTTATTGGACCGTGTGTGTGTGTCAATGACCTCCTTATTCTGAGCCCTGCCCTGTTTTTGGACAGTGTGTGTGTGTCAGTGATCTTCCTTATACTGACCCCTGCCCTGATATTGGACAGTGTATGTGTGTCAGTGACCTCCTAATACTGACCCCTGCCCTGTTATTGGACAGTGTGTGTGTGTCAGTGACCTCCTAATACTGACCCCTGCCCTGTTATTGAACAGTGTGTGTGTGTGTGTCAGTGACGTCCTTATACTGACCCCTGCCCTGTTATTGGACAGTGTGTGTGTGTGTCAGTGACCTCCTTATACTGACCCCTGCCCTGTTATTGGACAGTGAGTGTGTGTCAGTGACCTCCTTATACTGACCCCTGCCCTGTTATTGGACAGTATGTGTGCGTCAGTGACCTCCTTATACTGACCCCTGCCCTGTTATTGGACAGTGTGAGTGTGTCAGTGATGGTCCTTATACTGACCCCTGCCCTGTTGTTGGACAGTGTGTGTGTATCAGTGACCTCCTAATAATGACCCCTGCCCTGTTATTGGACAGTCTGTGTGTGTCAGTGACCTCCTAATACTGACCCCTGCCCTGTTATTGGACAGTCTGTGTGCGTCAGTGACCTCCTAATACTGACCCCTGCCCTGTTATTGAACAGTGTGTGTGTGTATCAGTGACCTCCTATACTGACCCCTGCCCTGTTATTGGACAGTGTGTGTGTGTCATTGATGGTCCTTATACTGACCCCTGCCCTGTTATTGGATAGTGTGTGTGTGTCAGTGACCTCCGATACTGAGCCCTGCCCTGTTATTGGACAGTGTGTGTGTGTCAGTGACCTCCTAATACTGACCCCCTGCCCTGTTATTGGACAGTGTGTGTGTGTCAATGATGGTCCTTATACTGACCCCTGCCCTTTTATTGGACAGTGTGTGTGTGTGTCAGTGACCTCCTAATTCTGATGTAACTTATCATGCCAATAAAGCGATTTGAATTGTGAATTGTGAATTGTGTGCATGTCAGTGACCTTCTTACACTGACCCCTGCCCTGTTATTGGACAGTGTGTGTGTGTCAGTGACCTCCTTATACTGACCCCTGCCCTGTCATTAGACGGTGTGTGTGTGTCAGTGACCTCCTTATCCTGACCCCTGCCTGGTTATTGGACAGTGTGTGTGTGTCAGTGACCTCCTTATACTGACCCCTGCCCTGTTATTGGACAGTGTGTGTGTGTCAGTGACATCCTAATTCTGACCCCCAGCCCTGTTATTGGACAGTGTGTGTGTGTCAGTGACATCCTTATACTGACACCTGCCCTGTTATTGGACAGTGTGTGTGTGTCAGAGACCTCCAAATTCTGACCCCCAGCCCTGTTATTGGACAGTGTGTGTGTCAGTGATGGTCCTTATCCTGACCCCTGCCCTGTTATTGGACAGTTTGTGTGTGTCAGTGACCTCCTATATTGATCCTTGCCCTGTTATTGGATAGTGTGTGTATGTCAGTGACCTCCTTATACTGACCTCTCCCCTGTTATTGGACAGTGTGTGTGTGTCATTCATGGTCCTTATACTGACCCCTGCCCTGTTATTGGACAGTGTGTGTGTGTCAGTGACCTCCTAATACTGACCCCTGCCCTGTTATTGGACAGTGTGTGTGTGTCACTGACCTCCTATACTGACCCCTGCCCTGTTATTGGACAGTGTGTGTGTGCCAGTGATGGTCCTTATACTGACCCCTGCCCAGTTATTGGACAGTGTGTGTGTGTCATTGATGGTGCTTATACTGACCCCTGCCCTGTTATTGGACAGAGTGTGTGTGTCAGTCACCTCCTTACACTGACCCCTGCCCTGTTATTGGACAGTGTGTGCGTGTCAGTGATGGTCATTATACTGAACCCTGCCCTGTTATTGGACAGTGTGTGTGTGTCAGTGACCTCCTAATACTGACCCCTGCCCTGTTATTGGACAGTCTGTGTGCGTCAGTGACCTCCTAATACTGACCCCTGCCCTGTTATTGGACAGTGTGTGTGTGTCAGTGACCTCCTAATACTGACCCCCTGCCCTGTTATTGGACAGTGTGTGTGTGTCAGTGATGGTCCTTATACTGACCCCTGCCCTGTTATCGAACAGTGTGTGTGTGTCAGTGACCTCCTTATACTGACCCCTGCCCTGTTATCGGACAGTGTGTGTGTGTCAGTGACCTCCTATACTGACCCCTGCCCTGTTATTGGACAGTGTGTGTGTGTCATTGATGGTCCTTATACTGACCCCTGCCCTGTTATTGGACAGTGTGTGTGTGTCAGTGACCTCCTATACTGAGCCCTGCCCTGTTATTGGACAGTGTGTGTGTGTCACTGACCTCCTAATACTGACCCCTGGCTCCTTATACTGACCCCTGCCCTTTTATTGGACAGTGTGTGTGTGTGTCAGTGACCTCCTTATACTGACCCCTGCCCTGTTATTGGACAGTGTGTGTGTGTCAGTGATGGACCTTATACTGACCCATGCCCTGTTATTGGACAGTGTGTGTGTGTCAGTGATGGTCCTTATACTGACCCCTGCCCTGTTATTGGACAGTGAGCGTGTGTCAGTGACCTCCTATACTGACACCTGCCCTGTTATTGGACGGTGTGTGTGTGTCAGTGACTTCCTATCCTGACCCCTGCCCTGTTATTGGACAGTGTGTGTGTGTCAGTGATGGTCCTTATACTGACCCCTGCCCTTTAATGGACAGTGTGTGTGTGTCAGTGATGGTCCTTATACTGACCCCTGCCCTGTTACTTGACAGTGTATGTGTGTCATTGCTGGTCCTTATACTGACTCCTGCCCTGTTATTGGACAGTGAGTGTGTGTCAGTGACCTCCTTATACTGACCCCTGCCCTGTTATTGGACAGTGTGTGTGTGTCAGTGACCTCCTTATACTGACCCCTGCCCTGTTACTGGACAGTGTGTGTGTGTCAGTGACCTCCTTATACTGACCCCTGCCCTCTTATTGGAGATTAGAGTCATAGAGTCATAGAGTTTTACAGCACAGAAAGAGGCCCTTCGGCCCATCGTGTCTGCGCCGCCCATCCATCCCTGTCCAGTCTAATCCCATTTTCCAGCATTTGGTCCATAGCCTTGTATGCAATGGCATTTCAAGTGCTCATCCAAATGCTTCTTGAATGTTGTGAGGGTTCCTGCCTCTACCACCCTTTCAGGCATTGAGTTCCACATTCCAACCACCCTCTGGGTGAAAAAGTTCCTCCTCAAATCCCCTCTAAATCTCCTGCCCCTTACCCTGAATCTATGCCCCCTTGTTATTGACCCCCCTACTAAGGGGAAAAGTTCTTCTTTGTCTACCCTATCTATGCCCCTCATCATTTTGTACACCTCAATCAGGTCCCCCCTCAGCCTTCTTTGCTCCAAGGAAAACAACCCCAGCCTGTCCAGCCTCTCTTCATAGCTGAGGCGCTCCATCCCAGGTAACATCCTGGTGAATCTTCTCTGCACCCTCTCCAAAGCAATCACATCCTTCCTATAGTGAGGCGACCAGAACTGCACACAGTACTCCAGCTGTGGCCTCACCAGCGTTTTGTACAGTTCCATCATAACCTCCCTGCTCTTATATTCTATGCCTCGGCTAATGAAGGCAAGTATCCCATATGCCTTTTTAACCACCTTATCTACCTGTTCCGCTGCCTTCAGGGATCTATGTACATGTACACCAAGGTCCCTCTGACCCTCTGTACTTCCCAGGGTCCTACCACTCATTGTGTATTCCCTTGCCTTATTTGTCCGTCCAAAATGCATCACCTCGCACTTTTCAGGGTTAAATTCCATTTGCCACTTTTCCGCCCATCTGACCAACCCGTTTATATCGTCCTGTAGCCTGAGGCTTTCCTCCTCACAATTTACCACCCCACCAATTTTCGTGTCATCTGCGAACTTACTGATCATACCTTTTACATTCTCATCCAAATCATTTATGTAGATCACAAACAACAAGGGACCCAGCACCGATCCCTGAGGTACCCCACTGGACACAGGCTTCCAGTCACAAAAGCAACCTTCGACCATCACCCTCTGCCTCCTGCCACTCAGCCAGTTTAGGATCCAATGCGCCAAGGCACCCTGGATCCCATGGGCTCTTACCTTCTTGACCAGTCTCCTATGCGGGACTTTGTCAAAAGCTTTACTGAAGTCCATGTAGACCACATCCACAGCATTTCCCTCATCCACCCCCCTAGTCACCCCCTCGAAAAATTCAATCAGATTTGTCAGACATGATTTACCCTTGACAAAGCCATGCTGACTATCCCCGATTAATCCTTGCCTCTCCAAGTGGAGACTAATTTTGTCCCTCAGAATTTTTTCCAATAATTTCCCTACCACAGATGTTAGGCTCACTGGCCTGTAATTCCCTGGTTTATCCCTGCTACCCTTCTTGACAGTGTGTGTTTGTCAGTGATGGTCCTTATACTGACCCCTGCCCTGTTATTGGACAGTGTGTGTGTGTCAGTGACCTCCTATATTGATCCCTGCCCTGTTATTGGATAGTGTGTGTGTGTCAGTGACCTCCTTATTCTGATCCCTGCCCTGTTATTGGACAGTGTGTGTTTGTCAGTGATGGTCCTTATACTGACCCCTGCCCTGTTATTGGACAGTGTGTGTGTGTCAGTGATGGTCCTTATACTGACCCCTGCCCTGTTATTGGACAGTGTGTGTGTGTCAGTGATCTCCTTATACTGACCCCTGCCCTGTTATTGGGCATTGTGTGTGTGTCAGTGATGGTCCTTATACTGACCCCTGCCCTGTTATTGGACAGAGTGTGTGTGTCAGTGACCTCCTTATACTGACCACTCCCCTGTTATTGGACAGTGTGTGTGTGTCATTGATGGTCCTTATACTGACCCCTGCCCTGTTATTGGACAGTGTGTGTGTGTCAGTGACCTCCTAATTCTGACCCCTGCCCTATTATTGGACAGTGTGTGTGTGTCAGTGACCTCCTAATACTGACCCCTGCCCTGTTATTGGACAGTGTGTGTGTGTCAGTGACCTCCTTATACTGATCCCTGCCCTGTTATTGGACAGTGTGTGTTTGTCAGTGATGGTCCTTATACTGACCCCTGCCCTGTTATTGGACAGTGTGTGTGTGTCAGTGACCTCCTATATTGATCCCTGCCCTGTTATTGGATAGTGTGTGTGTGTCAGTGACCTCCTTATTCTGATCCCTGCCCTGTTATTGGACAGTGTGTGTTTGTCAGTGATGGTCCTTATACTGACCCCTGCCCTGTTATTGGACCGTGTGTGTGTGTCAATGACCTCCTTATTCTGAGCCCTGCCCTGTTTTTGGACAGTGTGTGTGTGTCAGTGATGGTCCTTATACTGACCCCTGCACTGTTATTGGACAGTGTATGTGTGTCAGTGACCTCCTAATACTGACCCCTGCCCTGTTATTGGACAGTGTGTGTGTGTCAGTGACCTCCTAATACTGACCCCTGCCCTGTTATTGAACAGTGTGTGTGTGTGTGTCAGTGACGTCCATATACTGACCCCTGCCCTGTTATTGGACAGTGTGTGTGTGTGTCAGTGACCTCCTTATACTGACCCCTGCCCTGTTATTGGACAGTGAGTGTGTGTCAGTGACCTCCTTATACTGACCCCTGCCCTGTTATTGGACAGTATGTGTGCGTCAGTGACCTCCTTATACTGACCCCTGCCCTGTTATTGGACAGTGTGAGTGTGTCAGTGATGGTCCTTATACTGACCCCTGCCCTGTTGTTGGACAGTGTGTGTGTGTCAGTGACCTCCTAATAATGACCCCTGCCCTGTTATTGGACAGTCTGTGTGTGTCAGTGACCTCCTAATACTGACCCCTGCCCTGTTATTGGACAGTCTGTGTGCGTCAGTGACCTCCTAATACTGACCCCTGCCCTGTTATTGGACAGTGTGTGTGTGTGTCAGTGACCTCCTATACTGACCCCTGCCCTGTTATTGGACAGTGTGTGTGTGTGTCAGTGACCTCCTATACTGACCCCTGCCCTGTTATTGGACAGTGTGTGTGTGTCATTGATGGTCCTTATACTGACCCCTGCCCTGTTATTGGACAGTGTGTGTGTGTCAGTGACCTCCGATACTGAGCCCTGCCCTGTTATTGGACAGTGTGTGTGTGTCAGTGACCTCCTAATACTGACCACTGCCCTGTTATTGGACAGTGTGTGTGTCAGTGACCTCCTAATACTGACCCCCTGCCCTGTTATTGGACAGTGTGTGTGTGTCAATCATGGTCCTTATACTGACCCCTGCCCTTTTATTGGACAGTGTGTGTGTGTGTCAGTGACCTCCTAATTCTGATGTAACTTATCATGCCAATAAAGCGATTTGAATTGTGAATTGTGTGCATGTCAGTGACCTTCTTACACTGACCCCTGCCCTGTTATTGGACAGTGTGTGTGTGTCAGTGACCTCCTTATACTGACCCCTGCCCTGTCATTAGACGGTGTGTGTGTGTGTCAGTGACCTCCTTATCCTGACCCCTGCCCTGTTATTGGACAGTGTGTGTGTGTCAGTGACCTCCTTATACTGACCCCTGCCCTGTTATTGGACAGTGTGTGTGTGTCAGTGACATCCTAATTCTGACCCCCAGCCCTGTTATTGGACAGTGTGTGTGTGTCAGTGACATCCTTATACTGACCCCTGCCCTGTTATTGGACAGTGTGTGTGTGTCAGAGACCTCCAAATTCTGACCCCCAGCCCTGTTATTGGACAGTGTGTGTGTGTCAGTGATGGTCCTTATCCTGACCCCTGCCCTGTTATTGGACAGTTTGTGTGTGTCAGTGACCTCCTATATTGATCCCTGCCCTGTTATTGGATAGTGTGTGTATGTCAGTGACCTCCTTATACTGACCTCTCCCCTGTTATTGGACAGTGTGTGTGTGTCATTCATGGTCCTTATACTGACCCCTGCCCTGTTATTGGACAGTGTGTGTGTGTCAGTGACCTCCTAATACTGACCCCTGCCCTGTTATTGGACAGTGTGTGTGTGTCACTGACCTCCTAATACTGACCCCTGTCCTATTATTGGACAGTGTGTGTGTCATTGACCTCCTATACTGACCCCTGCCCTGTTATTGGACAGTGTGTGTGTGTCAGTGATGGTCCTTATACTGACCCCTGCCCAGTTATTGGACAGTGTGTGTGTGTCATTGATGGTGCTTATACTGACCCCTGCCCTGTTATTGGACAGAGTGTGTGTGCCAGTGACCTCCTTATACTGACCCCTCCCCTTTTATTGGACAGTGTGTGTGTGTCATTGATGTTCCTTAGACTGACCCCTGCCCTGTTATTGGACATTGTGTGTGTGTCAGTGACCCCCTAATACTGGCCCCTCCCCTGTTATTGGACAGTGTGTGTGTGTCATTGATGGTCCTTATACTGACCCCTGCCCTGTTATTGGACGGTGTGTGTGTGAGTGACCGACTATACTGACCCCTGCCCTGTTATTGGATGGTCTGTGAGTGTCAGTGACTTCGTATACTGACCCCTGCCCTGTTATTGGACAGTCTGTGTGTGTCAGTGATGGTCCTTACACTGACCCCTGCCCTGTTATCGGACAGTGTGTTCGTGTCAGTGATGCTAATTATTCTGACCCCTGCCCTGTTATTGGACAGTGAGTGTGTGTCAGTGATGCTAATTATACTGACCCCTGTGCTGTTATTGGACAGTGTGTGTGTGTCAGTTACCTCCTTATACTGACCTCTGCCCTGTAATTGGACAGTGTGTGTGTGTCAGTGACCTCCTTATACTGACCCCTGCCCTGTTATTGGACAGTGTGTGTGTGTCAATGATGGTCCTTATATTGACCCCTGCCCTGTTATTGGACAGTGTGTGTGTGTGAGTGACCTCCTTATACTGACCCCTGCCCTGTTATTGGACAGTTTGTGCGTGTCAGTGACCTCCTTATACTGACTCCTGCCCTGTTATTGGACTGAGTGTGTGTCAGTGACCTCCTTATACTGACCCCTGCCCTGTTATTGGACGTTGTGTGTGTGTCAGTGATGGTCCTTATACTGACCCCTGCCCTGTTATTGGACAGTGTGTGTGTGACAGTGTCCTCCTTATACTGACCCCTCCCCTGTTACTGGACGGTGTGTGTGTGTCAGTGACCTCCTTATAGTGACCCCTGCCCTGTTATTGGACAGTGTGTGTGTGTCAGTGATGGTCCTTGTACTGACCCCTGCCCTGTTATTGGACAGTGAGTGTGTGTCATTGATGGTCCTTATACTGACCCCTGCCATGTTATTGGACAGTGTGTGTGTGTCAGTTACCTCCTTATGCTGACCCCTGCCCTGTTATTGGACAGTGCGTGTGTGTCACTGATGGTCCTTATGCTGACCCCTGCCCTGTTATTGGACAGTGTGTGTGTGTCAGTGACCTCATTATGCTGACCCCTGCCCTGTTATTGGACGGTGTGTGTGTGTCAGTGACATCCTTATAGTGACCCCTGCCCTGTTATTGGAAAGTGTGTGTGTCAGTGATGGTCCTTATACTGACCCCTGCCCTGTTATTGGACAGTGTGTGTGTGACATTGATGGTCCTTATACTGACCCCTGCCCTGTTATTGGACAGTGTGTGTGTGTGTCAGTGACCACCTTATACTGAACCCTGCCCTGTTATAGGACAGTGTGTGTGTGTGTCAGTGATTGTCCTTATACTGACCCCTGCCCTGTTATCGAACAGTGTGTGTTTGTCAGTGACCTCCTTATACTGACCCCTGCCCTGTTATTGGGCTGTGTGTGTGTGTCAGTGACCTCCTATACTGACGCCTGCCCTGTTATTGGACAGTGTGTGTGTGTGTCAGTGATGGCCCTTATACTGACCCCTGCCCTTTTATTGGACAGTGTGTGTGTGTCAGTGATGGTCCTTATACTGACGCCTTCCCTGTTATTGGACAGTGTGTGTGTGCATTGATGGTCCTCATACTGACCCCTGCCCTGTTATTGGACAGTGTGTGTGCGTCAGTGACCTCTTAATACTGACCCCTGCCCTGTTTTTGGACAGTGTGTGTGCGCCAGTGACCTCCTAATACTGACCCCTGCCCTGTTATTGGACAGTGTGTGTGTCTCAGTGATGGTCCTTATGCTGACCCCTGCCCTGTTATCGAACAGTGAGTGTGTGTCAGTGACGTCCTAATACTGACCCCTGCCCTGTTATTGGACAGTGTGTGTGTGTCAGTGATGGTCCTTATACTGACCCCTGCCCTGTTATTGGTCAGCGTGTGTGTGTCACTGACATCCTATACTGCCCCCTGCCCTGTTATTGGACAGTGTGTGCGTGTCAGTGACCTCCTAATACTGACCACTGCGCTGTTATTGGACAGTGTGTGTGTGTCAGTGACCTCCTATACTGACCCCTGCCCTGTTATTGGACAGTGTGTGTGTGTCAGTGATGGTCCTTATACTGACCCCTGCCCTGTTACTGGACAGTGTGTGTGTGTCAGTGACCTCCTTATACTGACCCCTGCCCTGTTAATTGGACAGTTTGTGCGTGTCAGTGACCTCCTTATACTGACTCCTGCCCTGTTATTGGACTGAGTGTGTGTCAGTGACCTCCTTATACTGACCCCTGCCCTGTTATTGGACGTTGTGTGTGTGTCAGTGATGGTCCTTATACTGACCCCTGCCCTGTTATTGGACAGTGTGTGTGTGACAGTGCCCTCCTTTTTCTGACCCCTCCCCTGTTACTGGACGGTGTGTGTGTGTCAGTGACCTCCTTATAATGGCCCCTGCCCTGTTATTGGACAGTGTGTGTGTGTCAGTGATGGTCCTTGTACTGACCCCTGCCCTGTTATTGGACAGTGAGTGTGTGTCAGTGATGGTCCTTATACTGACCCCTGCCATGTTATTGGACAGTGTGTGTGTGTCAGTGACCTCCTTATGCTGACCCCTGCCCTGTTATTGGACAGTGCGTGTGTGTCAGTGATGGTCCTTATGCTGACCCCTGCCCTGTTATTGGACAGTGTGTGTGTGTCAGTGACCTCATTATGCTGACCCCTGCCCTGTTATTGGACGGTGTGTGTGTGTCAGTGACATCCTTATAGTGACCCCTGCCCTGTTATTGGACAGTGTGTGTGTGTCAGTGATGGTCCTTACACTGACCCCTGCCCTGTTATTGGACAGTGCGTGTGTGTCATTGATGGTCCTTATACTGACCCCTGCCCTGTTATTGGACAGTGTGTGTGCGTCAGTGACCTCCTAATACTGACCCCTGCCCTGTTTTTGGACAGTGTGTGTGTGTGTGTGTCAGTGACCACCTTATACTGAACCCTGCCCTGTTATAGGACAGTGTGTGTTTGTCAGTGATGGTCCTTATACTGACCCCTGCCCTGTTATTGGACAGTGTGTGTGTGTCATTGATGGTCCTTATACTGACTCCTGCCCTGTTATTGGACAGTGTGTGTGTGTCATTGATGGTCCTTATACTGACTCCTGCCCTGTTATTGGACAGTGTGTGTGTGTCAGTGACCTCCTATACTGAGCCCTGCCCTGTTATTGGGCAGTGTGTGTGTGTCAGTGACCTCCTAATACTGACCCCTGCCCTGTTATTGGACAGTGTGTGTGTGTCAGTGACCTCCTAATACTGACCCCTGCCCTGTTATTGGACAGTGTGTGTGTGTCAATGATGGTCCTTATACTGACCCCTGCCCTGTTATTGGACAGTGTGTGTGTGTGTGTGTGTTCGTGACGTCCTTATACTGACCCCTGCCCTGTTATTGGACAGTGTGTGTGTGTGTCAGTGACCTCCTTATACTGACCCCAGCCCTGTTATTGGACAGTGAGTGTGTGTCAGTGACCTCCTTATACTGACCCCTGCCCTGTTATTGGACAGTATGTGTGCGTTAGTGACCTCCTTACACTGACCCCTGCCCTGTTATTGGACAGTGTGAGTGTGTCAGTGATGGTCCTTATACTGACCCCTGCCCTGTTACTGGACAGTGTGTGTGTCAGTGACCTCCTAATAATGACCCCTGCCCTGTTATTGGACAGTCTGTGTGTGTCAGTGACCTCCTAATACTTACCCCTGCCCTGTTATTGGACAGTCTGTGTGCGTCAGTGACCTCCTAATACTGACCCCTGCCCTGTTATTGGACAGTGTGTGTGTGTGTCAGTGACCTCCTATACTGACCCATGCCCTGTTATTGGACAGTGTGTGTGTGTCATGGATGGTCCTTATACTGACCCCTGCCCTGTTATTGGACAGTGTGTGTGTGTCAGTGACCTCCTATACTGAGCCCTGCCCTGTTATTGGACAGTGTGTGTGTGTCAGTGACCTCCTAATACTGACCCCTGCCCTGCTATTAGACAGTGTGTGTGTGTCAGTGCCCTCCTAATACTGACCCCTGCCCAGTTATTGGACAGTGTGTGTGTGTCAGTGACCTCCTAATACTGACCACTGCCCTGTCATTGGACAGTGTGTGTGTCAGTGACCTCCTAATACTGACCCCCTGCCCTGTTATTGGACAGAGTGTGTGTGTCAATGATGGTCCTTATACTGACCCCTGCATTGTTATTGGACAGTCTGTGTGTGTGTCAGTGACCTCTTTATACTGACAACTGCCCTGTTATTGGACAGTGTGTGTTTGTCAGTGATGGTCCTTATACTGACCCCTGCCCTGTTATTGGACAGTGTGTGTGTGTCAGTGACCTCCTATATTGATCCCTGCCCTGTTATTGGATAGTGTGTGTGTGTCAGTGACCTCCTTATTCTGATCCCTGCCCTGTTATTGGACAGTGTGTGTTTGTCAGTGATGGTCCTTATACTGACCCCTGCCCTGTTATTGGACCGTGTGTCTGTGTCAATGACCTCCTTATTCTGAGCCCTGCCCTGTTTTTGGACAGTGTGTGTGTGTCAGTGATCTTCCTTATACTGACCCCTGCCCTGTTATTGGACAGTGTATGTGTGTCAGTGACCTCCTAATACTGACCCCTGCCCTGTTATTGGACAGTGTGTGTGTGTCAGTGACCTCCTAATACTGACCCCTGCCCTGTTATTGAACAGTGTGTGTGTGTGTGTCAGTGACGTCCTTATACTGACCCCTGCCCTGTTATTGGACAGTGTGTGTGTGTGTCAGTGACCTCCTTATACTGACCCCTGCCCTGTTATTGGACAGTGAGTGTGTGTCAGTGACCTCCTTATACTGACCCCTGCCCTGTTATTGGACAGTATGTGTGCGTCAGTGACCTCCTTATACTGACCCCTGCCCTGTTATTGGACAGTGTGAGTGTGTCAGTGATGGTCCTTATACTGACCCCTGCCCTGTTGTTGGACAGTGTGTGTGTGTCAGTGACCTCCTAATACTGACCCCTGCCCTGTTATTGGACAGTGTGTGTGTGTCACTGACCTCCTAATACTGACCCCTGTCCTGTTATTGGACAGTGTGTGTGTCATTGACCTCCTATACTGACCCCTGCCCTGTTATTGGACAGTGTGTGTGTGTCAGTGATGGTCCTTATACTGACCCCTGCCCAGTTATTGGACAGTGTGTGTGTGTCATTGATGGTGCTTATACTGATCCCTGCCCTGTTATTGGACAGAGTGTGTGTGCCAGTGACCTCCTTATACTGACCCCTCCCCTTTTATTGGACAGTGTGTGTGTGTCATTGATGTTCCTGAAACTGACCCCTGCCCTGTTATTGGACATTGTGTGTGTGTCAGTGACCTCCTAATACTGGCCCCTCCCCTGTTATTGGACAGTGTGTGTGTGTCATTGATGGTCCTTATACTGATCCCTGCCCTGTTATTGGACAGTGTGTGTGTGAGTGACCTCCTATCCTGACACCTGCCCTGTTATTGGGTGGTCTGTGAGTGTCAGTGACTTCATATACTGACCCCTGCCCTGTTATTGGACAGTGTGTGTGTGTCAGTGATGGTCCTTATATTGACCCCTGCCCTGTTATTGGACAGTCTGTGTGTGTCAGTGATGGTCCTTATACTGACCCCTGCCCTGTTATTGGACAGTGTGTTCGTGTCAGTGATGCTAATTATTCTGACCCCTGCCCTGTTATTGGACAGTGAGTGTGTGTCAGTGATGCTAATTATACTGACCCCTGCGCTGTTATTGGACAGTGTGTGTGTGTCAGTGACCTCCTTATACTGACCCCTGCCCTGTTGTTGGACAGTGTGTGTGTGTGTCAATGATGGTCCTTATATTGACCCCTGCCCTGTTATTGGACAGTGTGTGTGCGTCAGTGACCTCTTAATACTGACCCCTGCCCTGTTTTTGGACAGTGTGTGTGCGTCAGTGACCTCCTAATACTGACCTCTGCCCTGTTATTGGACAGTGTGTGTGTGTCAGTGATGGTCCTGATACTGACCCCTGTACTGTTATCGTAGAGTGAGTGTGTGTCAGTGACGTCCTAATACTGACCCTTGCCCTGTTATTGGTCAGTGTGTGTGTGTCACTGACATCCTATACTACCCCCTGCCCTGTTATTGGACAGTGTGTGCGTGTCAGTGACCTCCTTATACTGACCCCTGCCCTGTTATTGGACAGTGTGTGTGTATCAGTGACCTCCTTATACTGACGCCTGCCCTGTTATTGGACAGTGTGTGTGTGTGTCAGTGATCTCCTTATACTGACCCCTGCCCTGTTATTGGACAGTGTGTGTGTGTCAGTGACCTCCTATACTGACCCCTGCCCTGTTATTGGACAGTGTGTGTGTGTCAGTGATGGTCCTTATACTTACCCCTGCCCTGTTATTGGACAGTGTGTGTGTGTCAGTGACCTCCTTATACTGACACCTGCCCTGTTATTGGACAGTGAGTGTGTGTCTGTGATGCTACTTATACTGACCCCTGGGCTGTTATTGGACAGTGTGTGTGTGTCAGTGACCTCCTCATACTGACCCCTGCCCTGTTTTTGGACAGTGTGTGTGTGTCAGTGACCTCCTAATACTGACCCCTGCCCTGTTATTGGACAGTGTGTGTGTGTCAGTGACCTCCTTATACTGACCCCTGCCCTGTTATTGGACATTGTGTGTGTGTCAGTGACCTCCTAATACTGGCCCCTCCCCTCTTATTGGACAGTGTGTGTGTGTCATTGATGGTCCTTATACTGATCCCTGCCCTGTTATTGGACAGTGTGTGTGTGAGTGACCTCCTATACTGACACCTGCCCTGTTATTGGGTGGTCTGTGAGTGTCAGTGACTTCATATACTGACCCCTGCCCTGTTATTGGACAGTGTGTGTGTGTCAGTGATGGTCCTTATACTGACCCCTGCCCTGTTATTGGACAGTCTGTGTGTGTCAGTGATGGCCCTTATACTGACCCCTGCCCTGTTATTGGACAGTGTGTTCGTGTCAGTGATGCTAATTATTCTGACCCCTGCCCTGTTATTGGACAGTGAGTGTGTGTCAGTGATGCTAATTATACTGACCCCTGCGCTGTTATTGGACAGTGTGTGTGTGACAGTGACCTCCTTATACTGACCCCTGCCCTGTTATTGGACAGTGTGTGTGTGTGTCAATGATGGTCCTTATATTGACCCCTGCCCTGTTATTGGACAGTGTGTGTGTGTGAGTGACCTCCTTATACTGACCCCTGCCCTGTTATTGGACAGTTTGTGCGTGTCAGTGACCTCCTTATACTGACTCCTGTCCTGTTATTGGACTGAGTGTGTGTCAGTGACCTCCTTATCCTGACCCCTGCCCTGTTATTGGACGTTGTGTGTGTGTCAGTGATGGTCCTTATACTGACCCCTGCCCTGTTATTGGACAGTGTGTGTGTGACAGTGACCTCCTTATACTGACCCCTCCCCTGTTACTGGACGGTGTGTGTCTGTGACCTCCTTATAGTGACCCCTGCCCTGTTATTGGACAGTGTGTGTGTGTCAGTGATGGTCCTTGTACTGACCCCTGCCCTGTCATTGGACAGTGAGTGTGTGTCAGTGATGGTCCTTATACTGACCCCTGCCCTGTTATTGGACAGTGTGTGTGTGTCATTGATGGTCCTTATATTGACCCCTGCCCTGTTTTTGGACAGTGTGTGTGCATCAGTGACCACTTTATACTGAACCCTGCCCTGTTATAGGACAGTGTGTGTGTGTCAGTGTTTGTCCTTATACTGACCCCTGCCCTGTTATCGAACAGTGTGTGTGTGTCAGTGACCTCCTTATACTGACCCCTGCCCTGTTATTGAACAGTGTGTGTGTGTCACTGATGGTCCTTATACTGACCCCTGCCCTGTTATCGAACAGTGAGTGTGTGTCAGTGACCTCCTAATACTGACCCCTGCCCTGTTATTGGACAGTGTGTGAGTGTCAGTGACCTCCTTATACTGACCCCTGCCCTGTTATTGGACATTGTGTGTGTGTCAGTGATGGTCCTTCTACTGACCCCTGCCCTGTTATTGGACAGTGTGTGTGTGTCAGTGACCTCCTTATACTGACCGCTGCCCTGTTATTGGACAGTGTGTGTGTGTCAGTGATGGTCCTTCTACTGACCCCTGCCCTGTTATCGAACAGTGTGTGTGTGTCAGTGACCTCCTAATACTGACCCCTGCCCTGTTATTGGACATTGTGTGCGTGTCAGTGATGGTCCTTATACTGACTCCTGCCCTGTTATTGGACAGTGTGTGTGTGTCAGTGATGGTCTTTATAGTGACCCCTGCCCTGTTATTGGACAGAGTGTGTGTGTCAGTGACCTCCTTATACTGACCCCTCCCCTGTTATTGGACAGTGTGTGTGTCATTGATGGTCCTTATACTGACCCCTGCCCTGTTATTGGACAGTGTGTGTGTGTCAGTGACCTCCTAATCCTGACCCCCTGCCCTGTCATTGGATAGTGTGTGTGTGTCAGTGACCTACTAATACTGACCCCTGCCCTGTTATTGGATAGTGTGTGTGTGTCATTGATGGTGCTTATACTGACCCCTGCCCTGTTATTGGATAGTGTGTGTGTGTCATTGATGGTGCTTATACTGACCCCTGCCTGTTATTTGACAGTGTGTGTGTCAGTGAACTCCTATACTGACCCCTGCCCTGTTATTGGACGGTGTGTGTGTGTCAGTGACTTCCTATACTGACCCCTGCCCTGTTAATGGACAGTGTGTGTGTGTCAGTGTTGCTAATTATACTGACCCCTGCGCTGTTATTGGACAGTGTGTGTGTGTCAGTGACCTCCTTATACTGACCTCTGCCCTGCAATTGGACAGTGTGTGTGTGTCAGTGACCTCCTTATACTGACCCCTGCCCTGTTATTGGACAGTGTGTGTGTGTCAATGATGGTCCTTATATTGACCCCTGCCCTGTTATTGGACAGTGTGTGTGTGTGAGTGACCTCCTTATACTGACCCCTGCCCTGTTATTGGACAGTTTGTGCGTGTCAGTGACCTCCTTATACTGACTCCTGCCCTGTTATTGGACAGTGTGTGTGTGTCAGTGACCTCTTATACTGACCCCTGCCCTGTTATTGGACGTTGTGTGTGTGTCAGTGATGGTCCTTATATTGACCCGTGCCCTGTTATTGGACAGTGTGTGTGTGACAGTGACCTCCTTATACTGACCCCTCCCCTGTTACTGGACGGTGTGTGTCTGTGATCTCCTTATAGTGACCCCTGCCCTGTTATTGGACAGTGTGTGTGTGTCAGTGATGGTCCTTGTACTGACCCCTGCCCTGTCATTGGACAGTGAGTGTGTGTCAGTGATGGTCCTTATACTGACCCCTGCCCTGTTACTGGACAGTGTGTGTGTGTCATTGATGGTCCTTATATTGACCCCTGCCCTGTTTTTGGACAGTGTGTGTGCATCAGTGACCACCTTATACTGAACCCTGCCCTGTTATAGGACAGTGTGTGTGTGTCAGTGTTTGTCCTTATACTGACCCCTGCCCTGTTATCGAACAGTGTGTGTGTGTCAGTGACCTCCTTATACTGACCCCTGCCCTGTTATTGAACAGTGTGTGTGTGTCACTGATGGTCCTTAAACTGACCCCTGCCCTGTTATCGAACAGTGAGTGTGTGTCAGTGACCTCCTAATACTGACCCCTGCCCTGTTATTGGACAGTGTGTGTGTGTCAGTGATGGTCCTGATACTGACCCCTGCCCTGTTATTGGACAGTGTGTGCATGTCAGTGACCTCCTTATACTGACCCCTGCCCTGTTATTGGACAGTGTGTGAGTGTCAGTGACCTCCTTATACTGACCCCTGCCCTGTTATTGGACATTGTGTGTGTGTCAGTGATGGTCCTTCTACTGACCCCTGCCCTGTTATTGGACAGTGTGTGTGTGTCAGTGACCTCCTTATACTGACCGCTGCCCTGTTATTGGACAGTGTGTGTGTGTCAGTGATGGTCCTTCTACTGACCCCTGCCCTGTTATCGAACAGTGTGTGTGTGTCAGTGACCTCCTAATACTGACCCCTGCCCTGTTATTGGACATTGTGTGTGTGTCAGTGATGGTCCTTATACTGACTCCTGCCCTGTTATTGGACAGTGTGTGTGTGTCAGTGATGGTCTTGAAAGTGACCCCTGCCCTGTTATTGGACAGAGTGTGTGTGTCAGTGACCTCCTTATACTGACCCCTCCCCTGTTATTGGACAGTGTGTGTGTCATTGATGGTCCTGAAACTGACCCCTGCCCTGTTATTGGACAGTGTGTGTGTGTCAGTGACCTCCTAATCCTGACCCCCTGCCCTGTTATTGGACAGTGTGTGTGTGTGTCAGTGACCGCCTATACTGACCCCTGCCCTGTCATTGGATAGTGTGTGTGTGTCAGTGACCTCCTAATACTGACCCCTGCCCTGTTATTGGATAGTGTGTGTGTGTCATTGATGGTGCTTATACTGACCCCTGCCCTGTTATTGGATAGTGTGTGTGTGTCATTGATGGTCCTTATACTGACCCCTGCCCTGTTATTGGACAGTGTGTGTGTGTCAGTGACCTCCTTATACTGACCCCTGCCCTGTTATTGGACAGTGAGTGTGTGTCTGTGATGCTACTTATACTGACCCCTGCGCTGTTATTGGACAGTGTGTGTGTGTCAGTGACCTACTCATACTGACCCCTGCCCTGTTTTTGGACAGTGTGTGTGTGTCAGTGACCTCCTAATACTGACCCCTGCCCTGTTATTGGACAGTGTGTGTGTGTCAGTGACCTCCTTATACTGACCCCTGCCCTGTTATTGGACATTGTGTGTGTGTCAGTGACCTCCTAATACTGGCCCCTCCCCTGTTATTGGACAGTGTGTGTGTGTCATTGATGGTCCTTATACTGATCCCTGCCCTGTTATTGGACAGTGTGTGTGTGAGTGACCTCCTATACTGACACCTGCCCTGTTATTGGGTGGTCTGTGAGTGTCAGTGACTTCATATACTGACCCCTGCCCTGTTATTGGACAGTGTGTGTGTGTCAGTGATGGTCCTTATACTGACCCCTGCCCTGTTATTGGACAGTCTGTGTGTGTCAGTGATGGTCCTTATACTGACCCCTGCCCTGTTATTGGACAGTGTGTTCGTGTCAGTGATGCTAATTATTCTGACCCCTGCCCTGTTATTGGACAGTGAGTGTGTGTCAGTGACCTCCTTATACTGACCTCTGCCCTGTAATTGGACAGTGTGTGTGTGTCAGTGACCTCCTTATCCTGACCCCTGCCCTGTTATTGGACAGTGTGTGTGTGTGTCAATGATGGTCCTTATATTGACCCCTGCCCTGTTATTGGACAGTGTGTGTGTGTGAGTGACCTCCTTATACTGACCCCTGCCCTGTTATTGGACAGTTTGTGCGTGTCAGTGACCTCCTTATACTGACTCCTGTCCTGTTATTGGACTGAGTGTATGTCAGTGACCTCCTTATCCTGACCCCTGCCCTGTTATTGGACATTGTGTGTGTGTCAGTGATGGTCCTTATACTGACCCCTGCCCTGTTATTGGACAGTGTGTGTGTGACAGTGACCTCCTTATACTGACCCCTCCCCTGTTACTGGACGGTGTGTGTCTGTGACCTCCTTATAGTGACCCCTGCCCTGTTATTGGACAGTGTGTGTGTGTCAGTGATGGTCCTTGTACTGACCCCTGCCCTGTCATTGGACAGTGAGTGTGTGTCAGTGATGGTCCTTATACTGACCCCTGCCCTGTTATTGGACAGTGTGTGTGTGTCATTGATGGTCCTTATATTGACCCCTGCCCTGTTATTGGACAGTGTGTGTGCATCAGTGACCTCCTAATACTGACCCCTGCCCTGTTTTTGGACAGTGTGTGTGTGTCAGTGACCACCTTATACTGAACCCTGCCCTGTTATAGGACAGTGTGTGTGTGTCAGTGTTTGTCCTTATACTGACCCCTGCCCTGTTATCGAACAGTGTGTGTGTGTCAGTGACCTCCTTATACTGACCCCTGCCCTGTTATTGAACAGTGTGTGTGTGTCACTGATGGTCCTTATACTGACCCCTGCCCTGTTATCGAACAGTGAGTGTGTGTCAGTGACCTCCTAATACTGACCCCTGCCCTGTTATTGGACAGTGTGTGTGTGTCAGTGATGGTCCTGATACTGACCCCTGCCCTGTTATTGGACAGTGTGTGCGTGTCAGTGACCTCCTTATACTGACCCCTGCCCTGTTATTGGACAGTGTGTGAGTGTCAGTGACCTCCTTATACTGACCCCTGCCCTGTTATTGGACATTGTGTGTGTGTCAGTGATGGTCCTTATACTGACCCCTGCCCTGTTATTGGACAGTGTGTGTGTGTCAGTGACCTCCTAATACTGACCCCTGCCCTGTTTTTGTACAGTGTGTGTGTGTCAGTGACCTCCTAATACTGACCGCTGCCCTGTGATTGGACAGTGTGTGTGTGTCAGTGATGGTCCTTCTACTGACCCCTGCCCTGTTATCGAACAGTGTGTGTGTGTCAGTAACCTCCTAATACTGACCCCTGCCCTGTTATTGGACATTGTGTGTGTGTCAGTGATGGTCCTTATACTGACTCCTGCCCTGTTATTGGACAGTGTGTGTGTGTCAGTGATGGTCTTTATAGTGACCCCTGCCCTGTTATTGGACAGAGTGTGTGTGTCAGTGACCTCCTTATACTGACCCCTCCCCTGTTATTGGACAGTGTGTGTGTCATTGATGGTCCTTATACTGACCCCTGCCCTGTTATTGGACAGTGTGTGTGTGTCAGTGACCTCCTAATCCTGACCCCCTGCCCTGTTACTGGACAGTGTGTGTGTGTGTCAGTGACCGCCTATACTGACCCCTGCCCTGTCATTGGATAGTGTGTGTGTGTCAGTGACCTCCTAATACTGACCACTGCCCTGTTATTGGATAGTGTGTGTGTGTCATTGATGGTGCTTATACTGACCCCTGCCTGTTATTGGACAGTGTGTGTGTGTCAGTGACTTCCTATACTGACCCCTGCGCTGTTATTGGACAGTGTGTGTGTGTCAGTGACCTTCTCATACTGACCTCTGCCCTGTAATTGGACAGTGTGTGTGTGTCAGTGACCTCCTTATACTGACCCCTGCCCTGTTATTGGACAGTGTGTGTGTGTCAATGATGGTCCTTATATTGACCCCTGCCCTGTTATTGGACAGTGTGTGTGTGTGAGTGACCTCCTTATACTGACCCCTGCCCTGTTATTGGACAGT
This sequence comes from Somniosus microcephalus, assembly GCF_052327205.1. Classification (NCBI taxonomy): domain Eukaryota; kingdom Metazoa; phylum Chordata; class Chondrichthyes; order Squaliformes; family Somniosidae; genus Somniosus; species Somniosus microcephalus. Next base: position 117,351,140 of record NC_140997.1, on the reverse strand, counting down.
TTGTGCGTGTCATTGACCTCCTTATACTGACTCCTGCCCTGTTATTGGACAGTGTGTGTGTGTCAGTGACCTCTTATACTGACCCCTGCCCTGTTATTGGACAGTGTGTGTGTCTCAGTGACCTCCTATTCTGACCCCTGCCCTGTTATTGGACTGTGTGTGTGTGTCAGTGACCTCCTATACTGACGCCTGCCCTGTTATTGGACTGTGTGTGTGTGTGTCAGTGATGTCCCTTATACTGACCCCTTCCCTTTTATTGGACAGTGTGTGTGTTTCAGTGATGGTCCTTATACTGACGCCTTCCCTGTTATTGGACAGTGTGTGTGTGCATTGATGGTCCTTATACTGACCCCTGCCCTGTTATCGAACAGTGAGTGTGTGTCAGTGACGTCCTAATACTGACCCCTGCCCTGTTATTGGTCAGTGTGTGTGTGTGTCACTGACATCCTATACTACCCCCTGCCCTGTTATTGGACAGTGTGTGCGTGTCAGTGACCTCCTTATACTGACCCCTGCCCTGTTACTGGACAGTGTGTGTGTATCAGTGACCTCCTTATACTGACGCCTGCCCTGTTATTGGACAGTGTGTGTGTGTCAGTGATCTCCTTATACTGACCCCTGCCCTGTTATTGGACAGTCTGTGTGTGTCAGTGACCTCCTATACTGACCCCTGCCCTGTTATTGGACAGTGTGTGTGTGTCAGTGATGGTCCTTATACTGACCCCTGCCCTGTTATTGGACAGTGTGTGTGTGTCAGTGACCTCCTTATACTGACCCCTGCCCTGTTATTGGACAGTGAGTGTGTGTCTGTGATGCTACTTATACTGACCCCTGCGCTGTTATTGGACAGTGTGTGTGTGTCAGTGACCTCCTCATACTGACCCCTGCCCTGTTTTTGGACTGTGTGTGTGTGTCAGTGACCTCCTAATACTGACCCCTGCCCTGTTATTGGACAGTTTGTGTGTGTCAGTGATGGTCCTCATACTGACCCCTGCCCCGTTATTGGACAGTGAGTGTGTGTCAGTGATGGTCCTTATACTGACCCCTGCCCTGTTATTGGACAGTGTGTGTGTGTCAGTGACCTCCTATACTGACCCCTGCCCTGTTATTGTACGGTGTGTGTGTGTCAGTGATGGTTCTTATATTGACCCCTGTCCTTTCATTGGACAGTGTGTGTGTGTCAGTGATGGTCCTTATACTGACCCCTGCCCTGTTATTGGACAGTGTGTGTGTGTCAGTGATGTTCCTTATACTGACCACTGCCCTGTTATGGGACGGTATGTGTGTGACAGTGATGGTCGTTATATTGACCCCTGCCCTGTTATGGGACGGTGTGTGTGTGTCAGTGACCTCCTAATACTGACCCCTGTCCTGTTATTGGACAGTGTGTGTGTGTCAGTGACCTCCTATACTGACCCCTGCCCTGTTATTGGACAGTGTGTGTGTGTCAGTGATGGTCCTTATACTGACCCCTGCCCTGTTATTTGACAGTGTGTGTGTCAGTGAACTCCTATACTGACCCCTGCCCTGTTATTGGACGGTGTGTGTGTGTCAGTGACTTCCTATACTGACCACTGCCCTGTTATTGGACAGTGTGTGTGTGTCAGTGTTGCTAATTATACTGACCCCTGCGCTGTTATTGGACAGTGTGTGTGTGTCAGTGACCTCCTTATACTGACCTCTGCCCTGTAATTGGACAGTGTGTGTGTGTGAGTGACCTCCTTATACTGACCCCTGCCCTGTTATTGGACAGTTTGTGCGTGTCAGTGACCTCCTTATACTGACTCCTGCCCTGTTATTGGACAGTGTGTGTGTGTCAGTGACCTCTTATACTGACCCCTGCCCTGTTATTGGACAGTGTGTGTGTCTCAGTGACCTCCTATACTGACGCCTGCCCTGTTATTGGACAGTGTGTGTGTGTGTCAGTGATGGCCCTTAAACTGACCCCTTCCCTTTTATTGGACAGTGTGTGTGTGTCAGTGATGGTCCTTATACTGACGCCTTCCCTGTTATTGGACAGTGTGTGTGTGCATTGATGGTCCTTATACTGACCCCTGCCCTGTTATTGGACAGTGTGTGTGCGTCAGTGACCTCTTAATACTGACCCCTGCCCTGTTTTTGGACAGTGTGTGTGCGTCAGTGACCTCCTAATACTGACCTCTGCCCTGTTATTGGACAGTGTGTGTGTGTCAGTGATGGTCCTTATAGTGACCCCTGTACTGTTATCGAACAGTGAGTGTGTGTCAGTGACGTCCTAATACTGACCCCTGCCCTGTTATTGGTCAGTGTGTGTGTGTCACTGACATCCTATACTACCCCCTGCCCTGTTATTGGACAGTGTGTGCGTGTCGGTGACCTCCTTATACTGACCCCTGCCCTGTTATTGGACAGTGTGTGTGTATCAGTGACCTCCTTATACTGACGCCTGCCCTGTTATTGGACAGTGTGTGTGTGTCAGTGATCTCCTTATACTGACCCCTGCCCTGTTATTGGACAGTGTGTGTGTGTCAGTGACCTCCAATACTGACCCCTGCCCTGTTATTGGACAGTGTGTGTGTGTCAGTGATGGTCCTTATACTGACCCCTGCCCTGTTATTGGACAGTGTGTGTGTGTCAGTGACCTCCTTATACTGACCCCTGCCCTGTTATTGGACAGTGAGTGTGTGTGTGTGATGCTACTTATACTGACCCCTGCGCTGTTATTGGACAGTGTGTGTGTGTCAGTGACCTCCTCATACTGACCCCTGCCCTGTTTTTGGACAGTGTGTGTGTGTCAGTGACCTCCTAATACTGACCCCTGCCCTGTTATTGGACAGTGTGTGTGTATCAGTGACCTCCTTATACTGACCCCTGCCCTGTTATTGGACATTGTGTGTGTGTCAGTGACCTCCTAATACTGGCCCCTCCCCTGTTATTGGACAGTGTGTGTGTGTCATTGATGGTCCTTATACTGATCGCTGCGCTGTTATTGGACAGTGTGTGTGTGAGTGACCTCCTATACTGACACCTGCCCTGTTATTGGGTGGTCTGTGAGTGTCAGTGACTTCATATACTGACCCCTGCCCTGTTATTGGACAGTGTGTGTGTGTCAGTGATGGTCCTTATACTGACCCCTGCCCTGTTATCGAACAGTGTGTGTGTGTCAGTAACCTCCTAATACTGACCCCTGCCCTGTTATTGGACATTGTGTGTGTGTCAGTGATGGTCCTTATACTGACTCCTGCCCTGTTATTGGACAGTGTGTGTGTGTCAGTGATGGTCTTTATAGTGACCCCTGCCCTGTTATTGGACAGAGTGTGTGTGTCAGTGACCTCCTTATACTGACCCCTCCCCTGTTATTGGACAGTGTGTGTGTCATTGATGGTCCTTATACTGACCCCTGCCCTGTTATTGGACAGTGTGTGTGTGTCAGTGACCTCCTAATCCTGACCCCCTGCCCTGTTACTGGACAGTGTGTGTGTGTGTCAGTGACCGCCTATACTGACCCCTGCCCTGTCATTGGATAGTGTGTGTGTGTCAGTGACCTCCTAATACTGACCACTGCCCTGTTATTGGATAGTGTGTGTGTGTCATTGATGGTGCTTATACTGACCCCTGCCTGTTATTGGACAGTGTGTGTGTGTCAGTGACTTCCTATACTGACCCCTGCGCTGTTATTGGACAGTGTGTGTGTGTCAGTGACCTTCTCATACTGACCTCTGCCCTGTAATTGGACAGTGTGTGTGTGTCAGTGACCTCCTTATACTGACCCCTGCCCTGTTATTGGACAGTGTGTGTGTGTCAATGATGGTCCTTATATTGACCCCTGCCCTGTTATTGGACAGTGTGTGTGTGTGAGTGACCTCCTTATACTGACCCCTGCCCTGTTATTGGACAGTTTGTGCGTGTCATTGACCTCCTTATACTGACTCCTGCCCTGTTATTGGACAGTGTGTGTGTGTCAGTGACCTCTTATACTGACCCCTGCCCTGTTATTGGACAGTGTGTGTGTCTCAGTGACCTCCTATTCTGACCCCTGCCCTGTTATTGGACTGTGTGTGTGTGTCAGTGACCTCCTATACTGACGCCTGCCCTGTTATTGGACTGTGTGTGTGTGTGTCAGTGATGTCCCTTATACTGACCCCTTCCCTTTTATTGGACAGTGTGTGTGTTTCAGTGATGGTCCTTATACTGACGCCTTCCCTGTTATTGGACAGTGTGTGTGTGCATTGATGGTCCTTATACTGACCCCTGCCCTGTTATCGAACAGTGAGTGTGTGTCAGTGACGTCCTAATACTGACCCCTGCCCTGTTATTGGTCAGTGTGTGTGTGTGTCACTGACATCCTATACTACCCCCTGCCCTGTTATTGGACAGTGTGTGCGTGTCAGTGACCTCCTTATACTGACCCCTGCCCTGTTACTGGACAGTGTGTGTGTATCAGTGACCTCCTTATACTGACGCCTGCCCTGTTATTGGACAGTGTGTGTGTGTCAGTGATCTCCTTATACTGACCCCTGCCCTGTTATTGGACAGTCTGTGTGTGTCAGTGACCTCCTATACTGACCCCTGCCCTGTTATTGGACAGTGTGTGTGTGTCAGTGATGGTCCTTATACTGACCCCTGCCCTGTTATTGGACAGTGTGTGTGTGTCAGTGACCTCCTTATACTGACCCCTGCCCTGTTATTGGACAGTGAGTGTGTGTCTGTGATGCTACTTATACTGACCCCTGCGCTGTTATTGGACAGTGTGTGTGTGTCAGTGACCTCCTCATACTGACCCCTGCCCTGTTTTTGGACTGTGTGTGTGTGTCAGTGACCTCCTAATACTGACCCCTGCCCTGTTATTGGACAGTTTGTGTGTGTCAGTGATGGTCCTCATACTGACCCCTGCCCCGTTATTGGACAGTGAGTGTGTGTCAGTGATGGTCCTTATACTGACCCCTGCCCTGTTATTGGACAGTGTGTGTGTGTCAGTGACCTCCTATACTGACCCCTGCCCTGTTATTGTACGGTGTGTGTGTGTCAGTGATGGTTCTTATATTGACCCCTGTCCTTTCATTGGACAGTGTGTGTGTGTCAGTGATGGTCCTTATACTGACCCCTGCCCTGTTATTGGACAGTGTGTGTGTGTCAGTGATGTTCCTTATACTGACCACTGCCCTGTTATGGGACGGTATGTGTGTGACAGTGATGGTCGTTATATTGACCCCTGCCCTGTTATGGGACGGTTTGTGTGTGTCAGTGACCTCCTAATACTGACCCCTGTCCTGTTATTGGACAGTGTGTGTGTGTCAGTGACCTCCTATACTGACCCCTGCCCTGTTATTGGACAGTGTGTGTGTGTCAGTGATGGTCCTTATACTGACCCCTGCCCTGTTATTTGACAGTGTGTGTGTCAGTGAACTCCTATACTGACCCCTGCCCTGTTATTGGACGGTGTGTGTGTGTCAGTGACTTCCTATACTGACCACTGCCCTGTTATTGGACAGTGTGTGTGTGTCAGTGTTGCTAATTATACTGACCCCTGCGCTGTTATTGGACAGTGTGTGTGTGTCAGTGACCTCCTTATACTGACCTCTGCCCTGTAATTGGACAGTGTGTGTGTGTGAGTGACCTCCTTATACTGACCCCTGCCCTGTTATTGGACAGTTTGTGCGTGTCAGTGACCTCCTTATACTGACTCCTGCCCTGTTATTGGACAGTGTGTGTGTGTCAGTGACCTCTTATACTGACCCCTGCCCTGTTATTGGACAGTGTGTGTGTCTCAGTGACCTCCTATACTGACGCCTGCCCTGTTATTGGACAGTGTGTGTGTGTGTCAGTGATGGCCCTTAAACTGACCCCTTCCCTTTTATTGGACAGTGTGTGTGTGTCAGTGATGGTCCTTATACTGACGCCTTCCCTGTTATTGGACAGTGTGTGTGTGCATTGATGGTCCTTATACTGACCCCTGCCCTGTTATTGGACAGTGTGTGTGCGTCAGTGACCTCTTAATACTGACCCCTGCCCTGTTTTTGGACAGTGTGTGTGCGTCAGTGACCTCCTAATACTGACCTCTGCCCTGTTATTGGACAGTGTGTGTGTGTCAGTGATGGTCCTTATAGTGACCCCTGTACTGTTATCGAACAGTGAGTGTGTGTCAGTGACGTCCTAATACTGACCCCTGCCCTGTTATTGGTCAGTGTGTGTGTGTCACTGACATCCTATACTACCCCCTGCCCTGTTATTGGACAGTGTGTGCGTGTCGGTGACCTCCTTATACTGACCCCTGCCCTGTTATTGGACAGTGTGTGTGTATCAGTGACCTCCTTATACTGACGCCTGCCCTGTTATTGGACAGTGTGTGTGTGTCAGTGATCTCCTTATACTGACCCCTGCCCTGTTATTGGACAGTGTGTGTGTGTCAGTGACCTCCAATACTGACCCCTGCCCTGTTATTGGACAGTGTGTGTGTGTCAGTGATGGTCCTTATACTGACCCCTGCCCTGTTATTGGACAGTGTGTGTGTGTCAGTGACCTCCTTATACTGACCCCTGCCCTGTTATTGGACAGTGAGTGTGTGTGTGTGATGCTACTTATACTGACCCCTGCGCTGTTATTGGACAGTGTGTGTGTGTCAGTGACCTCCTCATACTGACCCCTGCCCTGTTTTTGGACAGTGTGTGTGTGTCAGTGACCTCCTAATACTGACCCCTGCCCTGTTATTGGACAGTGTGTGTGTATCAGTGACCTCCTTATACTGACCCCTGCCCTGTTATTGGACATTGTGTGTGTGTCAGTGACCTCCTAATACTGGCCCCTCCCCTGTTATTGGACAGTGTGTGTGTGTCATTGATGGTCCTTATACTGATCGCTGCGCTGTTATTGGACAGTGTGTGTGTGAGTGACCTCCTATACTGACACCTGCCCTGTTATTGGGTGGTCTGTGAGTGTCAGTGACTTCATATACTGACCCCTGCCCTGTTATTGGACAGTGTGTGTGTGTCAGTGATGGTCCTTATACTGACCCCTGCCCTGTTATTGGACAGTCTGTGTGTGTCAGTGATGGTCCTTATACTGACCCCTGCCCTGTTATTGGACAGTGTGTTCGTGTCAGTGATGCTAATTATTCTGACCCCTGCCCTGTTATTGGACAGTGAGTGTGTGTCAGTGATGCTAATTGTACTGACCCCTGCGCTGTTATTGGACAGTGTGTGTGTGTCAGTGACCTCCTGATACTGACCCCTGCCCTGTTATTGGACAGTGTGTGCGTGTCAGTGACCTCCTTATACTGACCCCTGCCCTGTTATTGGAGAGTGTGTGAGTGTCAGTGACCTCCTTATACTGACCCCTGCCCTGTTATTGGACATTGTGTGTGTGTCAGTGATGGTCCTTATACTGACCCCTGCCCTGTTATTGGACAGTGTGTGTGTGTCAGTGACCTCCTAATACTGACCCCTGCCCTGTTTTTGTACAGTGTGTGTGTGTCAGTGACCTCCTAATACTGACCGCTGCCCTGTGATTGGACAGTGTGTGTGTGTCAGTGATGGTCCTTCTACTGACTCCTGCCCTGTTATTGGACAGTGTGTGTGTGTCAGTGATGGTCTTTATAGTGACCCCTGCCCTGTTATTGGACAGAGTGTGTGTGTCAGTGACCTCCTTATACTGACCCCTCCCCTGTTATTGGACAGTGTGTGTGTCATTGATGGTCCTTATACTGACCCCTGACCTGTTATTGGACAGTGTGTGTGTGTCAGTGACCTCCTAATCCTGACCCCCTGCCCTGTTACTGGACAGTGTGTGTGTGTGTGTCAGTGACCGCCTATACTGACCCCTGCCCTGTCATTGGATAGTGTGTGTGTGTCAGTGACCTCCTAATACTGACCCCTGCCCTGTTATTGGATAGTGTGTGTGTGTCATTGATGGTGCTTATACTGACCCCTGCCTGTTATTGGACAGTGTGTGTGTCAGTGAACTCCTATACTGACCCCTGCCCTGTTATTGGACGGTGTGTGTGTGTCAGTGACTTCCTATACTGACCCCTGCGCTGTTATTGGACAGTGTGTGTGTGTCAGTGACCTCCTTATACTGACCTCTGCCCTGTAATTGGACAGTGTGTGTGTGTCAGTGACCTCCTTATACTGACCCCTGCCCTGTTATTGGACAGTGTGTGTGTGTCAATGATGGTCCTTATATTGACCCCTGCCCTGTTATTGGACAGTGTGTGTGTGTGAGTGACCTCCTTATACTGACCCCTGCCCTGTTATTGGACAGTTTGTGCGTGTCAGTGACCTCCTTATACTGACTCCTGCCCTGTTATTGGACAGTGTGTGTGTGTCAGTGACCTCTTATACTGACCCCTGCCCTGTTATTGGACAGTGTGTGTGTCTCAGTGACCTCCTATTCTGACCCCTGCCCTGTTATTGGACTGTGTGTGTGTGTCAGTGACCTCCTATACTGACGCCTGCCCTGTTATTGGACTGTGTGTGTGTGTGTCAGTGATGTCCCTTATACTGACGCCTTCCCTTTTATTGGACAGTGTGTGTGTGTCAGTGATGGTCCTTATACTGACGCCTTCCCTGTTATTGGACAGTGTGTGTGTGCATTGATGGTCCTTATACTGACCCCTGCCCTGTTATTGGACAGTGTGTGTGCGTCAGTGACCTCTTAATACTGACCCCTGCCCTGTTTTTGGACAGTGTGTGTGCATCAGTGACCTCCTAATACTGACCTCTGCCCTGTTATTGGACAGTGTGTGTGTGTCAGTGATGGTCCTTATAGTGACCCCTGTACTGTTATCGAACAGTGAGTGTGTGTCAGTGACGTCCTAATACTGACCCCTGCCCTGTTATTGGTCAGTGTGTGTGTGTCACTGACATCCTATACTACCCCCTGCCCTGTTATTGGACAGTGTGTGCGTGTCGGTGACCTCCTTATACTGACCCCTGCCCTGTTATTGGACAGTGTGTGTGTATCAGTGACCTCCTTATACTGACGCCTGCCCTGTTATTGGACAGTGTGTGTGTGTCAGTGATCTCCTTATACTGACCCCTGCCCTGTTATTGGACAGTGTGTGTGTGTCAGTGACCTCCAATACTGACCCCTGCCCTGTTATTGGACAGTGTGTGTGTGTCAGTGATGGTCCTTATACTGACCCCTGCCCTGTTATTGGACAGTGTGTGTGTGTCAGTGACCTCCTTAAACTGACCCCTGACCTGTTATTGGACAGTGAGTGTGTGTGTGTGATGCTACTTATACTGACCCCTGCGCTGTTATTGGACAGTGTGTGTGTGTCAGTGACCTCCTCATACTGACCCCTGCCCTGTTTTTGGACAGTGTGTGTGTGTCAGTGACCTCCTAATACTGACCCCTGCCCTGTTATTGGACAGTGTGTGTGTGTCAGTGACCTCCTTATACTGACCCCTGCCCTGTTATTGGACATTGTGTGTGTGTCAGTGACCTCCTAATACTGGCCCCTCCCCTGTTATTGGACAGTGTGTGTGTGTCATTGATGGTCCTTATACTGATCGCTGCGCTGTTATTGGACAGTGTGTGTGTGAGTGACCTCCTATACTGACACCTGCCCTGTTATTGGGTGGTCTGTGAGTGTCAGTGACTTCATATACTGACCCCTGCCCTGTTATTGGACAGTGTGTGTGTGTCAGTGATGGTCCTTATACTGACCCCTGCCCTGTTATTGGACAGTCTGTGTGTGTCAGTGATGGTCCTTATACTGACCCCTGCCCTGTTATTGGACAGTGTGTTCGTGTCAGTGATGCTAATTATTCTGACCCCTGCCCTGTTATTGGACAGTGAGTGTGTGTCAGTGATGCTAATTGTACTGACCCCTGCGCTGTTATTGGACAGTGTGTGTGTGTCAGTGACCTCCTTATACTGACCTCTGCCCTGTAATTGGACAGTGTGTGTGTGTCAGTGACCTCCTTATCCTGACCCCTGCCCTGTTATTGGACAGTGTGTGTGTGTGTCAATGATGGTCCTTATATTGACCCCTGCCCTGTTATTGGACAGTGTGTGTGTGTGAGTGACCTCCTTATACTGACCCCTGCCCTGTTATTGGACAGTTTGTGCGTGTCAGTGACCTCCTTATACTGACTCCTGTCCTGTTATTGGACTGAGTGTGTGTCAGTGACCTCCTTATCCTGACCCCTGCCCTGTTATTGGACGTTGTGTGTGTGTCAGTGATGGTCCTTATACTGACCCCTGCCCTGTTATTGGACAGTGTGTGTGTGACAGTGACCTCCTTATACTGACACCTCCCCTGTTACTGGACGGTGTGTGTGTGTCTGTGACCTCCTTATAGTGACCCCTGCCCTGTTATTGGACAGTGTGTGTGTGTCAGTGATGGTCCTTGTACTGACCCCTGCCCTGTCATTGGACAGTGAGTGTGTGTCAGTGATGGTCCTTATACTGACCCCTGCCCTGTTATTGGACAGTGTGTGTGTGTCATTGATGGTCCTTATATTGACCCCTGCCCTGTTATTGGACAGTGTGTGTGCATCAGTGACCTCCTAATACTGACCCCTGCCCTGTTTTTGGACAGTGTGTGTGTGTCAGTGACCTCCTTATACTGACCCCTGCCCTGTTATTGAACAGTGTGTGTGTGTCACTGATGGTCCTTATACTGACCCCTGCCCTGTTATCGAACAGTGAGTGTATGTCAGTGACCTCCTAATACTGACCCCTGCCCTGTTATTGAACAGTGTGTGTGTGTCACTGATGGTCCTTATACTGACCCCTGCCCTGTTATCGAACAGTGAGTGTGTGTCAGTGACCTCCTAATACTGACCCCTGCCCTGTTATTGGACAGTGTGTGTGTGTCAGTGATGGTCCTGATACTGACCCCTGCCCTGTTATTGGACAGTGTGTGCGTGTCAGTGACCTCCTTATACTGACCCCTGCCCTGTTATTGGACAGTGTGTGATGTCAGTGACCTCCTTATACTGACCCCTGCCCTGTTATTGGACATTGTGTGTGTGTCAGTGATGGTCTTTATACTGACCCCTGCCCTGTTATTGGACAGTGTGTGTGTGTCAGTGACCTCCTAATACTGACCCCTGCCCTGTTTTTGTACAGTGTGTGTGTGTCAGTGACCTCCTAATACTGACCCCTGCCCTGTTATTGGACAGTGTGTGTGTGTCAGTGACCTCCTAATACTGACCCCTGCCCTGTTATTGGACATTGTGTGTGTGTCAGTGATGTTCCTTATACTGACTCCTGCCCTGTTATTGGACAGTGTGTGTGTGTCAGTGATGGTCTTTATAGTGACCCCTGCCCTGTTATTGGACAGAGTGTGTGTGTCAGTGACATCCTTATACTGACCCCTCCCCTGTTATTGGACAGTGTGTGTGTCATTGATGGTCCTTATACTGACCCCTGCCCTGTTATTGGATAGAGTGTGTGTGTCAGTGACCACCTAATACTCACCCCTGCCCTGTCATTGGATAGTGTGTGTGTGTCAGTGACCTCCTAATACTGACCCCTGCCCTGTTATTGGACAGTGTGTTTGTGTCAGTGACCTCCTAATCCTGACCCCCTGCCCTGTTATTGGACAGTGTCTGTGTGTGTCAGTGACCGCCTATACTGAACCCTGCCCTGTCATTGGATAGTGTGTGTGTGTCAGTGACCTCCTACTACTGACCCCTGCCCTGTTATTGGACAGTGTGTTTGTGTCAGTGACCTCCTAATCCTGACCCCCTGCCCTGTTATTGGACAGTGTGTGTGTGTGTCAGTGACCGCCTATACTGACCCCTGCCCTGTCATTGGACAGTGTGTGTGTGTGTCAGTGACCGCCTATACTGACCCCTGCCCTGTCATTGGATAGTGTGTGTGTGTCAGTGACCTCCTAATACTGACCCCTGCCCTGTTATTTGACAGTGTGTGTGTCAGTGAACTCCTATACTGACCCCTGCCCTGTTATTGGACGGTGTGTGTGTGTCAGTGACTTCCTATACTGACCACTGCCCTGTTATTGGACAGTGTGTGTGTGTCAGTGTTGCTAATTATACTGACCCCTGCGATGTTATTGGACAGTGTGTGTGTGTCAGTGACCTCCTTACACTGACCTCTGCCCTGTAATTGGACAGTGTGTGTGTGTCAGTGACCTCCTTATACTGACCTCTGCCCTGTAATTGGACAGTATGTGTGTGTCAGTGACCTCCTTATACTGACCCCTGCCCTGTTATTGGACAGTGTGTGTGTGTCAATGATGGTCCTTATATTGACCCCTGCCCTGTTATTGGACAGTGTGTGTGTGTGAGTGACCTCCTTATACTGACCCCTGCCCTGTTATTGGACAGTTTGTGCGTGTCAGTGACCTCCTTATACTGACTCCTGCCCTGTTATTGGACAGTGTGTGTGTGTCAGTGACCTCTTATACTGACCCCTGCCCTGTTATTGGACAGTGTGTGTGTCTCAGTGACCTCCTATTCTGACCCCTGCCCTGTTATTGGACTGTGTGTGTGTGTCAGTGACCTCCTATACTGACGCCTGCCCTGTTATTGGACTGTGTGTGTGTGTGTCAGTGATGGCCCTTATACTGACCCCTTCCCTTTTATTGGACAGTGTGTGTGTGTCAGTGATGGTCCTTATACTGACGCCTTCCCTGTTATTGGACAGTGTGTGTGTGCATTGATGGTCCTTATACTGACCCCTGCCCTGTTATCGAACAGTGAGTGTGTGTCAGTGACGTCCTAATACTGACCCCTGCCCTGTTATTGGTCAGTGTGTGTGTGTCACTGACATCCTATACTACCCCCTGCCCTGTTATTGGACAGTGTGTGCGTGTCAGTGACCTCCTTATACTGACCCCTGCCCTGTTACTGGACAGTGTGTGTGTATCAGTGACCTCCTTATACTGACGCCTGCCCTGTTATTGGACAGTGTGTGTGTGTCAGTGATCTCCTTATACTGACCCCTGCCCTGTTATTGGACAGTCTGTGTGTGTCAGTGACCTCCTATACTGACCCCTGCCCTGTTATTGGACAGTGTGTGTGTGTCAGTGATGGTCCTTATACTGACCCCTGCCCTGTTATTGGACAGTGTGTGTGTGTCAGTGACCTCCTTATCCTGACCCCTGCCCTGTTATTGGACAGTGAGTGTGTGTCTGTGATGCTACTTATACTGACCCCTGCGCTGTTATTGGACAGTGTGTGTGTGTCAGTGACCTCCTCATACTGACCCCTGCCCTGTTTTTGGACTGTGTGTGTGTGTCAGTGACCTCCTAATACTGACCCCTGCCCTGTTATTGGACAGTTTGTGTGTGTCAGTGATGGTCCTTATACTGACCCCTGCCCCGTTATTGGACAGTGAGTGTGTGTCAGTGATGGTCCTCAAACTGACCCCTGCCCTGTTATTGGACAGTGTGTGTGTGTCAGTGACCTCCTATACTGACCCCTGCCCTGTTATTGTACGGTGTGTGTGTGTCAGTGATGGTTCTTATACTGACCCCTGTCCTTTCATTGGACAGTGTGTGTGTGTCAGTGATGGTCCTTATACTGACCCCTGCCCTGTTATTGGACAGTGTGTGTGTGTCAGTGATGTTCCTTATACTGACCACTGCCCTGTTATGGGACGGTATGTGTGTGACAGTGATGGTCGTTATATTGACCCCTGCCCTGTTATGGGACGGTGTGTGTGTGTCAGTGACCTCCTAATACTGACCCCTGTCCTGTTATTGGACAGTGTGTGTGTGTCAGTGACCTCCTATACTGACCCCTGCCCTGTTATTGGACAGTGTGTGTGTGTCAGTGATGGTCCTTATACTGACCCCTGCCCTGTTATTTGACAGTGTGTGTGTCAGTGAACTCCTACACTGACCCCTGCCCTGTTATTGGACGGTGTGTGTGTGTCAGTGACTTCCTATACTGACCACTGCCCTGTTATTGGACAGTGTGTGTGTGTCAGTGTTGCTAATTATACTGACCCCTGCGCTGTTATTGGACAGTGTGTGTGTGTCAGTGACCTCCTTATACTGACCTCTGCCCTGTAATTGGACAGTGTGTGTGTGTGAGTGACCTCCTTATACTGACCCCTGCCCTGTTATTGGACAGTTTGTGCGTGTCAGTGACCTCCTTATACTGACTCCTGCCCTGTTATTGGACAGTGTGTGTGTGTCAGTGACCTCTTATACTGACCCCTGCCCTGTTATTGGACAGTGTGTGTGTGTCAGTGATGGTCCTTATACTGACGCCTTCCCTGTTATTGGACAGTGTGTGTGTGCATTGATGGTCCTTATACTGACCCCTGCCCTGTTATTGGACAGTGTGTGTGCGTCAGTGACCTCTTAATACTGACCCCTGCCCTGTTTTTGGACAGTGTGTGTGCGTCAGTGACCTCCTAATACTGACCTCTGCCCTGTTATTGGATAGTGTGTGTGTGTCAGTGATGGTCCTTATAGTGACCCCTGTACTGTTATCGAACAGTGAGTGTGTGTCAGTGACGTCCTAATATTGACCCCTGCCCTGTTATTGGTCAGTGTGTGTGTGTCACTGACATCCTATACTACCCCCTGCCCTGTTATTGGACAGTGTGTGCGTGTCGGTGACCTCCTTATACTGACCCGTGCCCTGTTATTGGACAGTGTGTGTGTATCAGTGACCTCCTTATACTGACGCCTGCCCTGTTATTGGACAGTGTGTGTGTGTCAGTGATCTCCTTATACTGACCCCTGCCCTGTTATTGGACAGTGTGTGTGTGTCAGTGACCTCCAATACTGACCCCTGCCCTGTTATTGGACAGTGTGTGTGTGTCAGTGATGGTCCTTATGCTGACCCCTGCCCTGTTATTGGACAGTGTGTGTGTGTCAGTGACCTCCTTATACTGACCCCTGCCCTGTTATTGGACAGTGAGTGTGTGTGTGTGATGCTACTTATACTGACCCCTGCGCTGTTATTGGACAGTGTGTGTGTGTCAGTGACCTCCTCATACTGACCCCTGCCCTGTTTTTGGACAGTGTGTGTGTGTCAGTGACCTCCTAATACTGACCCCTGCCCTGTTATTGGACAGTGTGTGTGTGTCAGTGACCTCCTTATACTGACCCCTGCCCTGTTATTGGACAGTATGTGTGTGTCAGTGACCTCCTTATACTGACCCCTGCCCTGTTATTGGACAGTGTGTGTGTGTCAATGATGGTCCTTATATTGACCCCTGCCCTGTTATTGGACAGTGTGTGTGTGTGAGTGACCTCCTTATACTGACCCCTGCCCTGTTATTGGACAGTTTGTGCGTGTCAGTGACCTCCTTATACTGACTCCTGCCCTGTTATTGGACAGTGTGTGTGTGTCAGTGACCTCTTATACTGACCCCTGCCCTGTTATTGGACAGTGTGTGTGTCTCAGTGACCTCCTATTCTGACCCCTGCCCTGTTATTGGACTGTGTGTGTGTGTCAGTGACCTCCTATACTGACGCCTGCCCTGTTATTGGACTGTGTGTGTGTGTGTCAGTGATGGCCCTTATACTGACCCCTTCCCTTTTATTGGACAGTGTGTGTGTGTCAGTGATGGTCCTTATACTGACGCCTTCCCTGTTATTGGACAGTGTGTGTGTGCATTGATGGTCCTTATACTGACCCCTGCCCTGTTATCGAACAGTGAGTGTGTGTCAGTGACGTCCTAATACTGACCCCTGCCCTGTTATTGGTCAGTGTGTGTGTGTCACTGACATCCTATACTACCCCCTGCCCTGTTATTGGACAGTGTGTGCGTGTCAGTGACCTCCTTATACTGACCCCTGCCCTGTTACTGGACAGTGTGTGTGTATCAGTGACCTCCTTATACTGACGCCTGCCCTGTTATTGGACAGTGTGTGTGTGTCAGTGATCTCCTTATACTGACCCCTGCCCTGTTATTGGACAGTCTGTGTGTGTCAGTGACCTCCTATACTGACCCCTGCCCTGTTATTGGACAGTGTGTGTGTGTCAGTGATGGTCCTTATACTGACCCCTGCCCTGTTATTGGACAGTGTGTGTGTGTCAGTGACCTCCTTATCCTGACCCCTGCCCTGTTATTGGACAGTGAGTGTGTGTCTGTGATGCTACTTATACTGACCCCTGCGCTGTTATTGGACAGTGTGTGTGTGTCAGTGACCTCCTCATACTGACCCCTGCCCTGTTTTTGGACTGTGTGTGTGTGTCAGTGACCTCCTAATACTGACCCCTGCCCTGTTATTGGACAGTTTGTGTGTGTCAGTGATGGTCCTTATACTGACCCCTGCCCCGTTATTGGACAGTGAGTGTGTGTCAGTGATGGTCCTCAAACTGACCCCTGCCCTGTTATTGGACAGTGTGTGTGTGTCAGTGACCTCCTATACTGACCCCTGCCCTGTTATTGTACGGTGTGTGTGTGTCAGTGATGGTTCTTATACTGACTCCTGTCCTTTCATTGGACAGTGTGTGTGTGTCAGTGATGGTCCTTATACTGACCCCTGCCCTGTTATTGGACAGTGTGTGTGTGTCAGTGATGTTCCTTATACTGACCACTGCCCTGTTATGGGACGGTATGTGTGTGACAGTGATGGTCGTTATATTGACCCCTGCCCTGTTATGGGACGGTGTGTGTGTGTCAGTGACCTCCTAATACTGACCCCTGTCCTGTTATTGGACAGTGTGTGTGTGTCAGTGACCTCCTATACTGACCCCTGCCCTGTTATTGGACAGTGTGTGTGTGTCAGTGATGGTCCTTATACTGACCCCTGCCCTGTTATTTGACAGTGTGTGTGTCAGTGAACTCCTACACTGACCCCTGCCCTGTTATTGGACGGTGTGTGTGTGTCAGTGACTTCCTATACTGACCACTGCCCTGTTATTGGACAGTGTGTGTGTGTCAGTGTTGCTAATTATACTGACCCCTGCGCTGTTATTGGACAGTGTGTGTGTGTCAGTGACCTCCTTATACTGACCTCTGCCCTGTAATTGGACAGTGTGTGTGTGTGAGTGACCTCCTTATACTGACCCCTGCCCTGTTATTGGACAGTTTGTGCGTGTCAGTGACCTCCTTATACTGACTCCTGCCCTGTTATTGGACAGTGTGTGTGTGTCAGTGACCTCTTATACTGACCCCTGCCCTGTTATTGGACAGTGTGTGTGTGTCAGTGATGGTCCTTATACTGACGCCTTCCCTGTTATTGGACAGTGTGTGTGTGCATTGATGGTCCTTATACTGACCCCTGCCCTGTTATTGGACAGTGTGTGTGCGTCAGTGACCTCTTAATACTGACCCCTGCCCTGTTTTTGGACAGTGTGTGTGCGTCAGTGACCTCCTAATACTGACCTCTGCCCTGTTATTGGATAGTGTGTGTGTGTCAGTGATGGTCCTTATAGTGACCCCTGTACTGTTATCGAACAGTGAGTGTGTGTCAGTGACGTCCTAATATTGACCCCTGCCCTGTTATTGGTCAGTGTGTGTGTGTCACTGACATCCTATACTACCCCCTGCCCTGTTATTGGACAGTGTGTGCGTGTCGGTGACCTCCTTATACTGACCCCTGCCCTGTTATTGGACAGTGTGTGTGTATCAGTGACCTCCTTATACTGACGCCTGCCCTGTTATTGGACAGTGTGTGTGTGTCAGTGATCTCCTTATACTGACCCCTGCCCTGTTATTGGACAGTGTGTGTGTGTCAGTGACCTCCAATACTGACCCCTGCCCTGTTATTGGACAGTGTGTGTGTGTCAGTGATGGTCCTTATGCTGACCCCTGCCCTGTTATTGGACAGTGTGTGTGTGTCAGTGACCTCCTTATACTGACCCCTGCCCTGTTATTGGACAGTGAGTGTGTGTGTGTGATGCTACTTATACTGACCCCTGCGCTGTTATTGGACAGTGTGTGTGTGTCAGTGACCTCCTCATACTGACCCCTGCCCTGTTTTTGGACAGTGTGTGTGTGTCAGTGACCTCCTAATACTGACCCCTGCCCTGTTATTGGACAGTGTGTGTGTGTCAGTGACCTCCTTATACTGACCCCTGCCCTGTTATTGGACAGTATGTGTGTGTCAGTGACCTCCTTATACTGACCCCTGCCCTGTTATTGGACAGTGTGTCTGTGTCAATGATGGTCCTTATATTGACCCCTGCCCTGTTATTGGACAGTGTGTGTGTGTGAGTGACCTCCTTATACTGACCCCTGCCCTGTTATTGGACAGTTTGTGCGTGTCAGTGACCTCCTTATACTGACTCCTGCCCTGTTATTGGACAGTGTGTGTGTGTCAGTGACCTCTTATACTGACCCCTGCCCTGTTATTGGACAGTGTGTGTGTCTCAGTGACCTCCTATTCTGACCCCTGCCCTGTTATTGGACTGTGTGTGTGTGTCAGTGACCTCCTATACTGACGCCTTCCCTGTTATTGGACAGTGTGTGTGTGTCAGTGACCTCCTCATACTGACCCCTGCCCTGTTTTTGGACAGTGTGTGTGTGTCAGTGACCTCCTAATACTGACCCCTGCCCTGTTATTGGACAGTGTGTGTGTGTCAGTGACCTCCTTATACTGACCCCTGCCCTGTTATTGGACATTGTGTGTGTGTCAGTGACCTCCTAATACTGGCCCCTCCCCTGTTATTGGACAGTGTGTGTGTGTCATTGATGGTCCTTATACTGATCGCTGCGCTGTCATTGGACAGTGTGTGTGTGAGTGACCTCCTATACTGACACCTGCCCTGTTATTGGGTGGTCTGTGAGTGTCAGTGACTTCATATACTGACCCCTGCCCTGTTATTGGACAGTGTGTGTGTGTCAGTGATGGTCCTTATACTGACCCCTGCCCTGTTATTGGACAGTCTGTGTGTGTCAGTGATGGTCCTTATACTGACCCCTGCCCTGTTATTGGACAGTGTGTTCGTGTCAGTGATGCTAATTATTCTGACCCCTGCCCTGTTATTGGACAGTGAGTGTGTGTCAGTGATGCTAATTGTACTGACCCCTGCGCTGTTATTGGACAGTGTGTGTGTGTCAGTGACCTCCTTATACTGACCTCTGCCCTGTAATTGGACAGTGTGTGTGTGTCAGTGACCTCCTTATCCTGACCCCTGCCCTGTTATTGGACAGTGTGTGTGTGTGTCAATGATGGTCCTTATATTGACCCCTGCCCTGTTATTGGACAGTGTGTGTGTGTGAGTGACCTCCTTATACTGACCCCTGCCCTGTTATTGGACAGTTTGTGCGTGTCAGTGACCTCCTTATACTGACTCCTGTCCTGTTATTGGACTGAGTGTGTGTCAGTGACCTCCTTATCCTGACCCCTGCCCTGTTATTGGACGTTGTGTGTGTGTCAGTGATGGTCCTTATACTGACCCCTGCCCTGTTATTGGACAGTGTGTGTGTGACAGTGACCTCCTTATACTGACACCTCCCCTGTTACTGGACGGTGTGTGTGTGTCTGTGACCTCCTTATAGTGACCCCTGCCCTGTTATTGGACAGTGTGTGTGTGTCAGTGATGGTCCTTGTACTGACCCCTGCCCTGTCATTGGACAGTGAGTGTGTGTCAGTGATGGTCCTTATACTGACCCCTGCCCTGTTATTGGACAGTGTGTGTGTGTCATTGATGGTCCTTATATTGACCCCTGCCCTGTTATTGGACAGTGTGTGTGCATCAGTGACCTCCTAATACTGACCCCTGCCCTGTTTTTGGACAGTGTGTGTGTGTCAGTGACCTCCTTATACTGACCCCTGCCCTGTTATTGAACAGTGTGTGTGTGTCACTGATGGTCCTTATACTGACCCCTGCCCTGTTATCGAACAGTGAGTGTATGTCAGTGACCTCCTAATACTGACCCCTGCCCTGTTATTGAACAGTGTGTGTGTGTCACTGATGGTCCTTATACTGACCCCTGCCCTGTTATCGAACAGTGAGTGTGTGTCAGTGACCTCCTAATACTGACCCCTGCCCTGTTATTGGACAGTGTGTGTGTGTCAGTGATGGTCCTGATACTGACCCCTGCCCTGTTATTGGACAGTGTGTGCGTGTCAGTGACCTCCTTATACTGACCCCTGCCCTGTTATTGGACAGTGTGTGATGTCAGTGACCTCCTTATACTGACCCCTGCCCTGTTATTGGACATTGTGTGTGTGTCAGTGATGGTCTTTATACTGACCCCTGCCCTGTTATTGGACAGTGTGTGTGTGTCAGTGACCTCCTAATACTGACCCCTGCCCTGTTTTTGTACAGTGTGTGTGTGTCAGTGACCTCCTAATACTGACCCCTGCCCTGTTATTGGACAGTGTGTGTGTGTCAGTGACCTCCTAATACTGACCCCTGCCCTGTTATTGGACATTGTGTGTGTGTCAGTGATGGTCCTTATACTGACTCCTGCCCTGTTATTGGACAGTGTGTGTGTGTCAGTGATGGTCTTTATAGTGACCCCTGCCCTGTTATTGGACAGAGTGTGTGTGTCAGTGACATCCTTATACTGACCCCTCCCCTGTTATTGGACAGTGTGTGTGTCATTGATGGTCCTTATACTGACCCCTGCCCTGTTATTGGATAGTGTGTGTGTGTCAGTGACCACCTAATACTGACCCCTGCCCTGTCATTGGATAGTGTGTGTGTGTCAGTGACCTCCTAATACTGACCCCTGCCCTGTTATTGGACAGTGTGTTTGTGTCAGTGACCTCCTAATCCTGACCCCCTGCCCTGTTACTGGACAGTGTGTGTGTGTGTCAGTGACCGCCTATACTGAACCCTGCCCTGTCATTGGATAGTGTGTGTGTGTCAGTGACCTCCTACTACTGACCCCTGCCCTGTTATTGGACAGTGTGTTTGTGTCAGTGACCTCCTAATCCTGACCCCCTGCCCTGTTATTGGACAGTGTGTGTGTGTGTCAGTGACCGCCTATACTGACCCCTGCCCTGTCATTGGACAGTGTGTGTGTGTGTCAGTGACCGCCTATACTGACCCCTGCCCTGTCATTGGATAGTGTGTGTGTGTCAGTGACCTCCTAATACTGACCCCTGCCCTGTTATTTGACAGTGTGTGTGTCAGTGAACTCCTATACTGACCCCTGCCCTGTTATTGGACGGTGTGTGGGTGTCAGTGACTTCCTATACTGACCACTGCCCTGTTATTGGACAGTGTGTGTGTGTCAGTGTTGCTAATTATACTGACCCCTGCGCTGTTATTGGACAGTGTGTGTGTGTCAGTGACCTCCTTACACTGACCTCTGCCCTGTAATTGGACAGTGTGTGTGTGTCAGTGACCTCCTTATACTGACCTCTGCGCTGTAATTGGACAGTATGTGTGTGTCAGTGACCTCCTTATACTGACCCCTGCCCTGTTATTGGACAGTGTGTGTGTGTCAATGATGGTCCTTATATTGACCCCTGCCCTGTTATTGGACAGTGTGTGTGTGTGAGTGACCTCCTTATACTGACCCCTACCCTGTTATTGGACAGTTTGTGCGTGTCAGTGACCTCCTTATACTGACTCCTGCCCTGTTATTGGACAGTGTGTGTGTGTCAGTGACCTCTTATACTGACCCCTGCCCTGTTATTGGACAGTGTGTGTGTCTCAGTGACCTCCTATTCTGACCCCTGCCCTGTTATTGGACTGTGTGTGTGTGTCAGTGACCTCCTATACTGACGCCTGCCCTGTTATTGGACTGTGTGTGTGTATGTCAGTGATGGCCCTTATACTGACCCCTTCCCTTTTATTGGACAGTGTGTGTGTGTCAGTGATGGTCCTTATACTGACGCCTTCCCTGTTATTGGACAGTGTGTGTGTGCATTGATGGTCCTTATACTGACCCCTGCCCTGTTATCGAACAGTGAGTGTGTGTCAGTGACGTCCTAATACTGACCCCTGCCCTGTTATTGGTCAGTGTGTGTGTGTCACTGACATCCTATACTACCCCCTGCCCTGTTATTGGACAGTGTGTGCGTGTCAGTGACCTCCTTATACTGACCCCTGCCCTGTTACTGGACAGTGTGTGTGTATCAGTGACCTCCTTATACTGACGCCTGCCCTGTTATTGGACAGTGTGTGTGTGTCAGTGATCTCCTTATACTGACCCCTGCCCTGTTATTGGACAGTCTGTGTGTGTCAGTGACCTCCTATACTGACCCCTGCCCTGTTATTGGACAGTGTGTGTGTGTCAGTGATGGTCCTTATACTGACCCCTGCCCTGTTATTGGACAGTGTGTGTGTGTCAGTGACCTCCTTATCCTGACCCCTGCCCTGTTATTGGACAGTGAGTGTGTGTCTGTGATGCTACTTATACTGACCCCTGCGCTGTTATTGGACAGTGTGTGTGTGTCAGTGACCTCCTCATACTGACCCCTGCCCTGTTTTTGGACTGTGTGTGTGTGTCAGTGACCTCCTAATACTGACCCCTGCCCTATTATTGGACAGTTTGTGTGTGTCAGTGATGGTCCTTATACTGACCCCTGCCCCGTTATTGGACAGTGAGTGTGTGTCAGTGATGGTCCTCAAACTGACCCCTGCCCTGTTATTGGACAGTGTGTGTGTGTCAGTGACCTCCTATACTGACCCCTGCCCTGTTATTGTACGGTGTGTGTGTGTCAGTGATGGTTCTTATACTGACCCCTGTCCTTTCATTGGACAGTGTGTGTGTGTCAGTGATGGTCCTTATACTGACCCCTGCCCTGTTATTGGACAGTGTGTGTGTGTCAGTGATGTTCCTTATACTGACCACTGCCCTGTTATGGGACGGTATGTGTGTGACAGTGATGGTCGTTATATTGACCCCTGCCCTGTTATGGGACGGTGTGTGTGTGTCAGTGACCTCCTAATACTGACCCCTGTCCTGTTATTGGACATTGTGTGTGTGTCAGTGACCTCCTATACTGACCCCTGCCCTGTTATTGGACAGTGTGTGTGTGTCAGTGATGGTCCTTATACTGACCCCTGCCCTGTTATTTGACAGTGTGTGTGTCAGTGAACTCCTACACTGACCCCTGCCCTGTTATTGGACGGTGTGTGTGTGTCAGTGACTTCCTATACTGACCACTGCCCTGTTATTGGACAGTGTGTGTGTGTCAGTGTTGCTAATTATACTGACCCCTGCGCTGTTATTGGACAGTGTGTGTGTGTCAGTGACCTCCTTATACTGACCTCTGCCCTGTAATTGGACAGTGTGTGTGTGTGAGTGACCTCCTTATACTGACCCCTGCCCTGTTATTGGACAGTTTGTGCGTGTCAGTGACCTCCTTATACTGACTCCTGCCCTGTTATTGGACAGTGTGTGTGTGTCAGTGACCTCTTATACTGACCCCTGCCCTGTTATTGGACAGTGTGTGTGTGTCAGTGATGGTCCTTATACTGACGCCTTCCCTGTTATTGGACAGTGTGTGTGTGCATTGATGGTCCTTATACTGACCCCTGCCCTGTTATTGGACAGTGTGTGTGCGTCAGTGACCTCTTAATACTGACCCCTGCCCTGTTTTTGGACAGTGTGTGTGCGTCAGTGACCTCCTAATACTGACCTCTGCCCTGTTATTGGATAGTGTGTGTGTGTCAGTGATGGTCCTTATAGTGACCCCTGTACTGTTATCGAACAGTGAGTGTGTGTCAGTGACGTCCTAATATTGACCCCTGCCCTGTTATTGGTCAGTGTGTGTGTGTCACTGACATCCTATACTACCCCCTGCCCTGTTATTGGACAGTGTGTGCGTGTCGGTGACCTCCTTATACTGACCCCTGCCCTGTTATTGGACAGTGTGTGTGTATCAGTGACCTCCTTATACTGACGCCTGCCCTGTTATTGGACAGTGTGTGTGTGTCAGTGATCTCCTTATACTGACCCCTGCCCTGTTATTGGACAGTGTGTGTGTGTCAGTGACCTCCAATACTGACCCCTGCCCTGTTATTGGACAGTGTGTGTGTGTCAGTGATGGTCCTTATGCTGACCCCTGCCCTGTTATTGGACAGTGTGTGTGTGTCAGTGACCTCCTTATACTGACCCCTGCCCTGTTATTGGACAGTGAGTGTGTGTGTGTGATGCTACTTATACTGACCCCTGCGCTGTTATTGGACAGTGTGTGTGTGTCAGTGACCTCCTCATACTGACCCCTGCCCTGTTTTTGGACAGTGTGTGTGTGTCAGTGACCTCCTAATACTGACCCCTGCCCTGTTATTGGACAGTGTGTGTGTGTCAGTGACCTCCTTATACTGACCCCTGCCCTGTTATTGGACAGTATGTGTGTGTCAGTGACCTCCTTATACTGACCCCTGCCCTGTTATTGGACAGTGTGTGTGTGTCAATGATGGTCCTTATATTGACCCCTGCCCTGTTATTGGACAGTGTGTGTGTGTCAGTGACCTCTTATACTGACCCCTGCCCTGTTATTGGACAGTGTGTGTGTCTCAGTGACCTCCTATTCTGACCCCTGCCCTGTTATTGGACTGTGTGTGTGTGTCAGTGACCTCCTATACTGACGCCTGCCCTGTTATTGGACTGTGTGTGTGTGTGTCAGTGATGGCCCTTATACTGACCCCTTCCCTTTTATTGGACAGTGTGTGTGTGTCAGTGATGGTCCTTATACTGACGCCTTCCCTGTTATTGGACAGTGTGTGTGTGCATTGATGGTCCTTATACTGACCCCTGCCCTGTTATTGGTCAGTGTGTGTGTGTCACTGACATCCTATACTACCCCCTGCCCTGTTATTGGACAGTGTGTGCGTGTCAGTGACCTCCTTATACTGACCCCTGCCCTGTTACTGGACAGTGTGTGTGTATCAGTGACCTCCTTATACTGACGCCTGCCCTGTTATTGGACAGTGTGTGTGTGTCAGTGATCTCCTTATACTGACCCCTGCCCTGTTATTGGACAGTCTGTGTGTGTCAGTGACCTCCTATACTGACCCCTGCCCTGTTATTGGACAGTGTGTGTGTGTCAGTGATGGTCCTTATACTGACCCCTGCCCTGTTATTGGACAGTGTGTGTGTGTCAGTGACCTCCTTATCCTGACCCCTGCCCTGTTATTGGACAGTGAGTGTGTGTCTGTGATGCTACTTATACTGACCCCTGCGCTGTTATTGGACAGTGTGTGTGTGTCAGTGACCTCCTCATACTGACCCCTGCCCTGTTTTTGGACTGTGTGTGTGTGTCAGTGACCTCCTAATACTGACCCCTGCCCTGTTATTGGACAGTTTGTGTGTGTCAGTGATGGTCCTTATACTGACCCCTGCCCCGTTATTGGACAGTGAGTGTGTGTCAGTGATGGTCCTCAAACTGACCCCTGCCCTGTTATTGGACAGTGTGTGTGTGTCAGTGACCTCCTATACTGACCCCTGCCCTGTTATTGTACGGTGTGTGTGTGTCAGTGATGGTTCTTATACTGACCCCTGTCCTTTCATTGGACAGTGTGTGTGTGTCAGTGATGGTCCTTATACTGACCCCTGCCCTGTTATTGGACAGTGTGTGTGTGTCAGTGATGTTCCTTATACTGACCACTGCCCTGTTATGGGACGGTATGTGTGTGACAGTGATGGTCGTTATATTGACCCCTGCCCTGTTATGGGACGGTGTGTGTGTGTCAGTGACCTCCTAATACTGACCCCTGTCCTGTTATTGGACAGTGTGTGTGTGTCAGTGACCTCCTATACTGACCCCTGCCCTGTTATTGGACAGTGTGTGTGTGTCAGTGATGGTCCTTATACTGACCCCTGCCCTGTTATTTGACAGTGTGTGTGTCAGTGAACTCCTACACTGACCCCTGCCCTGTTATTGGACGGTGTGTGTGTGTCAGTGACTTCCTATACTGACCACTGCCCTGTTATTGGACAGTGTGTGTGTGTCAGTGTTGCTAATTATACTGACCCCTGCGCTGTTATTGGACAGTGTGTGTGTCAGTGACCTCCTTATACTGACCTCTGCCCTGTAATTGGACAGTGTGTGTGTGTGAGTGACCTCCTTATACTGACCCCTGCCCTGTTATTGGACAGTTTGTGCGTGTCAGTGACCTCCTTATACTGACTCCTGCCCTGTTATTGGACAGTGTGTGTGTGTCAGTGACCTCTTATACTGACCCCTGCCCTGTTATTGGACAGTGTGTGTGTGTCAGTGATGGTCCTTATACTGACGCCTTCCCTGTTATTGGACAGTGTGTGTGTGCATTGATGGTCCTTATACTGACCCCTGCCCTGTTATTGGACAGTGTGTGTGCGTCAGTGACCTCTTAATACTGACCCCTG
Organism: Somniosus microcephalus; assembly: GCF_052327205.1. Taxonomy (NCBI): domain Eukaryota; kingdom Metazoa; phylum Chordata; class Chondrichthyes; order Squaliformes; family Somniosidae; genus Somniosus; species Somniosus microcephalus. Next base: position 117,325,019 of record NC_140997.1, on the reverse strand, counting down.
CCCTGTTTTTGGACAGTGTGTGTGCGTCAGTGACCTCCTAATACTGACCTCTGCCCTGTTATTGGATAGTGTGTGTGTGTCAGTGATGGTCCTTATAGTGACCCCTGTACTGTTATCGAACAGTGAGTGTGTGTCAGTGACGTCCTAATATTGACCCCTGCCCTGTTATTGGTCAGTGTGTGTGTGTCACTGACATCCTATACTACCCCCTGCCCTGTTATTGGACAGTGTGTGCCTGTCGGTGACCTCCTTATACTGACCCCTGCCCTGTTATTGGACAGTGTGTGTGTATCAGTGACCTCCTTATACTGACGACTGCCCTGTTATTGGACAGTGTGTGTGTGTCAGTGATCTCCTTATACTGACCCCTGCCCTGTTATTGGACAGTGTGTGTGTGTCAGTGACCTCCAATACTGACCCCTGCCCTGTTATTGGACAGTGTGTGTGTGTCAGTGATGGTCCTTATGCTGACCCCTGCCCTGTTATTGGACAGTGTGTGTGTGTCAGTGACCTCCTTATACTGACCCCTGCCCTGTTATTGGACAGTGAGTGTGTGTGTGTGATGCTACTTATACTGACCCCTGCGCTGTTATTGGACAGTGTGTGTGTGTCAGTGACCTCCTCATACTGACCCCTGCCCTGTTTTTGGACAGTGTGTGTGTGTCAGTGACCTCCTAATACTGACCCCTGCCCTGTTATTGGACAGTGTGTGTGTGTCAGTGACCTCCTTATACTGACCCCTGCCCTGTTATTGGACAGTATGTGTGTGTCAGTGACCTCCTTATACTGACCCCTGCCCTGTTATTGGACAGTGTGTGTGTGTCAATGATGGTCCTTATATTGACCCCTGCCCTGTTATTGGACAGTGTGTGTGTGTGAGTGACCTCCTTATACTGACCCCTGCCCTGTTATTGGACAGTTTGTGCGTGTCATTGACCTCCTTATACTGACTCCTGCCCTGTTATTGGACAGTGTGTGTGCGTCAGTGACCTCTTATACTGACCCCTGCCCTGTTATTGGACAGTATGTGTGTGTCAGTGACCTCCTTATACTGACCCCTGCCCTGTTATTGGACAGTGTGTGTGTGTCAATGATGGTCCTTATATTGACCCCTGCCCTGTTATTGGACAGTGTGTGTGTGTGAGTGACCTCCTTATACTGACCCCTGCCCTGTTATTGGACAGTTTGTGCGTGTCAGTGACCTCCTTATACTGACTCCTGCCCTGTTATTGGACAGTGTGTGTGTGTCAGTGACCTCTTATACTGACCCCTGCCCTGTTATTGGACAGTGTGTGTGTCTCAGTGACCTCCTATTCTGACCCCTGCCCTGTTATTGGACTGTGTGTGTGTGTCAGTGACCTCCTATACTGACGCCTTCCCTGTTATTGGACAGTGTGTGTGTGTCAGTGACCTCCTCATACTGACCCCTGCCCTGTTTTTGGACAGTGTGTGTGTGTCAGTGACCTCCTAATACTGACCCCTGCCCTGTTATTGGACAGTGTGTGTGTGTCAGTGACCTCCTTATACTGACCCCTGCCCTGTTATTGGACATTGTGTGTGTGTCAGTGACCTCCTAATACTGGCCCCTCCCCTGTTATTGGACAGTGTGTGTGTGTCATTGATGGTCCTTATACTGATCGCTGCGCTGTCATTGGACAGTGTGTGTGTGAGTGACCTCCTATACTGACACCTGCCCTGTTATTGGGTGGTCTGTGAGTGTCAGTGACTTCATATACTGACCCCTGCCCTGTTATTGGACAGTGTGTGTGTGTCAGTGATGGTCCTTATACTGACCCCTGCCCTGTTATTGGACAGTCTGTGTGTGTCAGTGATGGTCCTTATACTGACCCCTGCCCTGTTATTGGACAGTGTGTTCGTGTCAGTGATGCTAATTATTCTGACCCCTGCCCTGTTATTGGACAGTGAGTGTGTGTCAGTGAAGCTAATTGTACTGACCCCTGCGCTGTTATTGGACAGTGTGTGTGTGTCAGTGACCTCCTTATACTGACCTCTGCCCTGTAATTGGACAGTGTGTGTGTGTCAGTGACCTCCTTATCCTGACCCCTGCCCTGTTATTGGACAGTGTGTGTGTGTGTCAATGATGGTCCTTATATTGACCCCTGCCCTGTTATTGGACAGTGTGTGTGTGTGAGTGACCTCCTTATACTGACCCCTGCCCTGTTATTGGACAGTTTGTGCGTGTCAGTGACCTCCTTATACTGACTCCTGTCCTGTTATTGGACTGAGTGTGTGTCAGTGACCTCCTTATCCTGACCCCTGCCCTGTTATTGGACGTTGTGTGTGTGTCAGTGATGGTCCTTATACTGACCCCTGCCCTGTTATTGGACAGTGTGTGTGTGACAGTGACCTCCTTATACTGACACCTCCCCTGTTACTGGACGGTGTGTGTGTGTCTGTGACCTCCTTATAGTGACCCCTGCCCTGTTATTGGACAGTGTGTGTGTGTCAGTGATGGTCCTTGTACTGACCCCTGCCCTGTCATTGGACAGTGAGTGTGTGTCAGTGATGGTCCTTATACTGACCCCTGCCCTGTTATTGGACAGTGTGTGTGTGTCATTGATGGTCCTTATATTGACCCCTGCCCTGTTATTGGACAGTGTGTGTGCATCAGTGACCTCCTAATACTGACCCCTGCCCTGTTTTTGGACAGTGTGTGTGTGTCAGTGACCTCCTTATACTGACCCCTGCCCTGTTATTGAACAGTGTGTGTGTGTCACTGATGGTCCTTATACTGACCCCTGCCCTGTTATCGAACAGTGAGTGTATGTCAGTGACCTCCTAATACTGACCCCTGCCCTGTTATTGAACAGTGTGTGTGTGTCACTGATGGTCCTTATACTGACCCCTGCCCTGTTATCGAACAGTGAGTGTGTGTCAGTGACCTCCTAATACTGACCCCTGCCCTGTTATTGGACAGTGTGTGTGTGTCAGTGATGGTCCTGATACTGACCCCTGCCCTGTTATTGGACAGTGTGTGCGTGTCAGTGACCTCCTTATACTGACCCCTGCCCTGTTATTGGACAGTGTGTGATGTCAGTGACCTCCTTATACTGACCCCTGCCCTGTTATTGGACATTGTGTGTGTGTCAGTGATGGTCTTTATACTGACCCCTGCCCTGTTATTGGACAGTGTGTGTGTGTCAGTGACCTCCTAATACTGACCCCTGCCCTGTTTTTGTACAGTGTGTGTGTGTCAGTGACCTCCTAATACTGACCCCTGCCCTGTTATTGGACAGTGTGTGTGTGTCAGTGACCTCCTAATACTGACCCCTGCCCTGTTATTGGACATTGTGTGTGTGTCAGTGATGGTCCTTATACTGACTCCTGCCCTGTTATTGGACAGTGTGTGTGTGTCAGTGATGGTCTTTATAGTGACCCCTGCCCTGTTATTGGACAGAGTGTGTGTGTCAGTGACATCCTTATACTGACCCCTCCCCTGTTATTGGACAGTGTGTGTGTCATTGATGGTCCTTATACTGACCCCTGCCCTGTTATTGGATAGTGTGTGTGTGTCAGTGACCACCTAATACTGACCCCTGCCCTGTCATTGGATAGTGTGTGTGTGTCAGTGACCTCCTAATACTGACCCCTGCCCTGTTATTGGACAGTGTGTTTGTGTCAGTGACCTCCTAATCCTGACCCCCTGCCCTGTTACTGGACAGTGTGTGTGTGTGTCAGTGACCGCCTATACTGAACCCTGCCCTGTCATTGGATAGTGTGTGTGTGTCAGTGACCTCCTACTACTGACCCCTGCCCTGTTATTGGACAGTGTGTTTGTGTCAGTGACCTCCTAATCCTGACCCCCTGCCCTGTTATTGGACAGTGTGTGTGTGTGTCAGTGACCGCCTATACTGACCCCTGCCCTGTCATTGGACAGTGTGTGTGTGTGTCAGTGACCGCCTATACTGACCCCTGCCCTGTCATTGGATAGTGTGTGTGTGTCAGTGACCTCCTAATACTGACCCCTGCCCTGTTATTTGACAGTGTGTGTGTCAGTGAACTCCTATACTGACCCCTGCCCTGTTATTGGACGGTGTGTGGGTGTCAGTGACTTCCTATACTGACCACTGCCCTGTTATTGGACAGTGTGTGTGTGTCAGTGTTGCTAATTATACTGACCCCTGCGCTGTTATTGGACAGTGTGTGTGTGTCAGTGACCTCCTTACACTGACCTCTGCCCTGTAATTGGACAGTGTGTGTGTGTCAGTGACCTCCTTATACTGACCTCTGCGCTGTAATTGGACAGTATGTGTGTGTCAGTGACCTCCTTATACTGACCCCTGCCCTGTTATTGGACAGTGTGTGTGTGTCAATGATGGTCCTTATATTGACCCCTGCCCTGTTATTGGACAGTGTGTGTGTGTGAGTGACCTCCTTATACTGACCCCTACCCTGTTATTGGACAGTTTGTGCGTGTCAGTGACCTCCTTATACTGACTCCTGCCCTGTTATTGGACAGTGTGTGTGTGTCAGTGACCTCTTATACTGACCCCTGCCCTGTTATTGGACAGTGTGTGTGTCTCAGTGACCTCCTATTCTGACCCCTGCCCTGTTATTGGACTGTGTGTGTGTGTCAGTGACCTCCTATACTGACGCCTGCCCTGTTATTGGACTGTGTGTGTGTATGTCAGTGATGGCCCTTATACTGACCCCTTCCCTTTTATTGGACAGTGTGTGTGTGTCAGTGATGGTCCTTATACTGACGCCTTCCCTGTTATTGGACAGTGTGTGTGTGCATTGATGGTCCTTATACTGACCCCTGCCCTGTTATCGAACAGTGAGTGTGTGTCAGTGACGTCCTAATACTGACCCCTGCCCTGTTATTGGTCAGTGTGTGTGTGTCACTGACATCCTATACTACCCCCTGCCCTGTTATTGGACAGTGTGTGCGTGTCAGTGACCTCCTTATACTGACCCCTGCCCTGTTACTGGACAGTGTGTGTGTATCAGTGACCTCCTTATACTGACGCCTGCCCTGTTATTGGACAGTGTGTGTGTGTCAGTGATCTCCTTATACTGACCCCTGCCCTGTTATTGGACAGTCTGTGTGTGTCAGTGACCTCCTATACTGACCCCTGCCCTGTTATTGGACAGTGTGTGTGTGTCAGTGATGGTCCTTATACTGACCCCTGCCCTGTTATTGGACAGTGTGTGTGTGTCAGTGACCTCCTTATCCTGACCCCTGCCCTGTTATTGGACAGTGAGTGTGTGTCTGTGATGCTACTTATACTGACCCCTGCGCTGTTATTGGACAGTGTGTGTGTGTCAGTGACCTCCTCATACTGACCCCTGCCCTGTTTTTGGACTGTGTGTGTGTGTCAGTGACCTCCTAATACTGACCCCTGCCCTGTTATTGGACAGTTTGTGTGTGTCAGTGATGGTCCTTATACTGACCCCTGCCCCGTTATTGGACAGTGAGTGTGTGTCAGTGATGGTCCTCAAACTGACCCCTGCCCTGTTATTGGACAGTGTGTGTGTGTCAGTGACCTCCTATACTGACCCCTGCCCTGTTATTGTACGGTGTGTGTGTGTCAGTGATGGTTCTTATACTGACCCCTGTCCTTTCATTGGACAGTGTGTGTGTGTCAGTGATGGTCCTTATACTGACCCCTGCCCTGTTATTGGACAGTGTGTGTGTGTCAGTGATGTTCCTTATACTGACCACTGCCCTGTTATGGGACGGTATGTGTGTGACAGTGATGGTCGTTATATTGACCCCTGCCCTGTTATGGGACGGTGTGTGTGTGTCAGTGACCTCCTAATACTGACCCCTGTCCTGTTATTGGACAGTGTGTGTGTGTCAGTGACCTCCTATACTGACCCCTGCCCTGTTATTGGACAGTGTGTGTGTGTCAGTGATGGTCCTTATACTGACCCCTGCCCTGTTATTTGACAGTGTGTGTGTCAGTGAACTCCTACACTGACCCCTGCCCTGTTATTGGACGGTGTGTGTGTGTCAGTGACTTCCTATACTGACCACTGCCCTGTTATTGGACAGTGTGTGTGTGTCAGTGTTGCTAATTATACTGACCCCTGCGCTGTTATTGGACAGTGTGTGTGTGTCAGTGACCTCCTTATACTGACCTCTGCCCTGTAATTGGACAGTGTGTGTGTGTGAGTGACCTCCTTATACTGACCCCTGCCCTGTTATTGGACAGTTTGTGCGTGTCAGTGACCTCCTTATACTGACTCCTGCCCTGTTATTGGACAGTGTGTGTGTGTCAGTGACCTCTTATACTGACCCCTGCCCTGTTATTGGACAGTGTGTGTGTGTCAGTGATGGTCCTTATACTGACGCCTTCCCTGTTATTGGACAGTGTGTGTGTGCATTGATGGTCCTTATACTGACCCCTGCCCTGTTATTGGACAGTGTGTGTGCGTCAGTGACCTCTTAATACTGACCCCTGCCCTGTTTTTGGACAGTGTGTGTGCGTCAGTGACCTCCTAATACTGACCTCTGCCCTGTTATTGGATAGTGTGTGTGTGTCAGTGATGGTCCTTATAGTGACCCCTGTACTGTTATCGAACAGTGAGTGTGTGTCAGTGACGTCCTAATATTGACCCCTGCCCTGTTATTGGTCAGTGTGTGTGTGTCACTGACATCCTATACTACCCCCTGCCCTGTTATTGGACAGTGTGTGCCTGTCGGTGACCTCCTTATACTGACCCCTGCCCTGTTATTGGACAGTGTGTGTGTATCAGTGACCTCCTTATACTGACGCCTGCCCTGTTATTGGACAGTGTGTGTGTGTCAGTGATCTCCTTATACTGACCCCTGCCCTGTTATTGGACAGTGTGTGTGTGTCAGTGACCTCCAATACTGACCCCTGCCCTGTTATTGGACAGTGTGTGTGTGTCAGTGATGGTCCTTATGCTGACCCCTGCCCTGTTATTGGACAGTGTGTGTGTGTCAGTGACCTCCTTATACTGACCCCTGCCCTGTTATTGGACAGTGAGTGTGTGTGTGTGATGCTACTTATACTGACCCCTGCGCTGTTATTGGACAGTGTGTGTGTGTCAGTGACCTCCTCATACTGACCCCTGCCCTGTTTTTGGACAGTGTGTGTGTGTCAGTGACCTCCTAATACTGACCCCTGCCCTGTTATTGGACAGTGTGTGTGTGTCAGTGACCTCCTTATACTGACCCCTGCCCTGTTATTGGACAGTATGTGTGTGTCAGTGACCTCCTTATACTGACCCCTGCCCTGTTATTGGACAGTGTGTGTGTGTCAATGATGGTCCTTATATTGACCCCTGCCCTGTTATTGGACAGTGTGTGTGTGTGAGTGACCTCCTTATACTGACCCCTGCCCTGTTATTGGACAGTTTGTGCGTGTCATTGACCTCCTTATACTGACTCCTGCCCTGTTATTGGACAGTGTGTGTGTGTCAGTGACCTCTTATACTGACCCCTGCCCTGTTATTGGACAGTGTGTGTGTCTCAGTGACCTCCTATTCTGACCCCTTCCCTTTTATTGGACAGTGTGTGTGTGTCAGTGATGGTCCTTATACTGACGCCTTCCCTGTTATTGGACAGTGTGTGTGTGCATTGATGGTCCTTATACTGACCCCTGCCCTGTTATCGAACAGTGAGTGTGTGTCAGTGACGTCCTAATACTGACCCCTGCCCTGTTATTGGTCAGTGTGTGTGTGTCACTGACATCCTATACTACCCCCTGCCCTGTTATTGGACAGTGTGTGCGTGTCAGTGACCTCCTTATACTGACCCCTGCCCTGTTACTGGACAGTGTGTGTGTATCAGTGACCTCCTTATACTGACGCCTGCCCTGTTATTGGACAGTGTGTGTGTGTCAGTGATCTCCTTATACTGACCCCTGCCCTGTTATTGGACAGTCTGTGTGTGTCAGTGACCTCCTATACTGACCCCTGCCCTGTTATTGGACAGTGTGTGTGTGTCAGTGATGGTCCTTATACTGACCCCTGCCCTGTTATTGGACAGTGTGTGTGTGTCAGTGACCTCCTTATCCTGACCCCTGCCCTGTTATTGGACAGTGAGTGTGTGTCTGTGATGCTACTTATACTGACCCCTGCGCTGTTATTGGACAGTGTGTGTGTGTCACTGACCTCCTCATACTGACCCCTGCCCTGTTTTTGGACTGTGTGTGTGTGTCAGTGACCTCCTAATACTGACCCCTGCCCTGTTATTGGACAGTTTGTGTGTGTCAGTGATGGTCCTTATACTGACCCCTGCCCCGTTATTGGACAGTGAGTGTGTGTCAGTGATGGTCCTCAAACTGACCCCTGCCCTGTTATTGGACAGTGTGTGTGTGTCAGTGACCTCCTATACTGACCCCTGCCCTGTTATTGTACGGTGTGTGTGTGTCAGTGATGGTTCTTATACTGACCCCTGTCCTTTCATTGGACAGTGTGTGTGTGTCAGTGATGGTCCTTATACTGACCCCTGCCCTGTTATTGGACAGTGTGTGTGTGTCAGTGATGTTCCTTATACTGACCACTGCCCTGTTATGGGACGGTATGTGTGTGACAGTGATGGTCGTTATATTGACCCCTGCCCTGTTATGGGACGGTGTGTGTGTGTCAGTGACCTCCTAATACTGACCCCTGTCCTGTTATTGGACAGTGTGTGTGTGTCAGTGACCTCCTATACTGACCCCTGCCCTGTTATTGGACAGTGTGTGTGTGTCAGTGATGGTCCTTATACTGACCCCTGCCCTGTTATTTGACAGTGTGTGTGTCAGTGAACTCCTACACTGACCCCTGCCCTGTTATTGGACGGTGTGTGTGTGTCAGTGACTTCCTATACTGACCACTGCCCTGTTATTGGACAGTGTGTGTGTGTCAGTGTTGCTAATTATACTGACCCCTGCGCTGTTATTGGACAGTGTGTGTGTGTCAGTGACCTCCTTATACTGACCTCTGTCCTGTAATTGGACAGTGTGTGTGTGTGAGTGACCTCCTTATACTGACCCCTGCCCTGTTATTGGACAGTTTGTGCGTGTCAGTGACCTCCTTATACTGACTCCTGCCCTGTTATTGGACAGTGTGTGTGTGTCAGTGACCTCTTATACTGACCCCTGCCCTGTTATTGGACAGTGTGTGTGTGTCAGTGATGGTCCTTATACTGACGCCTTCCCTGTTATTGGACAGTGTGTGTGTGCATTGATGGTCCTTATACTGACCCCTGCCCTGTTATTGGACAGTGTGTGTGCGTCAGTGACCTCTTAATACTGACCCCTGCCCTGTTTTTGGACAGTGTGTGTGCGTCAGTGACCTCCTAATACTGACCTCTGCCCTGTTATTGGATAGTGTGTGTGTGTCAGTGATGGTCCTTATAGTGACCCCTGTACTGTTATCGAACAGTGAGTGTGTGTCACTGACGTCCTAATATTGACCCCTGCCCTGTTATTGGTCAGTGTGTGTGTGTCACTGACATCCTATACTACCCCCTGCCCTGTTATTGGACAGTGTGTGCGTGTCGGTGACCTCCTTATACTGACCCCTGCCCTGTTATTGGACAGTGTGTGTGTATCAGTGACCTCCTTATACTGACGCCTGCCCTGTTATTGGACAGTGTGTGTGTGTCAGTGATCTCCTTATACTGACCCCTGCCCTGTTATTGGACAGTGTGTGTGTGTCAGTGACCTCCAATACTGACCCCTGCCCTGTTATTGGACAGTGTGTGTGTGTCAGTGATGCTCCTTATGCTGACCCCTGCCCTGTTATTGGACATTGTGTGTGTGTCAGTGACCTCCTTATACTGACCCCTGCCCTGTTATTGGACAGTGAGTGTGTGTGTGTGATGCTACTTATACTGACCCCTGCGCTGTTATTGGACAGTGTGTGTGTGTCAGTGACCTCCTCATACTGACCCCTGCCCTGTTTTTGGACAGTGTGTGTGTGTCAGTGACCTCCTAATACTGACCCCTGCCCTGTTATTGGACAGTGTGTGTGTGTCAGTGACCTCCTTATACTGACCCCTGCCCTGTTATTGGACATTGTGTGTGTGTCAGTGACCTCCTAATACTGGCCCCTCCCCTGTTATTGGACAGTGTGTGTGTGTCATTGATGGTGCTTATACTGATCCCTGCGCTGTTATTGGACAGTGTGTGTGTGAGTGACCTCCTATACTGACACCTGCCCTGTTATTGGGTGGTCTGTGAGTGTCAGTGACTTCATATACTGACCCCTGCCCTGTTATTGGACAGTGTGTGTGTGTCAGTGATGGTCCTTATACTGACCCCTGCCCTGTTATTGGACAGTGTGTGTGTGTCAGTGATGGTCCTTATACTGACCCATGCCCTGTTATTGGACAGTCTGTGTGTGTCAGTGATGGTCCTTATACTGACACCTGCCCTGTTATTGGACAGTGTGTTCGTGTCAGTGATGCTAATTATTCTGACCCCTGCCCTGTTATTGGACAGTGAGTGTGTGTCAGTGATGCTAATTATACTGACCCCTGCGCTGTTATTGGACAGTGTGTGTGTGTCAGTGACCTCCTTATACTGACCTCTGCCCTGTAATTGGACAGTGTGTGTGTGTCAGTGACCTCCTTATCCTGACCCCTGCCCTGTTATTGGACAGTGTGTGTGTGTGTCAATGATGGTCCTTATATTGACCCCTGCCCTGTTATTGGACAGTGTGTGTGTGTGAGTGACCTCCTTATACTGACCCCTGCCCTGTTATTGGACAGTTTGTGCGTGTCAGTGACCTCCTTATACTGACTCCTGTCCTGTTATTGGACTGAGTGTGTGTCAGTGACCTCCTTATCCTGACCCCTGCCCTGTTATTGGACGTTGTGTGTGTGTCAGTGATGGTCCTTATACTGACCCCTGCCCTGTTATTGGACAGTGTGTGTGTGACAGTGACCTCCTTATACTGACACCTCCCCTGTTACTGGACGGTGTGTGTGTGTCTGTGACCTCCTTATAGTGACCCCTGCCCTGTTATTGGACAGTGTGTGTGTGTCAGTGATGGTCCTTGTACTGACCCCTGCCCTGTCATTGGACAGTGAGTGTGTGTCATTGATGGTCCTTATATTGACCCCTGCCCTGTTATTGGACAGTGTGTGTGCATCAGTGACCTCCTAATACTGACCCCTGCCCTGTTTTTGGACAGTGTGTGTGTGTCAGTGACCTCCTTATACTGACCCCTGCCCTGTTATTGAACAGTGTGTGTGTGTCACTGATGGTCCTTATACTGACCCCTGCCCTGTTATCGAACAGTGAGTGTATGTCAGTGACCTCCAAATACTGACCCCTGCCCTGTTATTGAACAGTGTGTGTGTGTCACTGATGGTCCTTATACTGACCCCTGCCCTGTTATCGAACAGTGAGTGTGTGTCAGTGACCTCCTAATACTGACCCCTGCCCTGTTATTGGACAGTGTGTGTGTGTCAGTGATGGTCCTGATACTGACCCCTGCCCTGTTATTGGACAGTGTGTGCGTGTCAGTGACCTCCTTATACTGACCCCTGCCCTGTTATTGGACAGTGTGTGAGTGTCAGTGACCTCCTTATACTGACCCCTGCCCTGTTATTGGACATTGTGTGTGTGTCAGTGATGGTCTTTATACTGACCCCTGCCCTGTTATTGGACAGTGTGTGTGTGTCAGTGACCTCCTAATACTGACCCCTGCCCTGTTTTTGTACAGTGTGTGTGTGTCAGTGACCTCCTAATACTGACCGCTGCCCTGTTATTGGACAGTGTGTGTGTGTCAGTGATGGTCCTTCTACTGACCCCTGCCCTGTTATCGAACAGTGTGTGTGTGTCAGTGACCTCCTAATACTGACCCCTGCCCTGTTATTGGACATTGTGTGTGTGTCAGTGATGGTCCTGATACTGACTCCTGCCCTGTTATTGGACAGTGTGTGTGTGTCAGTGATGGTCTTTATAGTGACCCCTGCCCTGTTATTGGACAGAGTGTGTGTGTCAGTGACCTCCTTATACTGACCCCTCCCCTGTTATTGGACAGTGTGTGTGTCATTGATGGTCCTTATACTGACCCCTGCCCTGTTATTGGACAGTGTGTGTGTGTCAGTGACCTCCTACTACTGACCCCTGCCCTGTTATTGGACAGTGTGTTTGTGTCAGTGACCTCCTAATCCTGACCCCCTGCCCTGTTATTGGACAGTGTGTGTGTGTGTCAGTGACCGCCTATACTGACCCCTGCCCTGTCATTGGATAGTGTGTGTGTGTCAGTGACCTCCTAATACTGACCCCTGCCCTGTCATTGGATAGTGTGTGTGTGTCAGTGACCTCCTTATACTGACCCCTGCCCTGTTATTGGACAGTGTGTTTGTGTCAGTGACCTCCTAATCCTGACCCCCTGCCCTGTTATTGGACAGTGTGTGTGTGTGTCAGTGACCGCCTATACTGACCCCTGCCCTGTCATTGGACAGTGTGTGTGTGTGTCAGTGACCGCCTATCCTGACCCCTGCCCTGTCATTGGATAGTGTGTGTGTGTCAGTGACCTCCTAATACTGACCCCTGCCCTGTTATTTGACAGTGTGTGTGTCAGTGAACTCCTATACTGACCCCTGCCCTGTTATTGGATGGTGTGTGTGTGTCAGTGACTTCCTATACTGACCACTGCCCTGTTATTGGACAGTGTGTGTGTGTCAGTGTTGCTAATTATACTGACCCCTGCGCTGTTATTGGACAGTGTGTGTGTGTCAGTGACCTCCTTACACTGACCTCTGCCCTGTAATTGGACAGTGTGTGTGTGTCAGTGACCTCCTTATACTGACCCCTGCCCTGTTATTGGACAGTGTGTGTGTGTCAATGATGGTCCTTATATTGACCCCTGCCCTGTTATTGGACAGTGTGTGTGTGTGAGTGACCTCCTTATACTGACCCCTGCCCTGTTATTGGACAGTTTGTGCGTGTCAGTGACCTCCTTATACTGACTCCTGCCCTGTTATTGGACTGAGTGTGTGTCAGTGACCTCCTTATACTGACCCCTGCCCTGTTATTGGACGTTGTGTGTGTGTCAGTGATGGTCCTTATACTGACCCCTGCCCTGTTATTGGACAGTGTGTGTGTGACAGTGACCTCCTTATACTGACCCCTCCCCTGTTACTGGCCGGTGTGTGTGTGTCTGTGACCTCCTTATTGTTAAATCTGTGAGTTATCTAGTTAATTAAGACACAGACTAATTAATAACAATCAAAAACAGGTCTTTACTGGTTGGAGGTTGGGACTATTCTGAATACAAGATGACTGCACAGTGCTTATGTACCGGTGTGTTCACCCCCGGTATTACGTCTACAGCAGCCTGAGAAAGTAGTTCATCTCTTAAGGTGGAACAGGCTTAAGCTCTCTTAAGGTGGAACAGGTTACATACACAACACTCCTCCCTTCTTAGCTTTATAGTCATCCCCCCATTTAACATAACGTAATAACATATATACATATATAACTTCATGTTTAACGTAACATATCACAGATTCAGTCTCTGCGGAAAACAGTTCACAGATTCAATCTCTGTGGTGTAGTCGGTTCACGTTACTCATTCAATAGTCCTTTCATGGATTTAACAGCTTGAACTTCCGAACTGATTTGGCTCCGTTCGGAGGGACCACGTGTGTGATCTGGTAGAGGTGATAATGGTTCAGATGGGTCATCTTCTGTTTTTACTTTTCCTTTTCTGCTTCTTGGAGACTCTCTGGGCTCCATTGTCAGCTGCCACAGCTGCCAGCTGCATGCGCAGTTCCTCCTTCTCTTCCTCCTGTTTCCGTCGTAGAGCCAGCTTCTCCCGATGTTCCGTAGACTTTTGGTGCTCCTCCATGATTTCTGCACTTTGGGAGTCGAAGTTACAAGCTGGGCAGGACAGGACATCGTAATATTCGGTGTCGTCCACCAGGTCACGGTAATATTCGGTGTCGTCCTGAGCTAGACCAGCGAGAGGGTCGTCTATTTCCTCCATACCCAGCTGGACGTTAGCCAGCTCTTGTTCCAAATCCAGACATCTTTCCTGAAGAGACTTCTTCATGTGTACCTCTGCATCCAGCTTTTTCTGGGCTTTCAGCAAGTCGTTTACTAGTGACCTCATTTGTGATTTTAATACTTCAACTTCCTTTGGAGATTGATTGATCGGACTATGCAATCCCTCTACCGGAGCAGCTGTTTCAGCGGTCTGTTGTTCTACATTGACGTGAGTCAGCGTACTTTTGGCATCCAATGGCTGCTCTGTTGCAGTCGTTTCAGTCTGTGTCGTCACATCAGCCATCTCAATGACTTTTGAGAGCTCCGAACCCTTTTCCTTTGAAGATCGCAGCTCATGTTCAAGTTTTTCCCATTTCAGAGTCTTGTCCCTCAGCATATGAAGGAGTTGGCTGACCGTTAACTCTTCTGACACCAGATTATGGCACGCACCTTCAGAACCTGAATCAGCTTTGATTCGTTCGGCCTCCTCGCGCAGATGGTTGGTGTGCTCCTGCTCCATTTTCTCCATCAGTTGCTTCTGTTGCCTTTCCAGATTCTCCCACTCTGTAACAAAGAACTTTTTTATTTCATTCATCTCTTGCTCAAAACGGCGAATCATTTGTTCTAATTGCTGTTGTAGTTTGAAATGGAGTTGAGTTCGAGCCCAGTGTCCCTCAAAAATGTGCATATCAGTAGACTTGACAGACTCAGAATTCTCTGTTAAACTATGTTGTTGTTGCTCAGTGGAATTCTGTGCTGAAACTTTGTCTTTTGCACATGGGTTGGTCTTACCATCATCAGTTCTAGAGTCTGGGCTGATTATCTGCACCGAGTTCTCACTCTTTATGGCTTTTAGCGAATGCCAGTCCATATTTATGTTTCTAAACCACTCCCGGCCTAGTAGTGGTGGACCTCCCTCCGGTAGCACATATAAGTCCATTATTTGACTTCCTTCGCCCTTGTTGGCCACTGCAACCTTTATTGTCCCGATGGGGTACACTCTCTGCCCCGTGTAGGTTGTCAATATAATCTCCGTATCCTGTAGGGGAATATGTTGGAATAACCTTCTGTAATCTTTCTTATTCATGACCGACAATGCCGATCCAGTGTCCAATTCCATTTTTACTTGGACTCCTTCTATCTGAAGAGTAACCCAAATTGTCTGGAGGTCTGCACCCTTACCAACGTTGAGTACCCTTAAGCTAGCCAGTTCAATACTGCTTAAGCCAGCCAGTTCATTACTGCTAGCGTCTGAATCAGACTCCTGTTCGGCCACCTTGTGTACTTTTGCATATTTTCCTTGCGGTGACTTCTTGTTGCTGGTCTTCTTCCCTGACCTGCATACTCTAGCTATATGTCCAAGCCTACCACAAGTTCTACATTCTTGGTTTTTAAACTAACACTGGTTCTGATCATGCGTTGTCTTTCCACAACGATAACATTTGCCAGAACTCACACCCAATTTGTGTGCACTGAGCTCCGGTGACCGTAGCTGCATTACTGCCGTGCCTCTCGCTGCGGCTTCGTGTGCTGCTGCCATAGTGACCGCCTTCTCAAGCGTCAGCTCATTCTCCTCGAGCAGTCGCTTTTGTGTATCCTGTTTAAATAAACCACACACAAATTTGTCTCGTAGTGCATCTGTCAGTCCCGTTCCAAACTGGCAATATTTCGCTAATTTACGCAATTCCAGCAAATATTCAGCATTGCTTTCATGCTGTAGCTGCCTTCTGTCGTAAAATTTAAATCGTTCCGCTAGCATCAGCGGCGTGGGGTTTAGATGATCTTTCAGGACAGTAACAATCTCATCAAACGTCTTATCCGCCGGTTCATCTGGTGATAACAGGTGTTTCAATTGCCCGTATGTCTTCGCACCCATTAAATTTAATAATGTTAGAGCTTTATCTTGGTCACGAATTTTATTGGCCTTACAATAATTTTTTACTCTTTCAACATATATGGCCCAATCTTCGAGGTCACTATCAAAGGTGCTAATATTCCCGTGTTTAGGCATTGTAGATTTGCAATTTCTCAGATTTTCTTTTCTTTACTTGTTATCAAAGATGGCGGCTTCCCGCTCTTGCCGTCGTCCTCCGCCCACAAAATGGCTGTTTTCCCGTGCTTGGCGGTCTTCACCCGTCCCCCGACGCCGTCTCCCTTCAGCCCCCGAGTGCAGCCCTTATCTTCGCCGCGATCGCCCGAGTGCGGCCCTTATCAGCGGATGCGATCGCTGGATCGCGAAGTGGCTCCCGACCGAAGCGGCTCTCGGCCCTTATCTGGAGATGCGATCGCTCTCGCGGCTCTCGGCCCTTATCAGGAGATGCGATCGCTCTGTTGAAACGCCTCCCGCTCGAAGCGGCTCTCGCGCCCTATTCCTCCGGCTCCACCAGCCCCGTTCGTGCGGCCAACGCGGTCGACTGCCTGTCGCGTCGCTGCCCGGCTCAGACAACGGTTCACCCACCACCAAGCTGGAGAAGAAGCTGACGGTCGCCGATGGAGGCTCCGAGGTCAGGATGTCTTCCAGTGGGGTGGAGAGGGTGGAAACCTCTCTGCAACGTCCTGGCTGTGGCCGAAGCTGCCGTGGAGTGACTGCCACAGGGTCCGAATCAGACTCGTCGCCAGTGTTAAATCTGTGAGTTATCTAGTTAATTAAGACACAGACTAATTAATAACAATCAAAAACAGGTCTTTACTGGTTGGAGGTAGGGACTATTCTGAATACAAGATTACTGCCCAGTGCTTATATACCGGTGTGTTCACCCCCGGTATTACGTCTACAGCAGCCTGAGAAAGTAGTACATCTCTTAAGGTGGAACAGGCTTAAGCTCTCTTAAGGTGGAACAGGTTACATACACAATACTTATAGTGACCCCTGCCCTGTTATTGGACAGTGTGTGTGTGTCAGTGATGGTCCTTGTACTGACCCCTGCCCTGTTATTGGACAGTGAGTGTGTGTCAGTGATGGTCCTTATACTGACCCCTGCCCTGTTATTGGACAGTGTGTGTGTGTCATTGATGGTCCTTATACTGACCCCTGCCCTGTTATTGGACAGTGTGTGTGCGTCAGTGACCTCCTAATACTGACCCCTGCCCTGTTTTTGGACAGTGTGTGTGTGTCAGTGACCACCTTATACTGAACACTGCCCTGTTATAGGACAGTGTGTGTGTGTCAGTGTTTGTCCTTATACTGACCCCTGCCCTGTTATCGAACAGTGTGTGTGTGTCAGTGACCTCCTTATACTGACCCCTGCCCTGTTATTGAACAGTGTGTGTGTGTCACTGATGGTCCTTATACTGACCCCTGCCCTGTTATCGAACAGTGAGTGTGTGTCAGTGACCTCCTTATACTGACCCCTGCCCTATTATTGGACAGTGTGTGTGTGTCACTGATGGTCCTTATCCTGACCCTTGCCCTGTTATCGAACAGTGAGTGTGTGTCAGTGCCCTCCTAATACTGACCCCTGCCCTGTTATCGAACAGTGAGTGTGTGTCAGTGACCTCCTTATACTGACCCCTGCCCTGTTATTGGACAGTGTGTGTGTGTCAGTGACCTCTTATACTGACCCCTGCCCTGTTATTGGACAGTGTGTGTGTCTCAGTGACCTCCTATACTGACCCCTGCCCTTTTATTGGACAGTGTGTGCGTGTCAGTGACTTCCTTGTACTGACCCCTGCCGTGTTATTGGACAGTGTGTGTGTGTCAGTGACCTCCTTATACTGACCCCTTCCCTGTTATTGGACATTGTGTGTGTGTCAGTGACCTCCTTATACTGGCCCCTGCCCTGTTATTGGACAGTGTGTGTGTGTCAGTGATGGTCCTTATACTGACCCCTGCCCTGTTATTGGACAGTGTGTGTGTGTCAGTGACAAACTTATAGTGACCCCTGCCCTGTTATTGGACAGTGTGTGTGTGTCAGTGATGGTGCTTATACTGACTCCTGCCCTGTTATTGGACAGTGTGTGTGTGTCAGTGACCTCCTAATACTGACCCCTGCCCTGTTATTGGACAGTGTGTGTGTGTCAGTGATGGTCCTTCTACTGACTCCTGCCCTGTTATTGGACAGTGTGTGTGTGTCAGTGATGGTTTTTATAGTGACCCCTGCCCTGTTATTGGACAGAGTGTGTGTGTCAGTGACCTCCTTATACTGACCCCTCCCCTGTTATTGGACAGTGTGTGTGTCATTGATGGTCCTTATACTGACCCCTGCCCTGTCATTGGACAGTGTATGTGTGTCAGTGACCTCCTAATCCTGACCCCCTGCTCTGTTATTGGACAGTGTGTGTGTGTCAGTGACCGCCTATACTGACCCCTGCCCTGTCATTGGAGAGTGTGTGTGTGTCAGTGACCTCCGAATACTGACCCCTTCCCTGTTATTGGACAGTGTGTGTGTGTGTCAGTGACCTCCGAATACTGACCCCTGCCCTGTTATTGGACAGTTTGTGTGTGTCAGTGATGGTCCTTATACTGACCCCTGCCCTGTTATTGGACAGTGTGTGTGTGTCAGTGATGGTCCTTAAACTGACCCCTGCCCTGTTATTGGACAGTGAGTGTGTGTCAGTGATGGTCCTTATACTGACCCCTGCCCTGTTATTGGACAGTGTGTGTGTGTCAGTGACCTCCTATACTGACCCCTGCCCTGTTATTGGACGGTGTGTGTGTGTCAGTGACTTCCAAAACTGACCCCTGCCCTGTTATTGGACAGTGTGTGTGTGTCAGTGATGGTTCTTATACTGACCCCTGTCCTTTCATTGGACAGTGTGTGTGTGTCAGTGATGGTCCTTAATCTGACCCCTGCCCTGTTATTGGACAGTGTGTCTGTGTCAGTGACCTCCTTATACTGACCCCTGCCTTGTTATTGGACGGTGTGTGTGTGTCAGTGACCTCCTTATACTGACCCCTGCCCTGTTATTGGACAGTGTGTGCGTGTCAGTGACCTCCTTATACTGACCCCTGCCCTGTTATTGGACAGTGTGTGTGTGTCAGTGACCTCCTTATACTGACCCCTCCCCTGTTATTGGACAGTGTGTGTGTGTCAGTGACCTCCTTATACTGACCCCTGCCCTGTGATTGGACATTGTGTGTGTGTCAGTGATGGTCCTGAAACTGACCCCTGCCCTGTTATTGGACAGAGTGTGTGTGCCAGTGACCTCCTTATACTGACCCCTCCCCTTTTATTGGACAGTGTGTGTGTGTCATTGATGTTCCTTATACTGACCCCTGCCCTGTTATTGGACATTGTGTGTGTGTCAGTGACCTCCTAATACTGGCCCCTCCCCTGTTATTGGACAGTGTGTGTGTGTCATTGATAGTCCTTATACTGACCCCTGCCCTGTTATTGGACAGTGTGTGTGTGAGTGACCTCCTATACTGACCCCTGCCCTGTTATTGGATGGTCTGTGAGTGTCAGTGACGTCCTAATACTGACCCCTGCCCTGTTATTGGACAGTGTGTGTGTGTCAGTGATGGTCCTTATACTGACCCCTGCCCTGTTATTGGACAGTCTGTGTGTGTCAGTGATGGTCCTTATACTGACCCCTGCCCTGTTATCGGACAGTGTGTTCGTGTCAGTGATACTAATTATTTTGACCCCTGCCCTGTTATTGGACAGTGTGTGTGTCAGTGATGCTAATTATACTGACCCCTGCGCTGTTATTGGACAGTGTGTGTGTGTCAGTGACCTCCTTATACTGACCTCTGCCCTGTAATTGGACAGTGTGTGTGTGTCAGTGACCTCCTTATACTGACCCCTGCCCTGTTATTGGACAGTGTGTGTGTGTCAATGATGGTCCTTATATTGACCCCTGCCCTGTTATTGGACAGTGTGTGTGTGTGAGTGACCTCCTTATACTGACCCCTGCCCTGTTATTGGACAGTTTGTGCGTGTCAGTGACCTCCTTATACTGACTCCTGCCCTGTTATTGGACTGAGTGTGTGTCCGTGACCTCCTTATACTGACCCCTGCCCTGTTACTGGACGTTGTGTGTGTGTCAGTGATGGTCCTTATACTGACCCCTGCCCTGTTATTGGACAGTGTGTGTGTGACAGTGACCTCCTTATACTGACCCCTCCCCTGTTACTGGACGGTGTGTGTGTGTCAGTGACCTCCTTTTCGTGACCCCTGCCCTGTTATTGGACAGTGTGTGTGTGTCAGTGATGGTCCTTGTACTGACCCCTGCCCTGTTATTGGACAGTGAGTGTGTGTCAGTGATGGTCCTTATACTGACCCCTGCCATGTTATTGGACAGTGTGTGTGTGTCAGTGACATCCTTATAGTGACCCCTGCCCTGTTATTGGACAGTGTGTGTGTGTCAGCGATGGTCCTTATACTGACCCCTGCCCTGTTATTGGACAGTGTGTGTGTGTCAGTGATTGTCCTTATACTGACCCCTGCCCTGTTATTGGACAGTGTGTGTGCGTCAGTGACCTCCTAATACTGACCCCTGCCCTGTTTTTGGACAGTGTGTGTGTGTCAGTGACCACCTTATACTGAACACTGCCCTGTTATAGGACAGTGTGTGTGTGTCAGTGTTTGTCCTTATACTGACCCCTGCCCTGTTATCGAACAGTGTGTGTGTGTCAGTGACCTCCTTATACTGACCCCTGCCCTGTTATTGAACAGTGTGTGTGTGTCACTGATGGTCCTTATACTGACCCCTGCCCTGTTATCGAACAGTGAGTGTGTGTCAGTGACCTCCTTATACTGACCCCTGCCCTATTATTGGACAGTGTGTGTGTGTCACTGATGGTCCTTATCCTGACCCTTGCCCTGTTATCGAACAGTGAGTGTGTGTCAGTGCCCTCCTAATACTGACCCCTGCCCTGTTATCGAACAGTGAGTGTGTGTCAGTGACCTCCTTATACTGACCCCTGCCCTGTTATTGGACAGTGTGTGTGTGTCAGTGACCTCTTATACTGACCCCTGCCCTGTTATTGGACAGTGTGTGTGTCTCAGTGACCTCCTATACTGACCCCTGCCCTTTTATTGGACAGTGTGTGCGTGTCAGTGACTTCCTTGTACTGACCCCTGCCGTGTTATTGGACAGTGTGTGTGTGTCAGTGACCTCCTTATACTGACCCCTTCCCTGTTATTGGACATTGTGTGTGTGTCAGTGACCTCCTTATACTGGCCCCTGCCCTGTTATTGGACAGTGTGTGTGTGTCAGTGATGGTCCTTATACTGACCCCTGCCCTGTTATTGGACAGTGTGTGTGTGTCAGTGACAAACTTATAGTGACCCCTGCCCTGTTATTGGACAGTGTGTGTGTGTCAGTGATGGTGCTTATACTGACTCCTGCCCTGTTATTGGACAGTGTGTGTGTGTCAGTGACCTACTAATACTGACCCCTGCCCTGTTATTGGACAGTGTGTGTGTGTCAGTGATGGTCCTTCTACTGACTCCTGCCCTGTTATTGGACAGTGTGTGTGTGTCAGTGATGGTTTTTATAGTGACCCCTGCCCTGTTATTGGACAGAGTGTGTGTGTCAGTGACCTCCTTATACTGACCCCTCCCCTGTTATTGGACAGTGTGTGTGTCATTGATGGTCCTTATACTGACCCCTGCCCTGTCATTGGACAGTGTATGTGTGTCAGTGACCTCCTAATCCTGACCCCCTGCTCTGTTATTGGACAGTGTGTGTGTGTCAGTGACCGCCTATACTGACCCCTGCCCTGTCATTGGAGAGTGTGTGTGTGTCAGTGACCTCCGAATACTGACCCCTTCCCTGTTATTGGACAGTGTGTGTGTGTGTCAGTGACCTCCGAATACTGACCCCTGCCCTGTTATTGGACAGTTTGTGTGTGTCAGTGATGGTCCTTATACTGACCCCTGCCCTGTTATTGGACAGTGTGTGTGTGTCAGTGATGGTCCTTAAACTGACCCCTGCCCTGTTATTGGACAGTGAGTGTGTGTCAGTGATGGTCCTTATACTGACCCCTGCCCTGTTATTGGACAGTGTGTGTGTGTCAGTGACCTCCTATACTGACCCCTGCCCTGTTATTGGACGGTGTGTGTGTGTCAGTGACTTCCAAAACTGACCCCTGCCCTGTTATTGGACAGTGTGTGTGTGTCAGTGATGGTTCTTATACTGACCCCTGTCCTTTCATTGGACAGTGTGTGTGTGTCAGTGATGGTCCTTAATCTGACCCCTGCCCTGTTATTGGACAGTGTGTCTGTGTCAGTGACCTCCTTATACTGACCCCTGCCTTGTTATTGGACGGTGTGTGTGTGTCAGTGACCTCCTTATACTGACCCCTGCCCTGTTATTGGACAGTGTGTGCGTGTCAGTGACCTCCTTATACTGACCCCTGCCCTGTTATTGGACAGTGTGTGTGTGTCAGTGACCTCCTTATACTGACCCCTCCCCTGTTATTGGACAGTGTGTGTGTGTCAGTGACCTCCTTATACTGACCCCTGCCCTGTGATTGGACATTGTGTGTGTGTCAGTGATGGTCCTGAAACTGACCCCTGCCCTGTTATTGGACAGAGTGTGTGTGCCAGTGACCTCCTTATACTGACCCCTCCCCTTTTATTGGACAGTGTGTGTGTGTCATTGATGTTCCTTATACTGACCCCTGCCCTGTTATTGGACATTGTGTGTGTGTCAGTGACCTCCTAATACTGGCCCCTCCCCTGTTATTGGACAGTGTGTGTGTGTCATTGATAGTCCTTATACTGACCCCTGCCCTGTTATTGGACAGTGTGTGTGTGAGTGACCTCCTATACTGACCCCTGCCCTGTTATTGGATGGTCTGTGAGTGTCAGTGACGTCCTAATACTGACCCCTGCCCTGTTATTGGACAGTGTGTGTGTGTCAGTGATGGTCCTTATACTGACCCCTGCCCTGTTATTGGACAGTCTGTGTGTGTCAGTGATGGTCCTTATACTGACCCCTGCCCTGTTATCGGACAGTGTGTTCGTGTCAGTGATACTAATTATTTTGACCCCTGCCCTGTTATTGGACAGTGTGTGTGTCAGTGATGCTAATTATACTGACCCCTGCGCTGTTATTGGACAGTGTGTGTGTGTCAGTGACCTCCTTATACTGACCTCTGCCCTGTAATTGGACAGTGTGCGTGTGTCAGTGACCTCCTTATACTGACCCCTGCCCTGTTATTGGACAGTGTGTGTGTGTCAATGATGGTCCTTATATTGACCCCTGCCCTGTTATTGGACAGTGTGTGTGTGTGAGTGACCTCCTTATACTGACCCCTGCCCTGTTATTGGACAGTTTGTGCGTGTCAGTGACCTCCTTATACTGACTCCTGCCCTGTTATTGGACTGAGTGTGTGTCCGTGACCTCCTTATACTGACCCCTGCCCTGTTACTGGACGTTGTGTGTGTGTCAGTGATGGTCCTTATACTGACCCCTGCCCTGTTATTGGACAGTGTGTGTGTGACAGTGACCTCCTTATACTGACCCCTCCCCTGTTACTGGACGGTGTGTGTGTGTCAGTGACCTCCTTTTCGTGACCCCTGCCCTGTTATTGGACAGTGTGTGTGTGTCAGTGATGGTCCTTGTACTGACCCCTGCCCTGTTATTGGACAGTGAGTGTGTGTCAGTGATGGTCCTTATACTGACCCCTGCCATGTTATTGGACAGTGTGTGTGTGTCAGTGACATCCTTATAGTGACCCCTGCCCTGTTATTGGACAGTGTGTGTGTGTCAGCGATGGTCCTTATACTGACCCCTGCCCTGTTATTGGACAGTGTGTGTGTGTCAGTGATTGTCCTTATACTGACCCCTGCCCTGTTATCGAACAGTGTGTGTGTGTCAGTGACATCCTAATACTGACCCCTGCCCTGTTTTTGGACAGTGTGTGTGTGTGTGTCAGTGACCACCTTATACTGAACCCTGCCCTGTTATAGGACAGTGTGTGTGTGTCAGTGATTGTCCTTATACTGACCCCTGCCCTGTTATCGAACAGTGTGTGTGTGTCAGTGACCTACTTATACTGACCCCTGCCCTGTTATTGGACAGTGTGTGTGTGTCACTGATGGTCCTTATCCTGACCCTTGCCCTGTTATCGAACAGTGAGTGTGTGTCAGTGACCTCCTAATACTGACCCCTGCCCTGTTATCGAACAGTGAGTGTGTGTCAGTGACCTCCTTATACTGATCCCTGCCCTGTTATTGGACAGTGTGTGTGTGTCAGTGACCTCTTATACTGACCCCTGCCCTGTTATTGGACAGTGTGTGTGTCTCAGTGACCTCCTATACTGACCCCTGCCCTGTTATTGGACTGTGTGTGTGTGTCAGTGACCTCCTATACTGACGCCTGCCCTGTTATTGGACAGTGTGTGTGTGTGTCAGTGATGGCCCTTTTACTGACCCCTGCCCTTTTATTGGACAGTGTGTGTGTGTCAGTGATGGTCCTTATACTGACGCCTTCCCTGTTATTGGACAGTGTGTGTGTGCATTGATGGTCCTTATACTGACCCCTGCCCTGTTATTGGACAGTGTGTGTGCGTCAGTGACCTCTTAATACTGACCCCAGCCCTGTTTTTGGACAGTGTGTGTGCGTCAGTGACCTCCTAATACTGACCCCTGCCCTGTTATTGGACAGTGTGTGTGTGTCAGTGATGGTCCTTATACTGACCCCTGCCCTGTTATCGAACAGTGAGTGTGTGTCAGTGACGTCCTAATACTGACCCCTGCCCTGTTATTGGACAGTGTGTGTGTGTCAGTGATGGTCCTTATACTGACCCCTGCCCTGTTATTGGTCAGTGTGTGTGTGTCAGTGACCTCCTTATACTGACCCCTGCCCTGTTATTGGACAGTGTGTGTGTGTCAGTGACCTCCTATACTGACCCCTGCCCTGTTATTGGACAGTGTGTGTGTGTCAGTGATGGTCCTTATACTGACCCCTGCCCTGTTATTGGACAGTGAGTGTGTGTCTGTGATGATACTTATACTGACCCCTGCGCTGTTATTGGACAGTGTGTGTGTGTCAGTGAACTCCTAATACTGACCCCTGCCCTGTTTTTGGACAGTGTGTGTGTGTCAGTGACATCCTAATACTGAACCCTGCCCTGTTATTGGACAGTGTGTGTGTGTCAGTGATGGTCCTTATACTGACCCCTGCCCTGTAATCGAACAGTGTGTGTGTGTCAGTGACCTCCTAATACTGACCCCTGCCCTGTTATTGGACAGTGTGTGTGTCAGTGATGGTCCTTATACTGACCCCTGCCCTGTTATTGGACAGTGTGTGTGTGTCATTGATGGTCCTTATACTGACCCCTGCCCTGTTATTGGACAGTGTGAGTGTGAGTGACCTCCTATACTGACACCTGCCCTGTTATTGGATGGTCTGTGAGTGTCAGTGACTTCGGACACTGACCCCTGCCCTGTTATAGGACAGTTTGTGTATGTCAGTGATGGTCCTTATACTGACCCCTTCCCTGTTATTGGACAGTCTGTGTGTGTCAGTGATGCTAATTATTCTGACCCCTGCCCTGTTATTGGACAGTGAGTGTGTGTCAGTGATGCTAATTATACTGACCCCTGCCCTGTTATTGGACAGTGTGTGCATGTCAGTGACCTCCTTATACTGATCCCTGCCCTGTTATTGGGCAGTGTGTGTGTGTCAGTGACCTCCCAATACTGACATCTGCCCTGTTATTGGACAGTGTGTGTGTGTCAGTGACCTCCTAATACTGACCCCTGCCCTGTTATTGGACAGTGTGTGTGTGTCAGTGATGGTCCTTATACTGACCCCTGCCCTGTCATTGGACAGTGTGTGTTTGTCAGTGACCTCTTATACTGATCCCTGCCCTGTTATTGGACAGTGAGTGTGTGTCAGTGACCTCCTTAGACTGACCCCTGCCCTGTTATTGGACAGTGTGTGTGTGTCAGTGATGGTCCTTATACTGACCCCTGCCCTTTTATTGGACAGTGTGTGTGTGTCAGTGATGGTCCTTATGCTGACCCCTGCCCTGTTATTGGACAGTTTGTGTGTGTCAGTGATGTTAAATCTGTGAGTTGTTCAAGTAATTAATACTCAGACTTAATCAGTCACAATAAAACAGGTCTTTACTGGTTGGAGGTAGGGACTACACGTAGGTCTTTACTTCATGCCCACAGGCGGGAACTGAGGGGAGATCAGTACCCACAGTACTATTTATACCCCTATGGCCAGGAGTGGTACTGCGTATCACTACGCCCAACAAGTCGTGCAGTCCTGTCCATAGGTTCAAAGTAGCACACATATTACATACACAACATTCCTCCCTTCCTAGCTTTACAGTCATCTCCCCATTTAACATAACGTAATAACATATATACATATATAACTTCAGGGTTACATAACAGAATAACATAGATACATAGATAACTTCATGTCAAAACAGATCACAGATTCAGTCTCTGCGGAAAACAGTTCACTGATTCAATCTCTGTGGTGGAGTCGGTTCACGTTGCTGGAGTGACTCATTCAATAGTCCTTCCATGGATTTAACAGTTTGAACTTCCGAACTGAATTGGCTCCGTTCGGAGGGACCACGTGTGTGATCTGGTAGAGGTAATAATGGTTCAGATGGGTCATCTTCTGTTTCGACTTTTCCTTTTCTGCTTCTTGGAGACTCTCTGGGCTCCACTGTCAGCTGCCAGCTGCATGCGCAGTTCCTCCTTCTCTCCCTCCTTTTTCCGTAGTAGAGCCACCTTCTCCCGATGTTCCGTAGACTTTCGGTGCTCCTCCATGATTTCTGTATGGTGGGAGTCGAAGTTACAAGTTGGGCAGGACAGGACATAGTAATATTCGGTGTCGTCCTGATCTAGGCCAGCGAGAGGGTCTTCTATTTCCTCCATACCCAGCTGGGCGTTAGCCAGCTTTTGTTCCAAGTCCAGACATCTTTCCTGAAGAGATTTCTTCATGCGTACCTCTTCATCCAGCTTTTTCTGGGCTTTCAGCAAGTCGTTTACTAATGACCTCATTTGAGATTTTACTACTTCAACTTCTTTTGGAGATTGATTGATCGGACTATTCAATCCCTCTACCGGAGCAGCTGTTTCAGCGGTCTGTTGTTCTACGTTGACGTGAGTCAGCGTACTTTTGGCATCCAAGGGCTGCTCTGTTGCAGTCATCTCAGTCTGTGTTGCCACCTCAGCTCTTCCAATAACCTTTGAGAGCTCCGAACCCCTTTCGTTTGAATATTGAAGTTCGTGTTCAAGTTTTTCCCATTTCAGAGTCCTGTCCTTCAGCATATGCAGGAGTTGGCTGACCGTTAACTCCTCTGACATCAGACGTTTTGTGTGCTCCTGCTCCATTTTCTCCATCAGCTGCTTCTGTTGTCTTTCCAGATTCTCCAACTCTATATCAAAGAACTCTTTCGTTGCATTCAACTCTTGCTCAAAACGGCGAAGCATTTGTTCTAATTGCTGTTGTAGTTTGAAATGGAGTTGAGTTCGAGCCCGGTGTCCCTCAGAAATGGGCACATCAGTAGACTTGCCAGACTCAGAATCCACAGTTAAACTATGTTGTTGTTGCTCAGTGGAATTCTGTGCTGAAACTTTGTCTTTTGCACCTGAGTTGGGCTTACCATCATCCGTTCCAGAGTCTGGGCCGACTATCTTCACCGAGTTCGCACTCGTTATTGTTTGTAGGAAATGCCAGTCCATATTCATTTTCCTAATCCACTCCCGTCCTAGTAGTGGAGAACCTCCTTCAGATATCACATATAAGTCCATTATTTGACTGTCTTCGCCCTTGTGGACCACTGCAACCTCTATTTTCCCGATGGGGTACACTCTTTGCCCCGTGTATGTTTCCAATATAATCCCCGTATCCTGTAGGGGAATATGTTGGAATAACTTTCCGTAATCTTTCTTATTTATGACCGTCAATGCCGATCCAGTGTCCAATTCCAGTTTTACTTGGACTCCTTCTATCTGAAGAGTGACCCAAATTGTCTGGAGGTCTGCACCCTTACCAGCGTTGAGTACTCTTAAGCTAGCCAGTTCATTACAGCTTAAGCTAGCCAGTTCATTACTGCTAGCGTCTGAATCGGACTCCTGTTCGGTCACCTTGTGTACCTTTGCGTATTTTCCTTGCGGTGACTTCTTGTTGCTGGTCTTCTTCCCTGACCTGCATACTCTAGCTATATGTCCAAGCCTACCACAAGTTCTACATTCTTGGTTTTTAAACCAACACTGGTTCTGATCATGCGTTGTCTTTCCACAACGATAACATTTGCCAGAACTCACACCCAATTTGTGTGCACTGAGCTCCGGTGACCGTAGCTGCATTACTGCCGTGCCTCTCGCTGCGGCTTCGTGTGCTGCTGCCATAGTGACCGCCTTCTCAAGCGTCAGCTCATTCTCCTCGAGCAGTCGCTTTTGTGTATCCTGTTTAAATAAACCACACACAAATTTGTCTCGAAGTGCCTCTGTCAGTCCCGTTCCAAACTGGCAATATTTCGCTAATTTACGCAATTCCAGCAAATAATCAGCATTGCTTTCATGCTGTAGCTGCCTTCTGTCGTAAAATTTAAATCGTTCCGCTAGCATCAGCGGCGTGGGGTTTAGATGATCTTTCAGGACAGTAACAATCTCATCGAACGTCTTATCCGCCGGTTCATCTGGTGATAACAGGTGTTTCAATTGCCCGTATGTCTTCGCACCCATTAAATTTAATAATGTTAGAGCTTTATCTTGGTCACGAATTTTATTGGCCTTACAATAATTTTTTACTCTTCCAACATATATGGCCCAATCTTCGAGGTCACTATCAAAGGTGCTAATATTCCCGTGTTTAGGCATTGTAGATTTGCAATTTCTCAGATTTTCTTTTCTTTACTTGTTATCAAAGATGGCGGCTTCCCGCTCTTGCCGTCGTCCTCCGCCCACAAAATGGCGGTTTTCCCGCGCTTGGCGGTCTTCACCCGTCCCCCGACGCTGTCTCCCTTCAGCCCCCGAGTGCGGTCCTTATCTTCGCCGCGATCGCCCGAGTGCGGCCCTTATCAGCGGATGCGATCGCTGGATCGCGAAGCGGCTCTCGGCTCTTATCAGGAGATGCGATCGCTCTGTTGAAACGCCTCCCGCTCGAAGCGGCTCTCGCGCCCTATTCCTCCAGCTCCCCCAGCCCCGTTCGTGCGGCCAACGCGGTCGACTGCCTGTCGCGTCGCTGCCCGGCTCAGACAACGGCTTACCCACCACCAAGCTGGAGAAGAAGCTGACGGTCGCCGATGGAGGCTCCGAGGTCAGGATGTCTTCCAGTGGGGTGGAGAGGGTGGAAACCTCTCTGCAACGTCCTGGCTGTGGACGAAGCTGCCGTGGAGTGACTGCCGCAGGGTCCGAATCAGACTCGTCGCCAGTGTTAAATCTGTGAGTTGTTCAAGTAATTAATACTCAGACTTAATCAGTCACAATAAAACAGGTCTTTACTGGTTGGAGGTAGGGACGACACGTAGGTCTTTACTTCATGCCCACAGGCGGCAACTGAGGGGAGATCAGTACCCAAAGTACTATTTATGCCCCTATGGCCAGGAGTGGTACTGCGTATCACTACGCCCAACAAGTAGTGCAGTCCTGTCCATAGGTTCAAAGTAGCACACATATTACATACACAACAAGTGATGGTCCTTATACTGACCCCTGCCCTGTTATTGGACAGTGTGTGTGTGTCAGTGACCTCCTAATATTGACCCCTGCCCTGTTATTGGACAGTGTGTGTGTGTCAGTGACCTCCTAATACTGACCCCTGCCCTGTTATTGGACTGTGTGTGTGTGTCAGTGACCTCCTAATATTGACCACCTGCCCTGTTATTGGACAGTGTGTGTGTCAGTGACCTCCTATACTGACCCCTACCCTGTTATTGGACAGTGCGTGTGTGTCAGTGATGGTCCTTATACTGACCCCTGCCCTGTTATTGGACAGTGTGGGTGTGTCAGTGATGGTCCGTATACTGACCACTGCCCTGTTACTGGACAGTGTATGTGTGTCAGTGACCTCCTACACTGACCCCTGCCCTGTTATTGGTCAGTGCGTGTGTGTCATTGATGGTCCTTATACTGACCCCTGCCCTGTTATTGGACAGTGTGTGTGTGTCAGTAACCTCCTAATACTGACCGCTGCCCTGTTATTGGACAGTGTGTGTGTGTCAGTGACCTCCTAATACTGACCCCTGCCGTGTTATTGGAGAGTGTGTGTGTGTCAGTGAGCTCCTAATACTGACCCCTGCCCTGTTATTGGACACTGTGTGTGTGTCAGTGATGGTCCTCATACTGACCCCTGCCCTGTTATTGGACAGTCTGTGTGTGTCAGTGATCGTCCTTATACTGACCCCTGCCCTGTTATTGGACAGTGTGTGTGTGTCAGTGATGGTCCTTATACTGACCCCTGCCCTGTTATTGGACAGTCTGTGTGTGTCAGTGATCGTCCTTATACTGACCCATGCCCTGTTATTCAACAGTGTGTGTGTGTCAGTGATGGTCCTCATACTGACCCCTGCCCTGTTATTGGACAGTCTGTGTGTGTCAGTGATGGTCCTTGTACTGACCCCTGCCCTGTTATTGGACAGTGTGTGTGTGTCAGTGACCTCTGAGACTGACCCATGCCCTGTTATTCAACAGTGTGTTTGTTAGTGACCTCTTATACTGACCCATGCCCTGTTATTGGACAGTCTGTGTGTGTCAGTGATGGTCCTTATACTCACCCCTCCCCTGTTATTGGAGAGTGTGTGTGTGTCTGTGACCAACTCATACTGACCCCTGCCCTGTTATCGAACAGTGTGTGTGCGTCAATGATGGCCTAATACTGAGCCCTGCCCTGTTATTGGACAGCGTGTGTGTGTCAGTGATGGTCCTTATACTGACCCCTGCCCTGTTATTGGACAGTGTGTGTGTGCCAGTGACCTCCTAATACTGACCCCTGCCCTGTTATTTGACAGTGTGTGTGCGTCAGTGACCTCCTTATACTGATCCCTGCCCTGTTATTGGACAGTGTGTGTGTGTCAGTGACCTCCTTATACTGACCCCTGCCCTGTTATTGGACAGTGTGTGTATGTCAGTGACCTCTCATACTGATCCCTGCCCTGTTATTGGACAGTGTGTGTGTGTCAGTGACCATCTTATACTGACCCCTGCCCTGTTATTGGACAGTGTGTGTGTGCCAGTGATGGTCCTTATTCTGACCCCTGCCCTGTTATTGGACAGTGTGTGTGTGTCAGTGAACAGTGACCTCCTATACTGACCCCTGCCCTGTTATTGGACAGTGAGTGTGTGTCAGTGATGGTCCTTATACTGACCCCTGCCCTGTTATGGAACGGTGTGTGTGTCAGTGACCTCCTATACTTATCCCTGCCCTGATATTGGACAGTGTGTGTGTGTCAGTGATGGTCCTTATACTGACCCCTGCCCTGTTATTGGACAGTGTGTGTGTGTGTCAGTGATGGTCCTTATACTGACATCTGCCCTGTTATTGAACAGTGTGTGTGTGTCAGTGACCTCCTTTCCTGACCCCCTGCCCTGTTATTGGACAGTGTGTGTATGTCAGTGATGGTCCTTATACTGACCCCTGCCCTGTTAATGGACGGTGTATATGTGTCAGTGACCTCCTTGTCCTGACCCCTGCCCTGTTATTGGACAGTGTGTGTGTGTGTCAGTGATGGTCCTTATACTGACCGCTGCCCTGTTATTGGACAGTGTGTGTGTGTCAGTGACCTCCTTATTCTGATCCCTGCCCTGTTATTGGACAGTGTGTGTGTGTCAGTGATGGTCCTTATACTGACCTCTGCCCTGTTATTGGACAGTGTGTGTGTGTCAGTGACCTCCTATATTGACCCCCTGCCCTGTTATTGGACAGTGTATATGTGTCAGTGACCTCCTATACTGACCCCTGCCCTGTTATTGAACAGTGTATGTGTGTCAGTGACCCCCTTATACTGACCCCTGCCCTGTTATTGGACAGTGTGTGTGTGTCAGTGACCTCTTATACTGACCCCTGCCCTGTTATTGGACAATGTGTGTGTGTCAGTGAATCCCTATACTGACCCCTGCCCTGTTATTGGACGGTGTGTGTGTGTCAGTGATGGTCCTTATACTGACCCCTGCCCTGTTATTGGACAGTGTGTGTGTGTCAGTGATGGCCCTTTTTCTGACCCCTGCCCTGTTATTGGACAATGTGTGTGTGTCAGTGAATACCTATACTGACCCCTGCCCTGTTATTGGACGGTGTGTGTGTGTCAGTGATGGTCCTTATACTGACCCCTGCCCATTTATTGTACAGTGTGTGTGTGTCAGTGATGGTCCTTATACTGACCCCTGCCCTGTTATTGGACAGTCTGTGTGTGTCAGTGACCTCCTATACTGACCCTTGCCCTGTTATTGGACGGTGTGTGTGTGTGTGTGTGTCAGTGACTTCCTATACTGACCCCTGCCCGGTTATTGGACAGTGAGTGTGTGTCAGTGATGATCCTTATACTGACCCTTGCCCTGTTATTGGACAGTGTGTGTGTGTCAGTGACCTCCTTATACTGACACCTGCCCTCTTATTGGACAGTGTGTGTGTGTCAGTGACCTCCTTATACTGAGCCCTGCCCTGTTATTGGACGGTGTGTGTTTTCAGTGATGGTCCTTATACTGACCACTGCCCTGTTATTGGACAGTGTGTGTGTGTCAGTGATGGTCCTTATACTGACCCCTGCCCTGTTATTGGACAGTGTGTGTGTGTCAGTGATGGTCCTTATACTGACCCCTGCCCTGTTATTGGACAGTGTGTGTGTGTCAGTGACCTCCTATACTGACCCGTGCCTTATTATTGGACAGTGTGTGTGTGTCAGTGACCTCCTAATACTGACCGCTGCCCTGTTATTGGACAGTGTATGTGTGTCAGTGACCTCCTATACTGACCCCTGCCCTGTTATTGGACAGTGTGTGTGTGTCAGTGATGGCCCTTATACTGACCCCTGCCCTGTTATTGGACAGTGTATGTGTGCCAGTGACCTCCTTATACTGATCCCTGCCCTGTTATTGGACAGTGTGTGTGTGCCAGTGACCTCCTTATACTGATCCCTGCCCTGTTATTGGACAGTGTATGTGTGTCAGTGACCTCCTATACTGACCCCTGCCCTGTTATTGGACAGTGTGTGTGTGTCAGTGATGGTCCTTATACTGACCCCTGCCCTGTTATTGGACAGTGTGTGTGTGCCAGTGACCTCCTATACTGACCCCTGCCCTGTTATTGGACGGTGTGTGTGTGTCAGTGATGGTCCTTATACTGACCCCTGCCCATTTATTGTACAGTGTGTGTGTGTCAGTGATGGTCCTTATACTGACCCCTGCCCTGTTATTGGACAGTCTGTGTGTGTCAGTGACCTCCTATACTGACCCTTGCCCTGTTATTGGACGGTGTGTGTTTGTGTGTCAGTGACTTCCTATACTGACCCCTGCCTTGATATTGGACAGTGTGTTTGTGTCAGTAATGGTCCTTATACTGACCCCTGCCCTGTTATTCGACAGTCTGTGTGTGTCAGTGACCCCCTCATACTGATCCCTGCCCTGTTATTGGACAGTGAGTGTGTGTCAGTGATGGTCCTTATACTGACCCCTGCCCTGTTATTGGACAGTGTGTGTGTGTCAGTGACCTCCTTATACTGACCCCTGCCCTGTTATTGGACAGTGTTTGTGTGTCAGTGACCTCCTTATACTGACCCCTGCCCTGTTATTGGACAGTGTGTGTGTGTCAGTGACCTCCTTATACGGACCCCTGCCCTGTTATTGGACAGTGCGTGTGTGTCAGTGACCTCCTTATACTGACCCCTGCCCTGTTATTGGACAGTGTGTGTGTGTCAGTGATGGTCCTTAAACTGACCACTGCCCTGTTATTGGACAGTGTATGTGTGTTAGTGACCTCCTATACTGACCCCTGCCCTTTTATCGGACAGTGAGTGTGTGTCAGTGATGGTCCTTAGACTGACCCCTGCCCTGTTATTGGACAGTGTGTGTGTGTCAGTGACCTCCTAATACTGACCCCTGCCCTATTATTGGACAGTGTGTGTGTGTCAGTGACCTCCTTATACTGACCCCTGCCCTGTTATTGGACAGTGTGTGTGTGTCAATGACCTACTTATACTGACCCCTGCCCTGCTATTGGACAGTGTGTGTTTCAGTGACCTCCTATACTGACCCCTGCCCTGCTATTGGACGTTCTGTGTGTGTCAGTGATGGTCTTTATACTGACCCCTGCCATGTTACTGGACAGTGTGTGTGTTTCAGTGACCTCCTTGTACTGACCCCTGCCCTGTTATTGGACAGTGTGTGTGTTTCAGTGATGTTCCTTATACTGACCCCTGCCCTGTTATTGGACAGTGTATGTGTGTCAGTGACCTCCTATATTGACCCATGCCCTGTTACTGGTCACTGTCTGTGTGTCATTGATGGTCCTTATACTGACCCCTGCCCTGTTTTCGAACAGTGTGTGTGTGTCAGTGACCTCCTTATACTGACCCCTGCCCTGTTATTGGACAGTGTGTGTGTGTCAGTGACCTCCTATACTGACCCCTGCCCTGTTATTGGACAGTGTGCGCATGTCAGTGACCTCCTTATACTGACCCCTGCCCTGTTATTGGACAGTGTGTGCATGTCAGTGACCTCCTTATACTGACCCCTGCCCTGTTATTGGACAGTGACAGGGTAACACAAAGAATTCGACCCAACACAATCGTCGCTCAGCAAAAGGAAAAATATCTGTCATATTGGGCAGAAACAACATAAACCCAAAGCAAACTCAATTGCTACTTGGCCCTAAACAGACAATACAACATAGCTGATTACCTGACCATGGTAAAGGATAACAAACTGAGAAGAACCTGGACAAGGTACAGACTTAGCGAACAAAGCGTAGCGATCGAAAAAGGCAGACACAGGCAGACCAGGCTGCCAAGAGAAGACAGGATATGCTCTCACTGCAGTCAGGGAGTAGTTGAGACAGAGATGCACTTCCTCACAGCCTGTGGAAAATATCAGGGCATCAGAGAGAATTTCTATCAAAAATTCTCACAAATATGCCCTGAATTCAGAAATCTGACTGACAACCAAAAACTCCCATTCCTACTGGGGGAGGAGAGAAGCTGTGTAACACTGGCGGCACACTATGTTACAGCTTGCCATGAACAGAGGGACAACCAGTCAACTAAGACAAGAGTATATATAAACAAGGCGAAAATATATTTATAAACTCAGGGATATACCTGTTTATACACTGTATGAATGGAACCGCGTTTATGTGTTCAACCATAAATGTATTTTGATGCTTTGGCAACATAAGATGTACCTTATCATGCCAATAAAGCGATTTGTATCGTATCGTGTGTGTGTCAGTGACCTCCCAATACTGACATCTGCCCTGTTATTGGACAGTGTGTGTGTGTCAGTGACCTCTTATACTGACCCCTGCCCTGTTATTGGACAGTGAGTGTGTGTCAGTGACCTCCTTAGACTGACCCCTAGCCTGTTATTGGACAGTGTGTGTGTGTCAGTGATGGTCCTTATACTGACCCCTGCCCTGTTATTGGACAGTGTGTGTGTGTCAGTGACCTCCTAATACTGACCACTGCCCTGTTATTGGACTGTGTGTGTGTGTCAGTGACCTCCTAATATTGACCCCCTGCCCTGTTATTGGACAGTGTGTGTGTTTCAGTGACCTCCTATACTGACCCCTGCCCTGTTATTGGACAGTGCGTGTGTGTCAGTGATGGTCCTTATACTGACCCCTGCCCTGTTATTGGACAGTGTGTGTGTGCCAGTGACCTCCTTATACTGATCCCTGCCCTGTTATTGGACAGTGTGTGTGTGCCAGTGACCTCCTTATACTGATCCCTGCCCTGTTATTGGACAGTGTGTGTGTGTCAGTGATGCTCCTTATACTGACCCCTGCCCTGTTATTGGACAGTGTGTGTGTGCCAGTGACCTCCTATACTGACCCCTGCCCTGTTATTGGACAGTGTGTGTGTGTCAGTGATGGTCCTTATACTGACCCCTGCCCTGTTATTGGACAGTGTGTGTGTGTCAGTGATGGTCCTTATACTGACCCCTGCCCTGTTATTGGACAGTGTGTGTGTGCCAGTGACCTCCTAATACTGACCCCTGCCCTGTTATTCGACAGTGTGTGTCTGTCAGTGACCTCCTTATACTGATCCCTGCCCTGTTATTGGACAGTGTGTGTGTGTCAGTGACCTCCTTATACTGACCCCTGCCCTGTTATTGGACAGTGTGTGTGTGTCAGTGACCTCTTATACTGATCCCTGCCCTGTTATTGGACAGTGTGTGTGTGTCAGTGACCTCCTTATACTGACCCCTGCCCTGTTATTGGACAGTGTGTGTGTGTCAGTGATGGTCCTTATACTGACCCCTGCCCTTTTATTGGACAGTGTGTGTGTGTCAGTGATGGTCCTTATACTGACACTTCCCCTTTTATTGGACAGTGTGTGTGTGTCAGTGACCTCCTTATACTGACCCCTGCCCTGTTATTCAACAATGTGTGTGTGTCAGCGATGGTCCTTATACTGACCCCTGCCCTGTTATTGGTCAGTGTATGTGTGTCAGTGACGGTCCTTATACTGACCCCTGCCCTGTTATTGGACAGTGTGTGCATGTCAGTGACCTCCTTATACTGACCCCTGCCCTGTTATTGGACAGTGTTTGTGTGTCAGTGACCTCCTTATACTGACCCCTGCCCTGTTATTGGACAGTGTGTGTGTGTCAGTGACCTCCTTATACGGACCCCTGCCCTGTTATTGGACAGTGCGTGTGTGTCAGTGACCTCCTTATACTGACCCCTGCCCTGTTATTGGACAGTGTGTGTGTGTCAGTGATGGTGCTTAAACTGACCACTGCCCTGTTATTGGACAGTGTATGTGTGTTAGTGACCTCCTATACTGACCCCTGCCCTTTTATCGGACAGTGAGTGTGTGTCAGTGATGGTCCTTAGACTGACCCCTGCCCTGTTATTGGACAGTGTGTGTGTGTCAGTGACCTCCTAATACTGACCCCTGCCCTATTATTGGACAGTGTGTGTGTGTCAGTGACCTCCTTATACTGACCCCTGCCCTGTTATTGGACAGTGTGTGTGTGTCAATGACCTACTTATACTGACCCCTGCCCTGCTATTGGACAGTGTGTGTTTCAGTGACCTCCTATACTGACCCCTGCCCTGCTATTGGACGTTCTGTGTGTGTCAGTGATGGTCTTTATACTGACCCCTGCCATGTTACTGGACAGTGTGTGTGTTTCAGTGACCTCCTTGTACTGACCCCTGCCCTGTTATTGGACAGTGTGTGTGTTTCAGTGATGTTCCTTATACTGACCCCTGCCCTGTTATTGGACAGTGTATGTGTGTCAGTGACCTCCTATATTGACCCATGCCCTGTTACTGGTCACTGTCTGTGTGTCATTGATGGTCCTTATACTGACCCCTGCCCTGTTTTCGAACAGTGTGTGTGTGTCAGTGACCTCCTTATACTGACCCCTGCCCTGTTATTGGACAGTGTGTGTGTGTCAGTGACCTCCTATACTGACCCCTGCCCTGTTATTGGACAGTGTGCGCATGTCAGTGACCTCCTTATACTGACCCCTGCCCTGTTATTGGACAGTGTGTGCATGTCAGTGACCTCCTTATACTGACCCCTGCCCTGTTATTGGACAGTGACAGGGTAACACAAAGAATTCGACCCAACACAATCGTCGCTCAGCAAAAGGAAAAATATCTGTCATATTGGGCAGAAACAACATAAACCCAAAGCAAACTCAATTGCTACTTGGCCCTAAACAGACAATACAACATAGCTGATTACCTGACCATGGTAAAGGATAACAAACTGAGAAGAACCTTGACAAGGTACAGACTTAGCGAACAAAGCGTAGCGATCGAAAAAGGCAGACACAGGCAGACCAGGCTGCCAAGAGAAGACAGGATATGCTCTCACTGCAGTCAGGGAGTAGTTGAGACAGAGATGCACTTCCTCACAGCCTGTGGAAAATATCAGGGCATCAGAGAGAATTTCTATCAAAAATTCTCACAAATATGCCCTGAATTCAGAAATCTGACTGACAACCAAAAACTCCCATTCCTACTGGGGGAGGAGAGAAGCTGTGTAACACTGGCGGCACACTATGTTACAGCTTGCCATGAACAGAGGGACAACCAGTCAACTAAGACAAGAGTATATATAAACAAGGCGAAAATATATTTATAAACTCAGGGATATACCTGTTTATACACTGTATGAATGGAACCGCGTTTATGTGTTCAACCATAAATGTATTTTGATGCTTTGGCAACATAAGATGTACCTTATCATGCCAATAAAGCGATTTGTATCGTATCGTGTGTGTGTCAGTGACCTCCCAATACTGACATCTGCCCTGTTATTGGACAGTGTGTGTGTGTCAGTGACCTCTTATACTGACCCCTGCCCTGTTATTGGACAGTGAGTGTGTGTCAGTGACCTCCTTAGACTGACCCCTAGCCTGTTATTGGACAGTGTGTGTGTGTCAGTGATGGTCCTTATACTGACCCCTGCCCTGTTATTGGACAGTGTGTGTGTGTCAGTGACCTCCTAATACTGACCACTGCCCTGTTATTGGACTGTGTGTGTGTGTCAGTGACCTCCTAATATTGACCCCCTGCCCTGTTATTGGACAGTGTGTGTGTTTCAGTGACCTCCTATACTGACCCCTGCCCTGTTATTGGACAGTGCGTGTGTGTCAGTGATGGTCCTTATACTGACCCCTGCCCTGTTATTGGACAGTGTGTGTGTGTCAGTGAAGGTCCGTATACTGACCACTGCCCTTTTATTGGACAGTGTGTGTGTGTCAGTGACGTCCTTGGACTGACCCCTGCCCTGTTATTGGACAGTGTGTGTGTGTCAGTGATGGTCCGTATACTGACCCCTGCCCCGTTATTGGACAGTGTGTGTGTGTCAGTGATGGTCCTTATACTGACCCCAGCCCTGTTATTGGACAGTGTGTGTGTGTCAGTAACCTACTAATACTGACCCCTGCCCTGTTATTGGACAGTGTGTGTGTGTCAGTGACCTCCTAATACTGACCCCTGCCCTGTTACTGGACAGTCTGTGCGTGTCAGTGACCTCCTAATACTGACCCCTGCCCTGTTATTTGACAGTGTGTGTGCGTCAGTGATGGTCCTTATACTGACCCCTGCCCTGTTACTCGACAGTGTGTGTGTGTTAGTAACCTCCTAATACTGACCGCTGCCCTGTTATTGGACAGTGTGTGTGTGTCAGTGACCTGCTAATACTGACCCCTGCCCTGTTATTGGACAGTGTGTGTGTGTCAGTGATTGTCCTCATACTGACCCCTGCCCTGTTATTGGACAGTCTGTGTGTGTCAGTGATGGTCCTTATACTGACCCCTGCCCTGTTATTGGACAGTGTATGTGTGTCAGTGACCTCTTATACTGACCCCTGCCCTGTTATCGAACAGTGTGTGTGTGTCAGTGACCTCCTTATTCTGACCCCTGCCCTGTTATTGGACAGTGTGTGTGTGTCAGTGATGGTCCGTATACTGACCCCTGCCCTGTTATTGGACAGTGTGTGTGTGTCAGTGACCTCCTTATACTGACCCCTGCCTGTTATTGGACTGTGTGTGTGTCAGTGACCTCCGATACTGATCCCTGCCCTGTTATTGGACGGTGTATGTGTGTCAGTGACCTCCTTATACTGACCCCTGCTCTGTTATTGGTCAGTGTGTGTGTGTCATTGATGATCCTTATACTGACCCCTGCCCTTTTATTGGACAGTGTGTGTGTGTCAGTGATGGTCATTACACTGACACCTGCCCTGTTATTGGACAGTGTGTGTGTGTCAGTGATGGTCCTTATACTGACCCCAGCCCTGTTATTGGACAGTGTATGTGTGTCAGTGATGGTCCTTATACTGACCCCTGCCCTGTTATTGGTCAGTGTGTGTGTGTCATTGATGATCCTTATACTGACCCCTGCCCTTTTATTGGACAGTGTGTGTGTGTCAGTGATGGTCATTACACTGACACCTGCCCTGTTATTGGACAGTGTGTGTGTGTCAGTGATGGTCCTTATACTGACCCCAGCCCTGTTATTGGACAGTGTATGTGTGTCAGTGACCTCCTAATACTGACCCCTGCCCTGTTATTGGACAGTGTGTGTGTGTCAGTGATGGTCCTCATACTGACCCCTGCCCTGTTATTGGACAGTCTGTGTGTGTCAGTGATGGTCCTTATACTGACCCCTGCCCTGTTATTGGACAGTGTGTGTGTGTCAGTGACCTCTTATACTGACCCCTGCCCTGTTATTGGACGGTGTGTGTGTGTCAGTGATGGTTCTTATACTGACCCCACCCCTGTTATCGAACAGTGTGTGTGTGTCAGTGATGGTCCTTATACTGACGCCTGCCCTGTTATTGGACAGTGTATGTGTGTCAGTGACCTCCTATACTGACCCCTGCCCTGTTATTGGACAGTGTGTGTGTGTCAGTGCCCTCCTTATACTGACCCCTGCCCTGTTATTGGACAGTGTGTGTGTCAGTGATGGGCCTTATACTGACCCCTGCCCTGTTATTGGACAGTGTGTGTGTGTCAGTGACCTCCTAATACTGACCCCTGCCCTGTTATTGGACAGTGTGTGTGTGTCAGTGATGGGCCTTATATTGACCCCTGCCCTGTTATTGGACAGTGTGTGTGTGTCAGTGACCTCCTAATACTGACCCCTGCCCTGTTATTGGACAGTGTGTGTTTGTCAGTGATCTCCTAATACTGACCCCTGCCCTGTTATTGGACAGTGTGTGTGTGTCAGTGATGGTCCTTATATTGCCCACTGCCCAGTTATTGGACAGTGTGTGTGTGTCAGTGAACTCTTATACTGACCCTGCCCTGTTATTGGACAGTGTGTGTGTGTCAGTGATGGTCCTTATACTGACCCCTGCCCTGTTATCGAACAGTGTGTCTGTGTCAGTGATGGTCCTTATACTGACCCCTGCCCTTTTATTGGACAGTGTGTGTGCGTCAGTGATGGTCCTTATACTGACCCCTGCCCTGTTATTGGACAGTGTGTGTGTGTCAGTGACCCCCTATACTGACCCCTGCCCTATTATTGGACAGTGTGTGTGTGTCAGTGACCTCCTAATACTGACCCCTGCCCTGTTATTGGACAGTGTGTGTGCGTCAGTGATGGTCCTTATACTGACCCCTGCCCTGTTATTGGACAGTGTGTGTGTGTCAGTGACCCCCTATACTGACCCCTGCCCTGTTATTGGACAGTGTGTGTGTGTCAGTGACCTCCTAATACTGACCCCTGCCCTGTTATTGGACAGTGTGTGTGTGTCAGTGACCTCTTATCCTTACCTCTGCCCTGTTATTGGACAGTGTGTGTGTGCCAGTGACCTCCTTATACTGACCCCTGCCCTGTTATTCGACAGTGTGTGTGTGTCAGTGACCTCCTTATACTGATCCCTGCCCTGTTATTGGACAGTGTGTGTGTGTCAGTGACCTCCTTATACTGACCCCTGCCCTGTTATTGGACAGTGTGTGTGTGTCAGTGACCTCTTATACTGATCCCTGCCCTGTTATTGGACAATGTGTGTGTGTCAGTGACCTCCTTATACTGATCCCTGCCCTGTTATTGGACAGTGTGTCAGTGACCAGTGACCTCCTCTACTGACTCCTGCCCTGTTATTGGACAGTGAGTGTGTGTCAGTGATGGTCCTTATACTGACCCCTGCCCTGTTATGGGACGGTGTGTGTGTCAGTGACCTCCTATACTGACCCCTGCCCTGTTATTGGACAGTGTGTGTGTGTCAGTGACCTCCTAATACTGACCCCTGCCCTGTTATTGGACAGTGTGTGTGTGTCAGTGACCTCTTATACTGATCCCTGCCCTGTTATTGGACAATGTGTGTGTGTCAGTGACCTCCTAATACTGATCCTTGCCCTGTTATTGGACAGTGTGTCAGTGACCAGTGACCTCCTCTACTGACCCCTGCCCTGTTATTGGACAGTGAGTGTGTGTCAGTGATGGTCCTTATACTGACCCCTGCCCTGTTATGGGACGGTGTGTGTGTCAGTGACCTCCTATACTGACTCCTGCCCTGTTATTTGACAGTGTGTGTGTGTCAGTGATGGTCCTCATACTGACCCCTGCCCTGTTATTGGACAGTGTATGTGTGTCAGTGATGGTCCTTATACTGACCCCTGCCCTGTTATTGGACAGTGTATGTGTGTCAGTGACCTCTTATACTGACCCCTGCCCTGTTATTGGAGAGTGTGTGTGTGTGTGACCACCTTATACTGACCCCTGCCCTGTTATCGAACAGTGTGTGTGTGTCAGTGATGGTCCTTATACTGACCCCTGCCCTGTTATTGGACAGTGTGTGTGTGTCAGTGACCTCCTAATGCTGACCCCTGCCCTGTTATTGGACAGTGTATGTGTGTCAGTGACCTCCTATACTGACCCCTGCCCTGTTATTGGACAGTGTGTGTGTGTCAGTGATGGTCCTTATTCTGACCCCTGCCCTGTTATTGGACAGTGTGTGTGTGTCAGTGACCTCCTATACTGACCACTGCCCTGTTATTGGACAGTGCGTGTGTGTCAGTGATGGTCCTTATACTGACCGCTGCCCTGTTATTGGACAGTGTGTGTGTGTCAGTGATGGTCCGTAAACTGACCACTGCCCTTTTATTGGAGAGTGTGTGTGTGTCAGTGACCTCCTTATTCTGTCCCCTGCCCTTTTATTGGACAGTGTGTGTGTGTCAGTGATGGTCATTATACTGACACCTGCCCTGTTATTGGACAGTGTGTGTGTGTCAGTGACCTCCTAATACTGTCCCCTGCCCTGTTATTGGACAGTGTGTGTGTGTCAGTGATGGTCCTCATACTGACCCCTGCCCTGTTATTGGACAGTCTGTGTGTGTCAGTGATGGTCCTTATACTGACCCCTGCCCTGTTATTGGACAGTGTGTGTGTGTCAGTGACCTCTTATACTGACCCATGCCCTGTTATTCAACAGTGTGTGTGGGTCAGTGACCTATTATACTGACCCCTGCCCTGTTATTGGACGGTGTGTGTGTGTCAGTGATGGTCCTTATACTGACCCCTCCCCTGTTATTGGAGAGTGTGTGTGTGTCTGTGACCAACTCATACTGACCCCTGCCCTGCTATCGAACAGTGTGTGTGTGTCAGTGATGGGCCTTATACTGATGCCTGCCCTGTTATTGGACAGTGTATGTGTGTCAGTGCCCTCCTTATACTGACCCCTGCCCTGTTATTGGACAGTGTGTGTGTCAGTGATGGGCCTTATACTGACCCCTGCCCTGTTATTGGACAGTGTGTGTGTGTCAGTGACCTCCTAATACTGACCCCTGCCCTGTTATTGGACAGTGTGTGTGTGTCAGTGATCTCCTAATACTGACCCCTGCCCTGTTATTGGACAGTGTATGTGTGTCAGTGACCTCCTATACTGACCCCTGCCCTGTTATTGGACAGTGTGTGTGTGTCAGTGACCTCCTATACTGACCCCTGCCATGTT
Organism: Somniosus microcephalus; assembly: GCF_052327205.1. Classification (NCBI taxonomy): domain Eukaryota; kingdom Metazoa; phylum Chordata; class Chondrichthyes; order Squaliformes; family Somniosidae; genus Somniosus; species Somniosus microcephalus. Next base: position 117,281,591 of record NC_140997.1, on the reverse strand, counting down.
ATTGGACAGTGCGTGTGTGTCAGTGTTGGTCCTTTAACTGACCCCTGCACTTTTATTGGACAGTGTATGTGTGTCAGTGATGGTCCTTATACTGACCCCTGCCCTGTTATTGGACAGTGTGTGTGTGCCAGTGACCTCCTTTTTCTGACCCCTGCCCTGTTATTCGACAGAGTGTGTGTGTCAGTGACCTCCTTATACTGATCCCTGCCCTGTTATTGGACAGTGTGTGTGTGTCAGTGACCTCCTTATACCGACCCCTGCCCTGTTATTGGACAGTGTGTGTGTGTCAGTGACCTCTTATACTGATCCCTGCCCTGTTATTGGACAATGTGTGTGTGTCAGTGACCTCCTTATACTGATCCCTGCCCTGTTATTGGACAGTGTGTCAGTGACCAGTGACCTCCTCTACTGACCCCTGCCCTGTTATTGGACAGTGAGTGTGTGTCAGTGATGGTCCTTGTACTGACCCCTGCCCTGTTATGGGACGGTGAGTGTGTTTGTCAGTGATGGTCCTTATACTGACCTCTGCCCTGTTATTGGACAGTGTGTGTGTGTCAGTGACCTCCTTATACTGAGCCCTGCCCTGTTATTGGACAGTGTGTGTGTGTCAGTGATGGTCCTTATACTGACCTCTGCCCTGTTATTGGACAGTGTGTGTGTGTCAGTGACCTCCTTATACTGACCCCTGCCCTGTTAATGGACAGTGTGTGCATGTCGGTGATGGTCCTTATACTGACCCCTGCCCTGTTATTCGACAGTGTGTGTGTGTCAGTGATGCTCCTTATACTGACCCCTGCCCTGTTATTGGACAGTGTGTGTGTGTCAGTGACCTCCTATATTGACCCCCATCCCTGTTATTGGACAGTGTATATGTGTCAGTGACCTCCTATACTGACCCCTGCCCTGTTATTGAACAGTGTGTGTGTGTCAGTGACCTCCTTATACTGACCCCTGCCCTGTTATTGGACAGTGTGTGTGTGTCAGTGACCTCTTATACTGACCCCTGTCCTGTTATTGGACAATGTGTGTGTGTCAGTGAATACCTATACTGACCCCTGCCCTGTTTTTGGACGGTATGTGTGTGTCAGTGACCTCCTATACTGACCCCTGCCCTGTTATTGGACAGTGTGTGCGTGTCAGTGATGGTCCTTATACTGACCCCTGCCCTGTTATTGGACAGTGGGTGTGTGTCAGTGACCTCCTTATATTGACCCCTGCCCTGTTATTGGACAGTGAGTGTCTGTCAGTGATGGTCCTTATACTGACCCCTGCCCTGTTATTGGACAGTCTGTGTGTGTCAGTGACCTCCTGTACTGACCCTTGCCCTGTTATTGGACGGTGTGTGCGTGTGTGTCAGTGACTTCCTGGACTTCCACCTGCCCTTTTATTGGACAGTGTGTGTGTGTCAGTGATGGTCCTTATACTGACCCCTGCCCTGTTATTGGACAGTGTGTGTGTGTGTGTCAGTGACTTCCTATACTGACCACTGCCATTTTATTGGACAGTGTGTGTGTGTCAGTGATGGTCCTTATACTGACCCCAGCCCTGTTATTGGACAGTGTGTGTGTCAGTGACCCCCTTTTACTGATCCCTGCCCTGTTATTGGACAGTGAGTGTGTGTCAGTGATGGTCCTTATACTGACCCCTGCCGTGTTATTGGACAGTGTGTGTGTGTCAGTGACCTCCTTATACTGACACCTGCCCTGTTATTGGACAGTGTGTGCATGTCAGTGACCTCCTTATACTGACCCCTGCCCTGTTATTGGACAGTGACAGGGTAACACAAAGAATTCGACCCAACACAATCGTCGCTCAGCAAAAGGAAAAATATCTGTCATATTGGGCAGAAACAACATAAACCCAAAGCAAACTCAATTGCTACTTGGCCCTAAACAGACAATACAACATAGCTGATTACCTGACCATGGTAAAGGATAACAAACTGAGAAGAACCTTGACAAGGTACAGACTTAGCGAACAAAGCGTAGCGATCGAAAAAGGCAGACACAGGCAGACCAGGCTGCCAAGAGAAGACAGGATATGCTCTCACTGCAGTCAGGGAGTAGTTGAGACAGAGATGCACTTCCTCACAGCCTGTGGAAAATATCAGGGCATCAGAGAGAATTTCTATCAAAAATTCTCACAAATATGCCCTGAATTCAGAAATCTGACTGACAACCAAAAACTCCCATTCCTACTGGGGGAGGAGAGAAGCTGTGTAACACTGGCGGCACACTATGTTACAGCTTGCCATGAACAGAGGGACAACCAGTCAACTAAGACAAGAGTATATATAAACAAGGCGAAAATATATTTATAAACTCAGGGATATACCTGTTTATACACTGTATGAATGGAACCGCGTTTATGTGTTCAACCATAAATGTATTTTGATGCTTTGGCAACATAAGATGTACCTTATCATGCCAATAAAGCGATTTGTATCGTATCGTGTGTGTGTCAGTGACCTCCCAATACTGACATCTGCCCTGTTATTGGACAGTGTGTGTGTGTCAGTGACCTCTTATACTGACCCCTGCCCTGTTATTGGACAGTGAGTGTGTGTCAGTGACCTCCTTAGACTGACCCCTAGCCTGTTATTGGACAGTGTGTGTGTGTCAGTGATGGTCCTTATACTGACCCCTGCCCTGTTATTGGACAGTGTGTGTGTGTCAGTGACCTCCTAATACTGACCACTGCCCTGTTATTGGACTGTGTGTGTGTGTCAGTGACCTCCTAATATTGACCCCCTGCCCTGTTATTGGACAGTGTGTGTGTTTCAGTGACCTCCTATACTGACCCCTGCCCTGTTATTGGACAGTGCGTGTGTGTCAGTGATGGTCCTTATACTGACCCCTGCCCTGTTATTGGACAGTGTGTGTGTGTCAGTGAAGGTCCGTATACTGACCACTGCCCTTTTATTGGACAGTGTGTGTGTGTCAGTGACGTCCTTGGACTGACCCCTGCCCTGTTATTGGACAGTGTGTGTGTGTCAGTGATGGTCCGTATACTGACCCCTGCCCCGTTATTGGACAGTGTGTGTGTGTCAGTGATGGTCCTTATACTGACCCCAGCCCTGTTATTGGACAGTGTGTGTGTGTCAGTAACCTACTAATACTGACCCCTGCCCTGTTATTGGACAGTGTGTGTGTGTCAGTGACCTCCTAATACTGACCCCTGCCCTGTTACTGGACAGTCTGTGCGTGTCAGTGACCTCCTAATACTGACCCCTGCCCTGTTATTTGACAGTGTGTGTGCGTCAGTGATGGTCCTTATACTGACCCCTGCCCTGTTACTCGACAGTGTGTGTGTGTTAGTAACCTCCTAATACTGACCGCTGCCCTGTTATTGGACAGTGTGTGTGTGTCAGTGACCTGCTAATACTGACCCCTGCCCTGTTATTGGACAGTGTGTGTGTGTCAGTGATTGTCCTCATACTGACCCCTGCCCTGTTATTGGACAGTCTGTGTGTGTCAGTGATGGTCCTTATACTGACCCCTGCCCTGTTATTGGACAGTGTATGTGTGTCAGTGACCTCTTATACTGACCCCTGCCCTGTTATCGAACAGTGTGTGTGTGTCAGTGACCTCCTTATTCTGACCCCTGCCCTGTTATTGGACAGTGTGTGTGTGTCAGTGATGGTCCGTATACTGACCCCTGCCCTGTTATTGGACAGTGTGTGTGTGTCAGTGACCTCCTTATACTGACCCCTGCCTGTTATTGGACTGTGTGTGTGTCAGTGACCTCCGATACTGATCCCTGCCCTGTTATTGGACGGTGTATGTGTGTCAGTGACCTCCTTATACTGACCCCTGCTCTGTTATTGGTCAGTGTGTGTGTGTCATTGATGATCCTTATACTGACCCCTGCCCTTTTATTGGACAGTGTGTGTGTGTCAGTGATGGTCATTACACTGACACCTGCCCTGTTATTGGACAGTGTGTGTGTGTCAGTGATGGTCCTTATACTGACCCCAGCCCTGTTATTGGACAGTGTATGTGTGTCAGTGATGGTCCTTATACTGACCCCTGCCCTGTTATTGGTCAGTGTGTGTGTGTCATTGATGATCCTTATACTGACCCCTGCCCTTTTATTGGACAGTGTGTGTGTGTCAGTGATGGTCATTACACTGACACCTGCCCTGTTATTGGACAGTGTGTGTGTGTCAGTGATGGTCCTTATACTGACCCCAGCCCTGTTATTGGACAGTGTATGTGTGTCAGTGACCTCCTAATACTGACCCCTGCCCTGTTATTGGACAGTGTGTGTGTGTCAGTGATGGTCCTCATACTGACCCCTGCCCTGTTATTGGACAGTCTGTGTGTGTCAGTGATGGTCCTTATACTGACCCCTGCCCTGTTATTGGACAGTGTGTGTGTGTCAGTGACCTCTTATACTGACCCCTGCCCTGTTATTGGACGGTGTGTGTGTGTCAGTGATGGTTCTTATACTGACCCCACCCCTGTTATCGAACAGTGTGTGTGTGTCAGTGATGGTCCTTATACTGACGCCTGCCCTGTTATTGGACAGTGTATGTGTGTCAGTGACCTCCTATACTGACCCCTGCCCTGTTATTGGACAGTGTGTGTGTGTCAGTGCCCTCCTTATACTGACCCCTGCCCTGTTATTGGACAGTGTGTGTGTCAGTGATGGGCCTTATACTGACCCCTGCCCTGTTATTGGACAGTGTGTGTGTGTCAGTGACCTCCTAATACTGACCCCTGCCCTGTTATTGGACAGTGTGTGTGTGTCAGTGATGGGCCTTATATTGACCCCTGCCCTGTTATTGGACAGTGTGTGTGTGTCAGTGACCTCCTAATACTGACCCCTGCCCTGTTATTGGACAGTGTGTGTTTGTCAGTGATCTCCTAATACTGACCCCTGCCCTGTTATTGGACAGTGTGTGTGTGTCAGTGATGGTCCTTATATTGCCCACTGCCCAGTTATTGGACAGTGTGTGTGTGTCAGTGAACTCTTATACTGACCCTGCCCTGTTATTGGACAGTGTGTGTGTGTCAGTGATGGTCCTTATACTGACCCCTGCCCTGTTATCGAACAGTGTGTCTGTGTCAGTGATGGTCCTTATACTGACCCCTGCCCTTTTATTGGACAGTGTGTGTGCGTCAGTGATGGTCCTTATACTGACCCCTGCCCTGTTATTGGACAGTGTGTGTGTGTCAGTGACCCCCTATACTGACCCCTGCCCTATTATTGGACAGTGTGTGTGTGTCAGTGACCTCCTAATACTGACCCCTGCCCTGTTATTGGACAGTGTGTGTGCGTCAGTGATGGTCCTTATACTGACCCCTGCCCTGTTATTGGACAGTGTGTGTGTGTCAGTGACCCCCTATACTGACCCCTGCCCTGTTATTGGACAGTGTGTGTGTGTCAGTGACCTCCTAATACTGACCCCTGCCCTGTTATTGGACAGTGTGTGTGTGTCAGTGACCTCTTATCCTTACCTCTGCCCTGTTATTGGACAGTGTGTGTGTGCCAGTGACCTCCTTATACTGACCCCTGCCCTGTTATTCGACAGTGTGTGTGTGTCAGTGACCTCCTTATACTGATCCCTGCCCTGTTATTGGACAGTGTGTGTGTGTCAGTGACCTCCTTATACTGACCCCTGCCCTGTTATTGGACAGTGTGTGTGTGTCAGTGACCTCTTATACTGATCCCTGCCCTGTTATTGGACAATGTGTGTGTGTCAGTGACCTCCTTATACTGATCCCTGCCCTGTTATTGGACAGTGTGTCAGTGACCAGTGACCTCCTCTACTGACTCCTGCCCTGTTATTGGACAGTGAGTGTGTGTCAGTGATGGTCCTTATACTGACCCCTGCCCTGTTATGGGACGGTGTGTGTGTCAGTGACCTCCTATACTGACCCCTGCCCTGTTATTGGACAGTGTGTGTGTGTCAGTGACCTCCTAATACTGACCCCTGCCCTGTTATTGGACAGTGTGTGTGTGTCAGTGACCTCTTATACTGATCCCTGCCCTGTTATTGGACAATGTGTGTGTGTCAGTGACCTCCTAATACTGATCCTTGCCCTGTTATTGGACAGTGTGTCAGTGACCAGTGACCTCCTCTACTGACCCCTGCCCTGTTATTGGACAGTGAGTGTGTGTCAGTGATGGTCCTTATACTGACCCCTGCCCTGTTATGGGACGGTGTGTGTGTCAGTGACCTCCTATACTGACTCCTGCCCTGTTATTTGACAGTGTGTGTGTGTCAGTGATGGTCCTCATACTGACCCCTGCCCTGTTATTGGACAGTGTATGTGTGTCAGTGATGGTCCTTATACTGACCCCTGCCCTGTTATTGGACAGTGTATGTGTGTCAGTGACCTCTTATACTGACCCCTGCCCTGTTATTGGAGAGTGTGTGTGTGTGTGACCACCTTATACTGACCCCTGCCCTGTTATCGAACAGTGTGTGTGTGTCAGTGATGGTCCTTATACTGACCCCTGCCCTGTTATTGGACAGTGTGTGTGTGTCAGTGACCTCCTAATGCTGACCCCTGCCCTGTTATTGGACAGTGTATGTGTGTCAGTGATCTCCTATACTGACCCCTGCCCTGTTATTGGACAGTGTGTGTGTGTCAGTGATGGTCCTTATTCTGACCCCTGCCCTGTTATTGGACAGTGTGTGTGTGTCAGTGACCTCCTATACTGACCACTGCCCTGTTATTGGACAGTGCGTGTGTGTCAGTGATGGTCCTTATACTGACCGCTGCCCTGTTATTGGACAGTGTGTGTGTGTCAGTGATGGTCCGTAAACTGACCACTGCCCTTTTATTGGAGAGTGTGTGTGTGTCAGTGACCTCCTTATTCTGTCCCCTGCCCTTTTATTGGACAGTGTGTGTGTGTCAGTGATGGTCATTATACTGACACCTGCCCTGTTATTGGACAGTGTGTGTGTGTCAGTGACCTCCTAATACTGTCCCCTGCCCTGTTATTGGACAGTGTGTGTGTGTCAGTGATGGTCCTCATACTGACCCCTGCCCTGTTATTGGACAGTCTGTGTGTGTCAGTGATGGTCCTTATACTGACCCCTGCCCTGTTATTGGACAGTGTGTGTGTGTCAGTGACCTCTTATACTGACCCATGCCCTGTTATTCAACAGTGTGTGTGGGTCAGTGACCTATTATACTGACCCCTGCCCTGTTATTGGACGGTGTGTGTGTGTCAGTGATGGTCCTTATACTGACCCCTCCCCTGTTATTGGAGAGTGTGTGTGTGTCTGTGACCAACTCATACTGACCCCTGCCCTGTTATCGAACAGTGTGTGTGTGTCAGTGATGGGCCTTATACTGATGCCTGCCCTGTTATTGGACAGTGTATGTGTGTCAGTGCCCTCCTTATACTGACCCCTGCCCTGTTATTGGACAGTGTGTGTGTCAGTGATGGGCCTTATACTGACCCCTGCCCTGTTATTGGACAGTGTGTGTGTGTCAGTGACCTCCTAATACTGACCCCTGCCCTGTTATTGGACAGTGTGTGTGTGTCAGTGATCTCCTAATACTGACCCCTGCCCTGTTATTGGACAGTGTATGTGTGTCAGTGACCTCCTATACTGACCCCTGCCCTGTTATTGGACAGTGTGTGTGTGTCAGTGACCTCCTATACTGACCCCTGCCATGTTATTGGACAGTGCGTGTGTGTCAGTGATGGTCCTTTAACTGACCCCTGCACTTTTATTGGACAGTGTATGTGTGTCAGTGATGGTCCTTATACTGACCCCTGCCCTGTTATTGGACAGTGTGTGTGTGCCAGTGACCTCCTTTTTCTGACCCCTGCCCTGTTATTCGACAGAGTGTGTGTGTCAGTGACCTCCTTATACTGATCCCTGCCCTGTTATTGGACAGTGTGTGTGTGTCAGTGACCTCCTTATACCGACCCCTGCCCTGTTATTGGACAGTGTGTGTGTGTCAGTGACCTCTTATACTGATCCCTGCCCTGTTATTGGACAATGTGTGTGTGTCAGTGACCTCCTTATACTGATCCCTGCCCTGTTATTGGACAGTGTGTCAGTGACCAGTGACCTCCTCTACTGACCCCTGCCCTGTTATTGGACAGTGAGTGTGTGTCAGTGATGGTCCTTGTACTGACCCCTGCCCTGTTATGGGACGGTGAGTGTGTTTGTCAGTGATGGTCCTTATACTGACCTCTGCCCTGTTATTGGACAGTGTGTGTGTGTCAGTGACCTCCTTATACTGAGCCCTGCCCTGTTATTGGACAGTGTGTGTGTGTCAGTGATGGTCCTTATACTGACCTCTGCCCTGTTATTGGACAGTGTGTGTGTGTCAGTGACCTCCTTATACTGACCCCTGCCCTGTTAATGGACAGTGTGTGCATGTCGGTGATGGTCCTTATACTGACCCCTGCCCTGTTATTCGACAGTGTGTGTGTGTCAGTGATGCTCCTTATACTGACCCCTGCCCTGTTATTGGACAGTGTGTGTGTGTCAGTGACCTCCTATATTGACCCCCATCCCTGTTATTGGACAGTGTATATGTGTCAGTGACCTCCTATACTGACCCCTGCCCTGTTATTGAACAGTGTGTGTGTGTCAGTGACCTCCTTATACTGACCCCTGCCCTGTTATTGGACAGTGTGTGTGTGTCAGTGACCTCTTATACTGACCCCTGTCCTGTTATTGGACAATGTGTGTGTGTCAGTGAATACCTATACTGACCCCTGCCCTGTTTTTGGACGGTATGTGTGTGTCAGTGACCTCCTATACTGACCCCTGCCCTGTTATTGGACAGTGTGTGCGTGTCAGTGATGATCCTTATACTGACCCCTGCCCTGTTATTGGACAGTGGGTGTGTGTCAGTGACCTCCTTATATTGACCCCTGCCCTGTTATTGGACAGTGAGTGTCTGTCAGTGATGGTCCTTATACTGACCCCTGCCCTGTTATTGGACAGTCTGTGTGTGTCAGTGACCTCCTGTACTGACCCTTGCCCTGTTATTGGACGGTGTGTGCGTGTGTGTCAGTGACTTCCTGGACTTCCACCTGCCCTTTTATTGGACAGTGTGTGTGTGTCAGTGATGGTCCTTATACTGACCCCTGCCCTGTTATTGGACAGTGTGTGTGTGTGTGTCAGTGACTTCCTATACTGACCACTGCCATTTTATTGGACAGTGTGTGTGTGTCAGTGATGGTCCTTATACTGACCCCAGCCCTGTTATTGGACAGTGTGTGTGTCAGTGACCCCCTTTTACTGATCCCTGCCCTGTTATTGGACAGTGAGTGTGTGTCAGTGATGGTCCTTATACTGACCCCTGCCGTGTTATTGGACAGTGTGTGTGTGTCAGTGACCTCCTTATACTGACACCTGCCCTGTTATTGGACAGTGTGTGTGTGTCAGTGATGGTCCTTATACTGACCCCTGCCCTTTTATTGGACAATGTATGTGTGTCAGTGACCTCCTTATACTGACCCCTGCCCTGTTATTGGACATGGTGTGCGTGTCAGTGATGGTCCTTATACTGACCCCTGCCCTGTTATTGGACAGTGTGTGTGTGTCAGTGATGGTCCTTATACTGACCCCTGCCCTGTTATTGGACAGTGTGTGTGTGTCAGTGATGGTGCTTATACTGACCCCTGCCCTGATATTGGACAGTGAGTGTGTGTCAGTGATGGTCCTTATACTGACCCCTGCGCTGTTATTGGACGGTGTATATGTGTCAGTGACCTCGTTATACTGACCCTTGCCCTGTTATTGGACAGTGTGTGTGTGTCAGTTACCTCCTATACTGACCCCCTGCCCTGTTATTGGACAGTGTGTGTGTGTCAGTAATGCTCCTTATACTGACCCCTGCCCTGTTATTGGACAGTATGTGCGTGTCAGTGACCTCCTATATTGACCCCCTGCCCTGTTCTTGGACAGTGTGTGTGTGTCAGTGAGCTCCTAATACTGACCTCTGCCCTGTTATTGGACAGTGCATTTGTGTCAGTGACCTCCTATACTGACCCCTGCCCTGTTTATGGACAGTGTGTGTGTGTGTGTCAGTGACCTCCTTATACTGACCCCTGCCCTGTTATTGGACAGTGTGTGTGTGTCAGTGATGGTCCTTATACTGACCCCTGCCCTGCTACTGGACAGTGTGTGTGTGTCAGTGATGGCCCTTATACTGACCCCTGACCTGTTATTGGACAGTGTGTGTGTGTCAGTGGCCTCCTTATACTGACCCCTGCCCTGTTATCGGACAGTGTGTGTGTGTCAGTGACCTCTTACAATGACCCCTGCCCTGTTATTGGACAGTGTGTGTGTGTCAGTGACCTCCTATACTGACCCCTGCCCTGTTACTGGACGGTGTGTGTGGGTCAGTGACCTCCTATACTGAACGCTGCCCTGTTATTGGACAGTGAGTGTGTGTCAGTGATTGTCCTTATAGTGACCCCTGCCCTGTTATCGAACAGTGTGTGTGCGTCAGTGATGGTCCTTATACTGACCGCTACCCTGTTATTGGACAGTGTGTGTGTGTCAGTGACCTCCTAATACTGACCCCTGCCCTGTTATCAAACAGTGTGTGTGTGTCAGTGATGGTCCTTATACTGACCGCTGCCCTGTTATTGGACAGTGTGTGTGTGTCAGTGACCTCCTTATACTGACCCCTGCCCTGTTATCGAACAGTGTGTGTGTGTCAGTGATGGTCCTTATACTGACCCCTGCCCTGTTATTGGACAGTGTGTGTGTGGCAGTGACCTCCTAATACTGACCCCTGCCCTGTTATTGGACAGTGTGTGTGTGTCAGTGATGGTCCTTATACTGACCCCTGCCCTTTTATTGGGCAGTGTGTGTGTGTCAGTGACCTCCTTATACTGACCCCTGCCCTGTTATTGGACAGTTTGTGTGTGTCAGTGATGGTCCTTATACTGACCCCTGCCCTGTTATTGGTCAGTGTATGTGTGTCAGTGATGGTCCTTATACTGACCCCTGCCCTGTTATTGGACAGTGTGTGTGTGTCAGTGACCTCCTTATACTGACCCCTGCCCTGTTATTGGACAGTGCGTGTGTTACAGTGACCTCCTTATACTGACCCCTGCCCTGTTATTGGACAGTGTGTGTGTGTCAGTGATGGTCCTTAAACTGACCACTGCCCTGTTATTGGACAGTGTATGTGTGTTAGTGACCTCCTATACTGACCCCTGCCATTTTATTGGACAGTGAGTGTGTGTCAGTGATGCTCCTTAGACTGACCCCTGCCCTGTTATTGGACAGTGTGTGTGTGTCAGTGACCTCCTTATACTGACCCCTGCCCTGTTGTTGGACAGTGTGTGTGTGTCAGTGACCTCCTATACTGACCCCTGCCCTGCTATTGGACGTTCTGTGTGTGTCAGTGATGGTCTTTATACTGACCCCTGCCATGTTACTGGACAGTGTGTGTGTGTCAGTGACCTCCTATACTGACCCCTGCCCTGTTTTTGGACAGTATGTGTGTGTCAGTGACCTCCTATACTGACCCCTGCCCTGTTATTGGACAGTGTGTGCGTGTCAGTGATGGTCCTTATACTGACCCCTGCCCTGTTATTGGACAGTGGGTGTGTGTCAGTGACCTCCTTATATTGACCCCTGCCCTGTTATTGGACAGTGAGTGTGTGTCAGTGATGGTCCTTATACTGACCCCTGCCCTGTTATTGGACAGTCTGTGTGTGTCAGTGACCTCCTGTACTGACCCTTGCCCTGTTATTGGACGGTGTGTGCGTGTGTGTCAGTGACTTCCTGGACTTCCACCTGCCCTTTTATTGGACAGTGTGTGTGTGTCAGTGATGGTCCTTATACTGACCCCTGCCCTGTTATTGGACAGTGTGTGTGTGTGTGTCAGTGACTTCCTATACTGACCACTGCCCTTTTATTGGACAGTGTGTGTGTGTCAGTGATGGTCCTTATACTGACCCCTGCCCTGTTATTGGACAGTGTGTGTGTCAGTGACCCCCTTTTACTGATCCCTGCCCTGTTATTGGACAGTGAGTGTGTGTCAGTGATGGTCCTTATACTGACCCCTGCCGTGTTATTGGACAGTGTGTGTGTGTCAGTGACCTCCTTATACTGACACCTGCCCTGTTATTGGACAGTGTGTGTGTGTCAGTGACCTCCTTATACTGACCACTGCCCTGTTATTGGACGGTGCGTGTTTTCAGTGATGGTCCTTATACTGACCGCTGCCCTGTTATTGGACAGTGTGTGTGTGTCAGTGATGGTCCTTATACTGACCCCTGCCCTTTTATTGGACAATGTATGTGTGTCAGTGACCTCCTTATACTGACCCCTGCCCTGTTATTGGACATGGTGTGCGTGTCAGTGATGGTCCTTATACTGACCCCTGCCCTGTTATTGGACAGTGTGTGTGTGTCAGTGATGGTCCTTATACTGACCCCTGCCCTGTTATTGGACAGTGTGTGTGTGTCAGTGATGGTGCTTATACTGACCCCTGCCCTGTTATTGGACAGTGAGTGTGTGTCAGTGATGGTCCTTATACTGACCCCTGCGCTGTTATTGGACGGTGTATATGTGTCAGTGACCTCGTTATCCTGACCCTTGCCCTGTTATTGGACAGAGTGTGTGTGTCAGTGACCTCCTATACTGACCCCCTGCCCTGTTATTGGACAGTGTGTGTGTGTCAGTAATGCTCCTTATACTGACCCCTGCCCTGTTATTGGACAGTATGTGCGTGTCAGTGACCTCCTATATTGACCCCCTGCCCTGTTCTTGGACAGTGTGTGTGTGTCAGTGAGCTCCTAATACTGACCTCTGCCCTGTTATTGGACAGTGCATTTGTGTCAGTGACCTCCTATACTGACCCCTGCCCTGTTTATGGACAGTGTGTGTGTGTCAGTGACCTCCTTATACTGACACCTGCCCTGTTATTGGACAGTGTGTGTGTGTCAGTGATGGTCCTTATACTGACCCCTGCCCTGCTACTGGACAGTGTGTGTGTGTCAGTGATGGTCCTTATACTGACCCCTGACCTGTTATTGGACAGTGTGTGTGTGTCAGTGGCCTCCTTATACTGACCCCTGCCCTGTTATCGGACAGTGTGTGTGTGTCAGTGACCTCTTACAATGACCCCTGCCCTGTTATTGGACAGTGTGTGTGTGTCAGTGACCTCCTATACTGACCCCTGCCCTGTTACTGGACGGTGTGTGTGGGTCAGTGACCTCCTATACTGAACGCTGCCCTGTTATTGGACAGTGAGTGTGTGTCAGTGATTGTCCTTATAGTGACCCCTGCCCTGTTATCGAACAGTGTGTGTGCGTCAGTGATGGTCCTTATACTGACCGCTACCCTGTTATTGGACAGTGTGTGTGTGTCAGTGACCTCCTAATACTGACCCCTGCCCTGTTATCAAACAGTGTGTGTGTGTCAGTGATGGTCCTTATACTGACCGCTGCCCTGTTATTGGACAGTGTGTGTGTGTCAGTGACCTCCTTATACTGACCCCTGCCCTGTTATCGAACAGTGTGTGTGTGTCAGTGATGGTCCTTATACTGACCCCTGCCCTGTTATTGGACAGTCTGTGTGTGTCAGTGACCTCCTGTACTGACCCTTGCCCTGTTATTGGACGGTGTGTGCGTGTGTGTCAGTGACTTCCTGGACTTCCACCTGCCCTTTTATTGGACAGTGTGTGTGTGTCAGTGATGGTCATTATACTGACCCCTGCCCTGTTATTGGACAGTGTGTGTGTGTGTGTCAGTGACTTCCTATACTGACCACTGCCCTTTTATTGGACAGTGTGTGTGTGTCAGTGATGGTCCTTATACTGACCCCTGCCCTGTTATTGGACAGTGTGTGTGTCAATGACCCCCTTTTACTGATCCCTGCCCTGTTATTGGACAGTGAGTGTGTGTCAGTGATGGTCCTTATACTGACCCCTGCCGTGTTATTGGACAGTGTGTGTGTGTCAGTGACCTCCTTATACTGACACCTGCCCTGTTATTGGACAGTGTGTGTGTGTCAGTGACCTCCTGTACTGACCCTTGCCCTGTTATTGGACGGTGTGTGCGTGTGTGTCAGTGACTTCCTGGACTTCCACCTGCCCTTTTATTGGACAGTGTGTGTGTGTCAGTGATGGTCCTTATACTGACCCCTGCCCTGTTATTGGACAGTGTGTGTGTGTGTGTCAGTGACTTCCTATACTGACCACTGCCCTTTTATTGGACAGTGTGTGTGTGTCAGTGATGGTCCTTATACTGACCCCTGCCCTGTTATTGGACAGTGTGTGTGTCAGTGACCCCCTTTTACTGATCCCTGCCCTGTTATTGGACAGTGAGTGTGTGTCAGTGATGGTCCTTATACTGACCCCTGCCGTGTTATTGGACAGTGTGTGTGTGTCAGTGACCTCCTTATACTGACACCTGCCCTGTTATTGGACAGTGTGTGTGTGTCAGTGACCTCCTTATACTGACCCCTGCCCTGTTATTGGACGGTGTGTGTTTTCAGTGATGGTCCTTATACTGACCGCTGCCCTGTTATTGGACAGTGTGTGTGTGTCAGTGATGGTCCTTATACTGACCCCTGCCCTTTTATTGGACAATGTATGTGTGTCAGTGACCTCCTTATACTGACCCCTGCCCTGTTATTGGACATGGTGTGCGTGTCAGTGATGGTCCTTATACTGACCCCTGCCCTGTTATTGGACAGTGTGTGTGTGTCAGTGATGGTCCTTATACTGACCCCTGCCCTGTTATTGGACAGTGTGTGTGTGTCAGTGATGGTGCTTATACTGACCCCTGCCCTGTTATCGGACAGTGTGTGTGTGTCAGTGACCTCTTACAATGACCACTGCCCTGTTATTGGACAGTGTGTGTGTGTCAGTGACCTCCTATACTGACCCCTGCCCTGTTACTGGACGGTGTGTGTGGGTCAGTGACCTCCTATACTGAACGCTGCCCTGTTATTGGACAGTGAGTGTGTGTCAGTGATTGTCCTTATAGTGACCCCTGCCCTGTTATCGAACAGTGTGTGTGCGTCAGTGATGGTCCTTATACTGACCGCTACCCTGTTATTGGACAGTGTGTGTGTGTCAGTGACCTCCTAATACTGACCCCTGCCCTGTTATCAAACAGTGTGTGTGTGTCAGTGATGGTCCTTATACTGACCGCTGCCCTGTTATTGGACAGTGTGTGTGTGTCAGTGACCTCCTTATACTGACCCCTGCCCTGTTATCGAACAGTGTGTGTGTGTCAGTGATGGTCCTTATACTGACCCCTGCCCTGTTATTGGACAGTGTGTGTGTGTCAGTGACCTCCTTAAACTGACCCCTGCCCTGTTATTGGACAGTGTGTGTGTGTCAATGACCTCTTATACTGACCCCTGCCCTGTTATTGGACAGTGTGTGTGTGTCAGTGACCTCCTATACTGACCCCTGCCCTGTTACTGGATGGTGTGTGTGGGTCAGTGACCTCCTATACTTAACGCTGCCCTGTTATTGGACAGTGTGTTTGTGTCAGTGATGGTCCTTATACTGACCCCTGCCCTTTTACTGGACAGTGTGTGTGTGTCAGTGATGGTCCTTATACTGACGCCTGCCCTTTTATTGGGCAGTGTGTGTGTGTCAGTGACCTCCTTATACTGACCCCTGCCCTGTTATTGGACAGTTTGTGTGTGTCAGTGATGGTCCTTATACTGACCCCTGCCCTGTTATTGGTCAGTGTATGTGTGTCAGTGATGGTCCTTATACTGACCCCTGCCCTGTTATTGGACAGTGTGTGTGTGTCAGTGACCTCCTTATACTGACCCCTGCCCTGTTATTGGACAGTGCGTGTGTAACAGTGACCTCCTTATACTGACCCCTGTCCTGTTATTGGACAGTGTGTGTGTGTCAGTGATGGTCCTTAAACTGACCACTGCCCTGTTATTGGACAGTGTATGTGTGTTAGTGACCTCCTATACTGACCCCTGCCATTTTATTGGACAGTGAGTGTGTGTCAGTGATGCTCCTTAGACTGACCCCTGCCCTGTTATTGGACAGTGTGTGTGTGTCAGTGACCTCCTTATACTGACCCCTGCCCTGTTGTTGGACAGTGTGTGTGTGTCAGTGACCTCCTATACTGACCCCTGCCCTGCAATTGGACGTTCTGTGTGTGTCAGTGATGGTCTTTATACTGACCCCTGCCATGTTACTGGACAGTGTGTGTGTGTCAGTGACCTCCTATACTGACCCCTGCCCTGCTTTTGGATGGTATGTGTGTGTCAGTGACCTCCTATACTGACCCCTGCCCTGTTATTGGACAGTGTGTGCGTGTCAGTGATGGTCCTTATACTGACCCCTGCCCTGTTATTGGACTGTGGGTGTGTGTCAGTGACCTCCTTATATTGACCCCTGCCCTGTTATTGGACAGTGAGTGTGTGTCAGTGATGGTCCTTATACTGACCCCTGCCCTGTTATTGGACAGTCTGTGTGTGTCAGTGACCTCCTGTACTGACCCCTGCCCTGTTATTGGACAGTGTGTGTGTGTGTGTCAGTGACTTCCTATACTGACCACTGCCCTTTTATTGGACAGTGTGTGTGTGTCAGTGATGGTCCTTATACTGACCCCTGCCCTGTTATTGGACAGTGTGTGTGTCAGTGACCCCCTTTTACTGATCCCTGCCCTGTTATTGGACAGTGAGTGTGTGTCAGTGATGGTCCTTATACTGACTCCTGCCGTGTTATTGGACAGTGTGTGTGTGTCAGTGACCTCCTTATACTGACACCTGCCCTGTTATTGGACAGTGTGTGTGTGTCAGTGACCTCCTTATACTGACCCCTGCCCTGTTATTGGACGGTGTGTGTTTTCAGTGATGGTCCTTATACTGACCGCTGCCCTGTTATTGGACAGTGTGTGTGTGTCAGTGATGGTCCTTATACTGACCCCTGCCCTTTTATTGGACAATGTATGTGTGTCAGTGACCTCCTTATACTGACCCCTGCCCTGTTATTGGACATGGTGTGCGTGTCAGTGATGGTCCTTATACTGACCCCTGCCCTGTTATTGGACAGTGTGTGTGTGTCAGTGATGGTCCTTGTACTGACCCCTGCCCTGTTATTGGACAGTGTGTGTGTGTCAGTGATGGTGCTTATACTGACCCCTGCCCTGTTATTGGACAGTGAGTGTGTGTCAGTGATGGTCCTTATACTGACCCCTGCGCTGTTATTGGACGGTGTATATGTGTCAGTGACCTCGTTATACTGACCCTTGCCCTGTTATTGGACAGTGTGTATGTGTCAGTGACCTCCTATACTGACCCCCTGCCCTGTTCTTGGACAGTGTGTGTGTGTCAGTGAGCTCCTAATACTGACCTCTGCCCTGTTATTGGACAGTGCATTTGTGTCAGTGACCTCCTATACTGACCCCTGCCCTGTTATTGGACAGTATGTGCGTGTCAGTGACCTCCTATATTGACCCCCTGCCCTGTTCTTGGACAGTGTGTGTGTGTCAGTGAGCTCCTAATACTGACCTCTGCCCTGTTATTGGACAGTGCATTTGTGTCAGTGACCTCCTATACTGACCCCTGCCCTGTTTATGGACAGTGTGTTTGTGTCAGTGACCTCCTTATACTGACCCCTGCCCTGTTATTGGACAGTGTGTGTGTGTCAGTGATGGTCCTTATACTGACCCCTGCCCTGCTACTGGACAGTGTGTGTGTGTCAGTGATGGTCCTTATACTGACCCCTGACCTGTTATTGGACAGTGTGTGTGTGTCAGTGGCCTCCTTATACTGACCCCTGCCCTGTTATCGGACAGTGTGTGTGTGTCAGTGACCTCTTACAATGACCCCTGCCCTGTTATTGGACAGTGTGTGTGTGTCAGTGACCTCCTATACTGACCCCTGCCCTGTTACTGGACGGTGTGTGTGGGTCAGTGACCTCCTATACTGAACGCTGCCCTGTTATTGGACAGTGAGTGTGTGTCAGTGATTGTCCTTATAGTGACCCCGGCCCTGTTATCGAACAGTGTGTGTGCGTCAGTGATGGTCCTTATACTGACCGCTACCCTGTTATTGGACAGTGTGTGTGTGTCAGTGACCTCCTAATACTGACCCCTGCCCTGTTATCAAACAGTGTGTGTGTGTCAGTGATGGTCCTTATACTGACCGCTGCCCTGTTATTGGACAGTGTGTGTGTGTCAGTGACCTCCTTATACTGACCCCTGCCCTGTTATCGAACAGTGTGTGTGTGTCAGTGATGGTCCTTATACTGACCCCTGCCCTGTTATTGGACAGTGTGTGTGTGGCAGTGACCTCCTAATACTGACCCCTGCCCTGTTATTGGACAGTGTGTGTGTGTCAGTGATGGTCCTTATACTGACCCCTGCCCTGTTATTGGACAGTGTGTGTGTGTCCGTGACCTCCTTAAACTGACCCCTGCCCTGTTATTGGACAGTGTGTGTGTGTCAATGACCTCTTATACTGACCCCTGCCCTGTTATTGGACAGTGTGTGTGTGTCAGTGACCTCCTATACTGACCCCTGCCCTGTTACTGGACGGTGTGTGTGGGTCAGTGACCTCCTATACTGAACGCTGCCCTGTTATTGGACAGTGTGTGTGTGTCAGTGATGGTCCTTATACTGACCCCTGCCCTTTTACTGGACAGTGTGTGTGTGTCAGTGATGGTCCTTATACTGACCCCTGCCCTTTTATTGGGCAGTGTGTGTGTGTCAGTGACCTCCTTATACTGACCCCTGCCCTGTTATTGGACAGTTTGTGTGTGTCAGTGATGGTCCTTTTTCTGACCCCTGCCCTGTTATTGGTCAGTGTATGTGTGTCAGTGATGGTCCTTATACTGACCCCTGCCCTGTTATTGGACAGTGTGTGTGTGTCAGTGACCTCCTTAGACTGACCCCTGCCCTGTTATTGGACAGTGCGTGTGTTACAGTGACCTCCTTATACTGGCCCCTGCCCTGTTATTGGACAGTGTGTGTGTGTCAGTGATGGTCCTTAAACTGACCACTGCCCTGTTATTGGACAGTGTATGTGTGTTAGTGACCTCCTATACTGACCCCTGCCATTTTATTGGACAGTGAGTGTGTGTCAGTGATGCTCCTTGGACTGACCCCTGCCCTGTTATTGGACAGTGTGTGTGTGTCAGTGACCTCCTTATACTGACCCCTGCCCTGTTGTTGGACAGTGTGTGTGTGTCAGTGACCTCCTATACTGACCCCTGCCCTGCTATTGGACGTTCTGTGTGTGTCAGTGATGGTCTTTGTACTGACCCCTGCCATGTTACTGGACAGTGTGTGTGTGTCAGTGACCTCCTTGTACGTTCCCCTGCCCTGTTATTG
Organism: Somniosus microcephalus; assembly: GCF_052327205.1. NCBI lineage: Eukaryota > Metazoa > Chordata > Chondrichthyes > Squaliformes > Somniosidae > Somniosus > Somniosus microcephalus. Next base: position 117,262,319 of record NC_140997.1, on the reverse strand, counting down.
GACAGTGTGTGTGTTTCAGTGATGTTCCTTATAATGACCCCTGCCCTGTTTTCGAACAGTGTGTGTGTGTCAGTGATGGTCCTTATACTGACCCCTGCCCTTTTATTGGACAGTGACCTCCCAATACTGACATCTGCCCTGTTATTGGACAGTGTGTGTGTGTCAGTGACCTCCTAATACTGACCCCTGCCTTGTTATTGGACAGTGAGTGTGTGTCAGTGATGGTCCTTATACTGACCCCTGCCCTGTTATTGGACAGTGTGTTTTTGTCAGTGACCTCTTATACTGATCCCTGCCCTGTTATTGGACAGTGAGTGTGTGTCAGTGACCTCCTTAGACTGACCCCTGCCCTGTTATTGGACAGTGTGTGTGTGTCAGTGATGGTTCTTATACTGACCCCTGCCCTTTTATTGGACAGTATGTGTGTGTCAGTGATGGTCCTTATGCTGACCCCTGCCCTGTTATTGGACAGTGTGTGTGTGTCAGTGATGGTCCTTATACTGACCCCTGCCCTGTTATTGGACAGTGTGTGTGTGTCAGTGACCTCCTAATACTGACCCCTGCCCTGTTGTTGGACTGTGTGTGTGTGTCAGTGACCTCCAAATATTGACCCCCCTGCCCTGTTATTGGACAGTGTGTGTGTGTCAGTGACCTCCTATACTGACCCCTGCCCTGTTATTGGACAGTGTGGGTGTGTCAGTGATGGTCCGTATACTGACCACTGCCCTTTTATTGGACAGTGTGTGTGTGTCAGTGACCTCCTTATACTGACCCCTGCCCTGTTATTGGACAGTGTGTGTGTGTCAGTGATGGTCCGTATACTGACCCCTGCCCTGTAATTGGACAGTGTGTGTGTGTCAGTGATGGTCCTTATACTGACCCCAGCCCTGTTATTGGACAGTGTATGTGTGTCAGTGACCTCCTATACTGACCCCTGCCCTGCTATTGGACGTTCTGTGTGTGTCAGTGATGGTCTTTATACTGACCCCTGCCATGTTACTGGACAGTGTGTGTGTGTCAGTGACCTCCTATACTGACCCCTGCCCTGTTTTTGGATGGTATGTGTGTGTCAGTGACCTCCTATACTGACCCCTGCCCTGTTATTGGACAGTGTGTGCGTGTCAGTGATGGTCCTTATACTGACCCCTGCCCTGTTATTGGACAGTGGGTGTGTGTCAGTGACCTCCTTATATTGACCCCTGCCCTGTTATTGGACAGTGAGTGTGTGTCAGTGATGGTCCTTATACTGACCCCTGCCCTGTTATTGGACAGTCTGTGTGTGTCAGTGACCTCCTGTACTGACCCTTGCCCTGTTATTGGACGGTGTGTGCGTGTGTGTCAGTGACTTGCTGGACTTCCACCTGCCCTTTTATTGGACAGTGTGTGTGTGTCAGTGATGGTCCTTATACTGACCCCTGCCCTGTTATTGGACAGTGTGTGTGTGTGTGTCAGTGACTTCCTATACTGACCAGTGCCCTTTTATTGGACAGTGTGTGTGTGTCAGTGATGGTCCTTATACTGACCGCTGCCCTGTTATTGGACAGTGTGTGTGTGTCAGTGATGGTCCTTATACTGACCCCTGCCCTTTTATTGGACAATGTATGTGTGTCAGTGACCTCCTTATACTGACCCCTGCCCTGTTATTGGACATGGTGTGCGTGTCAGTGATGGTCCTTATACTGACCCCTGCCCTGTTATTGGACAGTGTGTGTGTGTCAGTGATGGTCCTTATACTGACCCCTGCCCTGTTATTGGACAGTGTGTGTGTGTCAGTGATGGTGCTTATACTGACCCCTGCCCTGTTATTGGACAGTGAGTGTGTGTCAGTGATGGTCCTTATACTGACCCCTGCGCTGTTATTGGACGGTGTATATGTGTCAGTGACCTCGTTATACTGACCCTTGCCCTGTTATTGGACAGTGTGTGTGTGTCAGTGACCTCCTATACTGACCCCCTGCCCTGTTATTGGACAGTGTGTGTGTGTCAGTAATGCTCCTTATACTGACCCCTGCCCTGTTATTGGACAGTATGTGCGTGTCAGTGACCTCCTATATTGACCCCCTGCCCTGTTCTTGGACAGTGTGTGTGTGTCAGTGAGCTCCTAATACTGACCTCTGCCCTGTTATTGGACAGTGCATTTGTGTCAGTGACCTCCTATACTGACCCCTGCCCTGTTTATGGACAGTGTGTGTGTGTCAGTGACCTCCTTATACTGACCCCTGCCCTGTTATTGGACAGTGTGTGTGTGTCAGTGATGGTCCTTATACTGACCCCTGCCCTGCTACTGGACAGTGTGTGTGTGTCAGTGATGGTCCTTATACTGACCCCTGACCTGTTATTGGACAGTGTGTGTGTGTCAGTGGCCTCCTTATACTGACCCCTGCCCTGTTATCGGACAGTGTGTGTGTGTCAGTGACCTCTTACAATGACCCCTGCCCTGTTATTGGACAGTGTGTGTGTGTCAGTGACCTCCTATACTGACCCCTGCCCTGTTACTGGACGGTGTGTGTGGGTCAGTGACCTCCTATACTGAACGCTGCCCTGTTATTGGACAGTGAGTGTGTGTCAGTGATTGTCCTTATAGTGACCCCTGCCCTGTTATCGAACAGTGTGTGTGCGTCAGTGATGGTCCTTATACTGACCGCTACCCTGTTATTGGACAGTGTGTGTGTGTCAGTGACCTCCTAATACTGACCCCTGCCCTGTTATCAAACAGTGTGTGTGTGTCAGTGATGGTCCTTATACTGACCGCTGCCCTGTTATTGGACAGTGTGTGTGTGTCAGTGACCTCCTTATACTGACCCCTGCCCTGTTATCGAACAGTGTGTGTGTGTCAGTGATGGTCCTTATACTGACCCCTGCCCTGTTATCGAACAGTGTGTGTGTGGCAGTGACCTCCTAATACTGACCCCTGCCCTGTTATTGGACAGTGTGTGTGTGTCAGTGATGGTCCTTATACTGACCCCTGCCCTGTTATTGGACAGTGTGTGTGTGTCCGTGACCTCCTTAAACTGACCCCTGCCCTGTTATTGGACAGTGTGTGTGTGTCAATGACCTCTTATACTGACCCCTGCCCTGTTATTGGACAGTGTGTGTGTGTCAGTGACCTCCTATACTGACCCCTGCCCTGTTACTGGACGGTGTGTGTGGGTCAGTGACCTCCTATACTGAACGCTGCCCTGTTATTGGACAGTGTATGTGTGTCAGTGATGGTCCTTATACTGACCCCTGCCCTTTTACTGGACAGTGTGTGTGTGTCAGTGATGGTCCTTATACTGACCCCTGCCCTTTTATTGGGCAGTGTGTGTGTGTCAGTGACCTCCTTATACTGACCCCTGCCCTGTTATTGGACAGTTTGTGTGTGTCAGTGATGGTCCTTTTTCTGACCCCTGCCCTGTTATTGGTCAGTGTATGTGTGTCAGTGATGGTCCTTATACTGACCCCTGCCCTGTTATTGGACAGTGTGTGTGTGTCAGTGACCTCCTTAGACTGACCCCTGCCCTGTTATTGGACAGTGCGTGTGTTACAGTGACCTCCTTATACTGACCCCTGCCCTGTTATTGGACAGTGTGTGTGTGTCAGTGATGGTCCTTAAACTGACCACTGCCCTGTTATTGGACAGTGTATGTGTGTTAGTGACCTCCTATACTGACCCCTGCCATTTTATTGGACAGTGAGTGTGTGTCAGTGATGCTCCTTAGACTGACCCCTGCCCTGTTATTGGACAGTGTGTCTGTGTCAGTGACCTCCTTATACTGACCCCTGCCCTGTTGTTGGACAGTGTGTGTGTGTCAGTGACCTCCTATACTGACCCCTGCCCTGCTATTGGACGTTCTGTGTGTGTCAGTGATGGTCTTTGTACTGACCCCTGCCATGTTACTGGACAGTGTGTGTGTGTCAGTGACCTCCTTGTACGTTCCTCTGCCCTGTTATTGGACAGTGTGTGTGTTTCAGTGATGTTCCTTATAATGACCCCTGCCCTGTTTTCGAACAGTGTGTGTGTGTCAGTGATGGTCCTTATACTGACCCCTGCCCTTTTATTGGACAGTGACCTCCCAATACTGACATCTGCCCTGTTATTGGACAGTGTGTGTGTGTCAGTGACCTCCTAATACTGACCCCTGCCTTGTTATTGGACAGTGAGTGTGTGTCAGTGATGGTCCTTATACTGACCCCTGCCCTGTTATTGGACAGTGTGTTTTTGTCAGTGACCTCTTATACTGATCCCTGCCCTGTTATTGGACAGTGAGTGTGTGTCAGTGACCTCCTTAGACTGACCCCTGCCCTGTTATTGGACAGTGTGTGTGTGTCAGTGATGGTTCTTATACTGGCCCCTGCCCTTTTATTGGACAGTGTGTGTGTGTCAGTGATGGTCCTTATGCTGACCCCTGCCCTGTTATTGGACAGTGTGTGTGTGTCAGTGATGGTCCTTATACTGACCCCTGCCCTGTTATTGGACAGTGTGTGTGTGTCAGTGACCTCCTAATACTGACCCCTGCCCTGTTATTGGACTGTGTGTGTGTGTCAGTGACCTCCAAATATTGACCCCCTGCCCTGTTATTGGACAGTGTGTGTGTGTCAGTGACCTCCTATACTGACCCCTGCCCTGTTATTGGACAGTGTGGGTGTGTCAGTGATGGTCCGTATACTGACCACTGCCCTTTTATTGGACAGTGTGTGTGTGTCAGTGACCTCCTTATACTGACCCCTGCCCTGTTATTGGACAGTGTGTGTGTGTCAGTGATGGTCCGTATACTGACCCCTGCCCTGTAATTGGACAGTGTGTGTGTGTCAGTGATGGTCCTTATACTGACCCCAGCCCTGTTCTTGGACAGTGTATGTGTGTCAGTGACCTCCTATACTGACCCCTGCCCTGCTATTGGTCAGTGTGTGTGTGTCATTGATGGTCCTTTTCCTGACCCCTGCCCTGTTATTGGACAGTGTTTGTGTGTCAGTAACCTCCTAATACTGACCCCTGCCCTGTTATTGGACGGTGTGTGTGTGTCAGTGACCTCCTAATACTGACTCCTGCCTTGTTATTGGAAAGTCTGTGCGTGTCAGTGACCTCCTAATACTGACCCGTGCCCTGTTATTTGACAGTGTGTGTGTGTCAGTGATGGTCCTTATACTGACCCCTGCCCTGTTATTGGACAGTGTGTGTGTGTCAATAACCTCCTAATACTGACCGCTGCCCTGTTATTGGACAGTGTGTGTGTGTCAGTGACCTCCTAATACTGACCCCTGCCGTGTTATTGGACAGTGTGTGTGTGTCAGTGACCTCCTAATACTGACCCCTGACCTGTTATTGGACAGTGTGTGTGTGTCAGTGATGGTCCTCATACTGACCCCTGCCCTGTTATTGGACAGTCTGTGTGTGTCAGTGATGGTCCTTACACTGACCCCTGCCCTGTTATTGGACAGTGTGTGTGTGTGTTAGTGACCTCTTATACTGACCCCTGCCCTGTTATTGGACAGTCTGTGTGTGTCAGTGATGGTCCTTATACTGACCCCTCCCCTGTTATTGGAGAGTGTGTGTGTGTCTGTGACCAACTCAGACTGACCCCTGCCCTGTTATCGAACAGTGTGTGTGTGTCAGTGATGGTCCTTATACTGACGCCTGCCCTGTTATTGGACAGTGTATGTGTGTCAGTGACCTCCTATACTGACCCCTGCCCTGTTATTGGACAGTGTGTGTGTGTCAGTGACCTCCTTATACTGACCCCTGCCCTGTTATTGGACAGTGTGTGTGTGTCAGTGACCTCTTACAATGACCCCTGCCCTGTTATTGGACAGTGTGTGTGTGTCAGTGACCTCCTATACTGACCCCTGCCCTGTTACTGGACGGTGTGTGTGGGTCAGTGACCTCCTATACTGAACGCTGCCCTGTTATTGGACAGTGAGTGTGTGTCAGTGATTGTCCTTATAGTGACCCCTGCCCTGTTATCGAACAGTGTGTGTGCGTCAGTGATGGTCCTTATACTGACCGCTACCCTGTTATTGGACAGTGTGTGTGTGTCAGTGACCTCCTAATACTGACCCCTGCCCTGTTATCAAACAGTGTGTGTGTGTCAGTGATGGTCCTTATACTGACCGCTGCCCTGTTATTGGACAGTGTGTGTGTGTCAGTGACCTCCTTATACTGACCCCTGCCCTGTTATCGAACAGTGTGTGTGTGTCAGTGATGGTCCTTATACTGACCCCTGCCCTGTTATCGAACAGTGTGTGTGTGGCAGTGACCTCCTAATACTGACCCCTGCCCTGTTATTGGACAGTGTGTGTGTGTCAGTGATGGTCCTTATACTGACCCCTGCCCTGTTATTGGACAGTGTGTGTGTGTCCGTGACCTCCTTAAACTGACCCCTGCCCTGTTATTGGACAGTGTGTGTGTGTCAATGACCTCTTATACTGACCCCTGCCCTGTTATTGGACAGTGTGTGTGTGTCAGTGACCTCCTATACTGACCCCTGCCCTGTTACTGGACGGTGTGTGTGGGTCAGTGACCTCCTATACTGAACGCTGCCCTGTTATTGGACAGTGTATGTGTGTCAGTGATGGTCCTTATACTGACCCCTGCCCTTTTACTGGACAGTGTGTGTGTGTCAGTGATGGTCCTTATACTGACCCCTGCCCTTTTATTGGGCAGTGTGTGTGTGTCAGTGACCTCCTTATACTGACCCCTGCCCTGTTATTGGACAGTTTGTGTGTGTCAGTGATGGTCCTTTTTCTGACCCCTGCCCTGTTATTGGTCAGTGTATGTGTGTCAGTGATGGTCCTTATACTGACCCCTGCCCTGTTATTGGACAGTGTGTGTGTGTCAGTGACCTCCTTAGACTGACCCCTGCCCTGTTATTGGACAGTGCGTGTGTTACAGTGACCTCCTTATACTGACCCCTGCCCTGTTATTGGACAGTGTGTGTGTGTCAGTGATGGTCCTTAAACTGACCACTGCCCTGTTATTGGACAGTGTATGTGTGTTAGTGACCTCCTATACTGACCCCTGCCATTTTATTGGACAGTGAGTGTGTGTCAGTGATGCTCCTTAGACTGACCCCTGCCCTGTTATTGGACAGTGTGTCTGTGTCAGTGACCTCCTTATACTGACCCCTGCCCTGTTGTTGGACAGTGTGTGTGTGTCAGTGACCTCCTATACTGACCCCTGCCCTGCTATTGGACGTTCTGTGTGTGTCAGTGATGGTCTTTGTACTGACCCCTGCCATGTTACTGGACAGTGTGTGTGTGTCAGTGACCTCCTTGTACGTTCCTCTGCCCTGTTATTGGACAGTGTGTGTGTTTCAGTGATGTTCCTTATAATGACACCTGCCCTGTTTTCGAACAGTGTGTGTGTGTCAGTGATGGTCCTTATACTGACCCCTGCCCTTTTATTGGACAGTGACCTCCCAATACTGACATCTGCCCTGTTATTGGACAGTGTGTGTGTGTCAGTGACCTCCTAATACTGACCCCTGCCTTGTTATTGGACAGTGAGTGTGTGTCAGTGATGGTCCTTATACTGACCCCTGCCCTGTTATTGGACAGTGTGTTTTTGTCAGTGACCTCTTATACTGATCCCTGCCCTGTTATTGGACAGTGAGTGTGTGTCAGTGACCTCCTTAGACTGACCCCTGCCCTGTTATTGGACAGTGTGTGTGTGTCAGTGATGGTTCTTATACTGGCCCCTGCCCTTTTATTGGACAGTGTGTGTGTGTCAGTGATGGTCCTTATGCTGACCCCTGCCCTGTTATTGGACAGTGTGTGTGTGTCAGTGATGGTCCTTATACTGACCCCTGCCCTGTTATTGGACAGTGTGTGTGTGTCAGTGACCTCCTAATACTGACCCCTGCCCTGTTATTGGACTGTGTGTGTGTGTCAGTGACCTCCAAATATTGACCCCCTGCCCTGTTATTGGACAGTGTGTGTGTGTCAGTGACCTCCTATACTGACCCCTGCCCTGTTATTGGACAGTGTGGGTGTGTCAGTGATGGTCCGTATACTGACCACTGCCCTTTTATTGGACAGTGTGTGTGTGTCAGTGACCTCCTTATACTGACCCCTGCCCTGTTATTGGACAGTGTGTGTGTGTCAGTGATGGTCCGTATACTGACCCCTGCCCTGTAATTGGACAGTGTGTGTGTGTCAGTGATGGTCCTTATACTGACCCCAGCCCTGTTCTTGGACAGTGTATGTGTGTCAGTGACCTCCTATACTGACCCCTGCCCTGCTATTGGTCAGTGTGTGTGTGTCATTGATGGTCCTTTTCCTGACCCCTGCCCTGTTATTGGACAGTGTTTGTGTGTCAGTAACCTCCTAATACTGACCCCTGCCCTGTTATTGGACGGTGTGTGTGTGTCAGTGACCTCCTAATACTGACTCCTGCCTTGTTATTGGAAAGTCTGTGCGTGTCAGTGACCTCCTAATACTGACCCGTGCCCTGTTATTTGACAGTGTGTGTGTGTCAGTGATGGTCCTTATACTGACCCCTGCCCTGTTATTGGACAGTGTGTGTGTGTCAATAACCTCCTAATACTGACCGCTGCCCTGTTATTGGACAGTGTGTGTGTGTCAGTGACCTCCTAATACTGACCCCTGCCGTGTTATTGGACAGTGTGTGTGTGTCAGTGACCTCCTAATACTGACCCCTGACCTGTTATTGGACAGTGTGTGTGTGTCAGTGATGGTCCTCATACTGACCCCTGCCCTGTTATTGGACAGTCTGTGTGTGTCAGTGATGGTCCTTACACTGACCCCTGCCCTGTTATTGGACAGTGTGTGTGTGTGTTAGTGACCTCTTATACTGACCCCTGCCCTGTTATTGGACAGTCTGTGTGTGTCAGTGATGGTCCTTATACTGACCCCTCCCCTGTTATTGGAGAGTGTGTGTGTGTCTGTGACCAACTCAGACTGACCCCTGCCCTGTTATCGAACAGTGTGTGTGTGTCAGTGATGGTCCTTATACTGACGCCTGCCCTGTTATTGGACAGTGTATGTGTGTCAGTGACCTCCTATACTGACCCCTGCCCTGTTATTGGACAGTGTGTGTGTGTCAGTGACCTCCTTATACTGACCCCTGCCCTGTTATTGGACAGTGTGTGTGTCAGTGACCTCCTAATACTGACCCCTGCCCTGTTATTGGACAGTGTGTGTCTGTCAGTGATGGGCCTTATATTGCCCACTGCCCTGTTATTGGACAGTGTGTGTGTGTCAGTGAACTCTTATACTGACCCCTGCCCTGTTATTGGACAGTGAGTGTGTGTCAGTGATGGTCCTTATACTGACCCCTGCCCTGTTATTGGACAGTGTATGTGTGTCAGTGACCTCTTATACTGACCCCTGCCCTGTTATTGGAGAGTGTGTGTGTGTGTGACCACCTTGTACTGACCCCTGCCCTGTTATCGAACAGTGTGTGTGTGTCAGTGATGGTCCTTATACTGGCCCCTGCCCTTTTATTGGACAGTGTGTGTGTGTCAGTGATGGTCTTTATACTGACACCTGCCCTGTTATTGGACAGTGTGTGTGTGTCAGTGACCTCCTATACTGACCCCTGCCCTATTATTGGACAGTGTGTGTGTAAGTGCCCTCCTAATACTGACCCCTGCCCTGTTATTGGACAGTGTGTGTCTGTCAGTGATGGGCCTCATACTGACCCCTGCCCTGTTATTGGACAGTGTGTGTGTGTCAGTGAACATTTATACTGACCCCTGCCCTGTTATTGGACAGTGAGTGTGTGTCAGTGATGGTCCTTATACTGACCCCTGCCCTGTTATTGGACAGTGTATGTGTGTCAGTGACCTCTTATACTGACCCCTGCCCTGTTATTGGAGAGTGTGTGTGTGTCAGTGATGGCCCTTATACTGATCCCTGCCCTGTTATTGGACAGTGTGTGTGTGCCAGTGACCTCCTTATACTGATCCCTGCCCTGTTATTGGACAGTGTGTGTGTGCCAGTGACCTCCTTATACTGATCCCTGCCCTGTTATTGGACAGTGTATGTGTGTCAGTGACCTCCTATACAGACCCCTGCCCTGTTATTGGACAGTGTGTGTGTGTCAGTGATGGTCCTTAATCTGACCCCTGCCCTGTTATTGGACAGTGTGTGTGTGCCAGTGACCTCCTAATACTGACCCCTGCCCTGTTATTCGACAGTGTGTGTCTGTCAGTGACCTCCTTATACTGACCCCTGCCCTTTTATCGGACAGTGAGTGTGTGTCAGTGATGGTCCTTAGACTGAGCCCTGCCCCGTTATTGGACAGTGTGTGTGTGTGTCAGTGACCTCCTGAAACTGACCCCTGCCCTGTTATTGGACAGTGTGTGTGTGTCAATGACCTACTTATACTGACCCCTGCCCTGTTATTGGACAGTGTGTGTTTCAGTGACCTCCTATACTGACTCCTGCCCTGCTATTGGACGTTCTGTGTGTGTCAGTGATGGTCTTTATACTGAACCCTGCCATGTTACTGGACAGTGTGTGTGTGTCAGTGACCTCCTTATACTGACCGCTGCCCTGTTATTGGACAGTGTGTGTGTGTCAGTGACGTCTTACACTGATCCCTGCCCTGTTATTGGACAGTGTGTGTGTGTCAGTGACCTCCTGAAACTGACCCCTGCCCTGTTATTGGACAGTGTGTGTGTGTCAGTGATGGTCCTTATACTGACCCCTGCCCTTTTATTGGACAGTGTGTGTGTGTCAGTGACCTCCTTATACTGACCCATGCCCTGTTATTGGACAGTGCGTGTGTGTCAGTGACCTCCTTATACTGACCCCTGCCCTGTTATTGGACAGTGTGTGTGTGTCAGTGATGGTCCTTAAACTCACCACTGCCCTGTTATTGGATAGTGTATGTGTGTTAGTGACCTCCAATACTGACCCCTGCCCTTTTATCGGACAGTGAGTGTGTGTCAGTGATGGTCCTTAGACTGACCCCTGCCCTGTTATTGGACAGTGTGTGTGTGTCAGTGATCTCCTTATACTGACCCCTGCCCTGTTATTGGACATTGTGTGTGTGTCAGTGACCTCCTAATACTGACCCCTGCTCTATTATTGGACAGTGTGTGTGTGTCAGTGACCTCCTTATACTGACCCCTGCCCTGTTATTGGACAGTGTGTGTGTGTCAATGACCTACTTATACTGACCCCTGCCCTGTTATTGGACAGTGTGTGTTTCAGTGACCTCCTCTACTGACCCCTGCCCTGCTATTGGACGTTCTGTGTGTGTCAGTGATGGTCTTTATACTGACCCCTGCCATGTTACTGGACAGTGTGTGTGTGTCAGTGACCTCCTTGTACTGACCCCTGCCCTGTTATTGGACATTGTGGGTGTTTCGGTGATGTTCCTTATACTGACTGCTGCCCTGTTATTGGACAGTGTATGTGTGTCAGTGACCTCCTATATTGACCCATGCCCTGTTATTGGTCACTGTCTGTGTGTCATTGATGGTCCTTATACTGACCCCTGCGCTGTTTTCGAACAGTGTGTGTGTGTCAGTGACCTCCTTATACTGACCCCTGCCCTGTTATTGGACAGTGTGTGTGTGTCAGTGACCTCCTATACTGACCCCTGCCCTGTTATTGGACAGTGTGTGCATGTCAGTGACCTCCTTATACTGACCCCTGCCCTGTTATTGGACAGTGTGTGCATGTCAGTGACCTCCTTATACTGACCCCTGCCCTGTTATTGGACAGTGTGTGTGTCAGTGACCTCTCAATACTGACATCTGCCCTGTTTTTGGACAGTGTGTGTGTGTCAGTGACCTCCTATACTGACCCCTGCCCTGTTATTGGACAGTGTGTGTGTGTCAGTGATGGTCCTTATACTGACCCCTGCCCTGTTATTGGACAGTGTGTGTGTGCCAGTGACCTCCTTATACTGACCCCTGCCCTGTTATTGGACAGTGTGTGTGTGTCAGTGACCTCTTATACTGATCCCCCCCTGTTATTGGACAGTGTGTGTGTGTCAGTGACCATCTTATACTGACGCCTGCCCTGTTATTGGACAGTGTGTGTGTGTCAGTGATGGTCCTTATTCTGACCCCTGCCCTGTTATTGGACAGTGTGTGTGTGTCAGTGAACAGTGACCTCCTATACTGACCCCTCCCCTGTTATTGGACAGTGAGTGTGTGTCAGTGATGGTCATTATACTGACCCCTGCCCTGTTATGGGACGGTGTGTGTGTCAGTGACCTCCTATACTGACCCCTGCCCTGATATTGGACAGTGTGTGTGTGTCAGTTATGGTCCTTATACTGACCCCTGCCCTGTTAATGGACGGTGTATATGTGTCAGTGACCTCCTTGTACTGACCCCTGCCCTGTTATTGGACAGTGTGTGCATGTGTCAGTGATGGTCCTTATAGTGACTTCTGCCCTGTTATTGGACAGTGTGTGTGTGTCAGTGACCTCCTTTTTCTGATCCCTGCCCTGTTATTGGACAGTGTGTGTGTGTCAGTGATGGTCCTTATACTGACCCCTGTTATTGGACAGTGTGTGTGTGTCAGTGATGGTCCTTATACTGACCCCTGCCCTGTTACTGGACAGTGTATATGTGTCAGTGACCTCCTATACTGATCCCTGCCCTGTTATTGAACAGTGTGTGTGTGTCAGTGACCCCTTTGTACTGACCCCTGCCCTGTTATTGGACAGTGTGTGTGTGTCAGTGACCTCTTATACTGACCCCTGCCCTGTTATTGGACAATGTGTGTGTGTCAGTGAATACCTATACTGACCCCTGCCCTGTTATTGGATGGGGTGTGTGTGTCAGTGATCTCCTTGTTCTGACCACTGCCCTGTTATTGGACAGTGTGTGTGAGTTAGTGACCTCCGTATACTGACACCTGCCCTGTTATTGGACAGTGTGTGTGTGTCAGTGACCTCCTTATACTGACCCCTGCCCTGTTATTGGACAGTGTGTGTGTGTCAGTGATGGTTCTTATACTGACCCCTGCCCTGTTATTGGACAGTGTGTCTGTGTCAGTGACCTCTTATACTGCCCCCTGCCCTGTTATTGGACAGTGTGTGTGTGTCAGTGATGGTCCTTATACTGACCCCTGCCCTGTTATTGGACAGTGTATATGTGTCAGTGACCTCCGATACTGACCCCTGCCCTGTTATTGGACAGTGTGTGTGTGTCAGTGACCTCCTTATACTGACCCCTGCCCTGTTATTGGACAGTATGTGTGTGTCAGTGATGGTCCTTATACTGACCCCTGCCCTGTTATTGGACAGTGTTTGTGTGTCAGTGACCTCCTTATACTGACCCCTGCCCTGTTATTGGACAGTGTGTGCGTGTCAGTGATGGTCCTTATACTGACCCCTGCCCTGTTACTGGACAGTATGTGTGTGTCAGTGATGGTCCTTATACTGACCCCTGCCCTGTTACTGGACAGTGTGTGTGTGTCAGTGGCCTCCTTATACTGACCCCTGCCCTGTTACTGGACAGTGTGTGTGTGTCAGTGACCACCTTATACTGATCCCCTGCCCTGTTATTGGATGGTGTGTGTGTGTCAGTGACCTCCTTAGACTGACACCTGCCCTGTTATTGGACAGTGTGTGTGTGTCAGTGATGGTCCTGCCCTGTTATTGGACAGTGTATGTGTGTCATTGATGGTTCTTATACTGACCCCTGCCCTGTTATTGGACAGTGAGTGTGTGTCAGTGACCTCCTTATACTGACCCCTGCCCTGTTATCGGACAGTGTGTGTGTGTCAGTGACCTCCTTATACTGACCCCTGCCCTGTTATTGGACAGTATGTGTGTGTCAGTGACCTCCTTATACTGACCCCTGTCCTGTTATTGGACAGTATGTGTGTGTCAGTGACCTCCTTATACTGACCCCTGCCCTGTTATTGGAGAGTGTGTGTGTGTCAGTGATGGTCCTTATACTGACCCCTGCCCTGTTATTGGACAGTATGTGTGTGTCAGTGACCTCCTATACTGACCCCTGCCCTATTACTGGACAGTGTGTGTGTGTCAGTGACCTCCTATACTGACCCCTGCCCTGATATTGGACAGTGTGTGTGTGTCAGTGACCTCTTATACTGACCCCTGCCCTGTTATTGGACAGTGAGTGTGTGTCAGTGACCTCTTATACTGACCCCTGCCCTGTTATTGGACGGTGTGTGTTTGTCAGTGATGGTCCTTATACTGACCCCTGCCCTGTTATTGGACACTGTGTGTGACAGTGACCTCCTTATACTGACCCTGCCCTGTTATTGGACAGTGTGTGTGTGTCATTGATGCTCCTTATACTGACCCCTGCCCTGTTATTGGACAGTGTGTGTGTGTCAGTGACCTCCTATACTGACCCCTGCCCTGTTATTGGACAGGGTGTGTGTGTCACTGACCACCTAATACTGACCCCTGCCCTGTTATTGGACCGTGTGTGTGTGTGTGTGTGTCAGTGACTTCCTAATACTGACCCCTGCCCTGTTATTGGACAGTGTGTGTGTGTCAGTGACCTCCTAATACTGACCCCCTGCCCTGTTATTGGACAGTGTGTGTGAGTTAGTGACCTCCGTATACTGACCCCTGCCCTGTTATTGGACAGTGCGTGTGTGTCAGTGACCTCCTTATACTGACCCCTGCCCTGTTATTGGACAGTGTGTGTGTGTCAGTGATGGTCCTTATACTGACCCCTGCCCTGTTATTGGACAGTGTGTGCCTGTCAGTGACCTCCTATATTCACCCCCTGCCCTGTTATTGGACAGTGTATGCGTGTCAGTGATGGTCCTTATACTGACCCCTGCCCTGTTATTGGACAGTGTGTGTGTGTCAGTGAGCTCTTAATACTGACCTCTGCCCTGTTATTGAACAGTGTATATGTGTCAGTGACCTCCTATACTGACCCCTGCCCTGTTATTGGACAGTGTGTGTGTGTCAGTGACCTCCTTATACTGACCCCTGCCCTGTTATTGGACAGTGTGTGTGTGTCAGTGATGGTCCTTATACTGACCCCTGCCCTGTTACTGGACAGGGTGTGTGTGTCAGTGATGGCCCTTGTACTGACCCCTGCCCTGTTATTGGACAGTGTGTGTGTGTGTCAGTGATGGTCCTTATACTGACCCATGCCCTGTTATTGGACCGTGTGTGTGTGTCATTGACCTCCTTATACTGACCCCTGCCCTGTTATTGGACAGTGTGTGTGTGTCAGTGACCTCCTTATACTGACTCCTGCCCTGTTATTGGACAGTGTGTGTGTGTCAGTGACCTCCTTAGACTGACCCCTGCCCTGTTATTGGACAGTTTGTGTGTGTCAGTGATGGTCCTTATACTGACCCCTGCCCTGTTATTGGACAGTGTGTGTGTTTCAGTGAAGGTCCTTATCCTGACCCCTGCCCTGTTATTGGACAGTGTGTGTGTTTCAGTGAAGGTCCTTATCCTGACCCCTGCCCTGTTATTGGAGAGTGTGTGTGTGTCAGTGATGGTCCTTATACTGACCCCTGCCCTGTTATTGGACAGTGTGTGTGTGTGTCAGTGAGCTCCTAATACAGACCTCTGCCCTGTTATTGGACAGTGTATATGTGTCAATGACCTCCTTATACTGACCCCTGCCCTGTTATTGGACAGTGTGTGTGTGTCAATGATGGTCCTTATACTGACCCCTGCCCTGTTACTGGACAGTGTGTGTGTGTCAGTGATGGTCCTTATACTGACCCCTGACCTGTTATTGGACAGTGTGTGTGTGTCAGTGGCCTCCTTATACTGACCCCTGCCCTGTTATCGGACAGTGTGTGTGTATCAGTGACCTCTTACAATGACCCCTGCCCTGTTATTGGACAGTGTGTGTGTGTCAGTGGCCTCCTTATACTGACCCCTGCCCTGTTATTGGACAGTGTGTGTGTCAGTGATGGTCCTTATACTGACCCCTGCCCTGTTATTGGACAGTGTGTGTGTGTCATTGACCTCCTTATACTGACCCCTACCCTGTTATTGGACAGTGTGTGTGTGTCAGTGACCTCCTTATACTGACCCCTGCCCTGTTATTGGACAGTGTGTGTGTGTCAGTGACCTCCTTAGGCTGACCCCTGCCCTGTTATTGGACAGTTTGTGTGTGTCAGTGATGGTCCTTATACTGACCCCTGCCCTGTTATTGGACAGTGTGTGTGTTTCAGTGAAGGTCCTTATCCTGACCCCTGCCCTGTTATTGGACAGTGTGTATGTGTCAGTGACCAGTGACCTCCTATACTGACCCCTGCCCTGTTCTTGGACAGTGAGTGTGTGTCAGTGATGGTCCTTATACTGATCCCTGCGCTGTTATTGGACAGTGTGTGTGTGTCAGTGGCCTCCTTATACTGACCCCTGCCCTGTTACTGGACAGTGTGTGTGTGTCAGTGACCTCCTTATACTGATCCCCTGCCCTGTTATTGGATGGTGTGTGTGTGTCAGTGACCTCCTTAGACTGACACCTGCCCTGTTATTGGACAGTGTGTGTGTGTCAGTGATGGTCCTGCCCTGTTATTGGACAGTGTATGTGTGTCATTGGTGGTGCTTATACTGACCCCTGCCCTGTTATTGGACAGTGAGTGTGTGTCAGTGACCTCCTTATACTGACCCCTGCCCTGTTATTGGACAGTGCCTGTGTGTCAGTGACCTCCTTATACTGACCCCTGCCCTGTTATTGGACAGTATGTGTGTGTCAGGGACCTCCTATACTGACCCCTGCCCTGTTATTGGACAGTGTGTGTGTGTCAGTGATGGTCCTTTTTCTTAACCCTGCCCTGTTATTGGACAGTATGTGTGTGTCAGTGACCTCCTATACTGTCCCCTGCCCTGTTATCAGACAGTGTGTGTGTGTCAGTGACTTCCTTATACTGACCCCTGCCCTGTTATTGGAGAGTGTGTGTGTGTCAGTGATGGTCCTTATACTGACCCCTGCCCTGTTATTGGACTGTGTATGTGTGTCAGTGACCTCCTTACACTGACCCCTGCCCTGTTATTGGACAGTGTGTGTGTGTCATTGATGGTCCTTATACTGACACCTGCCCTATTATTGGACAGTGTGTGTGTGTCAGTGACCTCCTATGCTGACCCCTGCCCTGTTATTGGACAGTGTGTGTGTGTCAGTGACCTCCTAATACTGACACCTGCCCTGTTATTGGACAGTGTGTGTGTGTCAGAGATGGTCCTTATACTGATCCCTGCCCTGATATTGGACAGTGTGTGTGTGTCAGTGACCTCTTATACTGACCCCTGCCCTGTTATTGGACAGTGAGTGTGTGTCAGTGATGGTCCTTATACTGTCCCCTGCCCTGTTATTGGACACTGTGTGTGACAGTGACCTCCTTATACTGACCCTGCCCTGTTATTGGACAGTGTGTGTGTGTCATTGATGCTCCTTATACTGACCCCTGCCCTGTTATTGGACAGTGTGTGTGTGTCAGTGACCTCCTAATACTGACCCCCTGCCCTGTTATTGGACAGTGTGTGTGAGTTAGTGACCTCCGTATACTGACCCCTGTCCTGTTATTGGACAGTGTGTGTGTGTCAGAGATGGTCCTTATACTGACCCCTGCCCTGTTATTGGACAGTGTGTCTGTGTCAGTGACCTCCTAATACTGACCCCCTGCCCTGTTATTGGACAGTGTGTGTGTGTCAGTGACCTCCTTATACTGACCCCTGCCCTGTTATTGGACAGTGTGTGTGTGTCAGTGATGGTCCTTATACTGACCCCTGCCCTGTTATTGGACAGTGTGTCTGTGTCAGTGACCTCTTATACTGCCCCCTGCCCTGTTATTGGACAGTGTGTGTGTGTCAGTGACCTCCTTATACTGACCCCTGCCCTGTTATTGGACGGTGTGTGTGTGTCATTGACCTCCTATACTGACCCCTGCCCTGTTATTGGACAGTGTGTGTGTGTCAGTGATGGTCCTTATACTGACCCCTGTCCTTTTATTGGACAGTGTGTGTGTGTCAGTGATGTTCCTTATACTGACCCCTGCCCTGTTATTGGACAGTGTGTTTGTGTCAGTGACCTCCTTATACTGATCCCTGCCATGTTATTGGACGGTGTGTGTTTTCAGTGATGGTCCTTATACTGACCCCTGCCCTGTTATTGGACAGTGTGTGTGTGTCAGTGATGGTCCTTATACTGACCCCTGCCCTGTTATTGGACAGTGTGTGTGTGTCAGTGACCTCCTATACTGACCCTTGCCCTGTTATTGGACAGTGTGTGTGTGTCAATTCAATTCAATTCAATTCAAATCGCTTTCTTGGCATGACAAGTTACATCTTATGTTGCCAAAGCATCGGAAACCATTCATGTTTGTTCACAAAAATACAGATCTATCCATACAGTGTATAAACAGATATATCCCTGAGTTTATAAATATATTCTTTCATATAATTTATATATACTCTTTTCTTATATTTACTGGTTGTCCCTCTGTTTATGGGAAGCTGTAACATAGTGTGCCGCTAGTGTTATGCAATTTCTCTCTTCCCCTAGTAGGTATGGGAGTTTTTGGTCTTCATTCAAATTTCTGAATTCCGGGCATATTTTTGTGAATTTTGGGTAGAAATTCTCTTATGCCCTGATATTTCCTACAAGCTGTGAGGAAGTGCATCTCTGTCTCCACCACTCCCTGACTGCAGTGAGAGCATATCCTGTCCTCTCTTGGTAGCCGGGCCTGTCTGTGTCTACCTTTTTCGATCGCCAGGTTATGTTCACTAAGTCTGTACATTGTCAAAATTTTTCTCAGTTTGCTATCCTTTACCATGGTCAGGTAATCAGCCATGTTGTATTGTCTGTTTAGGGCCAAGTAGCAATTGAGTTTGCTTTGGGTTTTTGTTGTTTCTGCCCAATATGACAGATATTTTTCCTTTTGCTTAGCGACGATTGTGTTGGGTCGAATTCTTTGTGTTACGCTGTCACTGTCCTGGGGCTGGTTATTGTTAGTAGTGTTAGTAGTTACTTCACTGAGTCCCAGGATTATTTGACTGAGGGTATTCTTCTTTATGGTCCTCTCTTGGCATTTCAGGGCTTCGTAATGATAGCATTGGGGGTTGCTCATTTCTAGGTGTTTCCAAAATTTGGTGGCTCTTTTTTGGATAGTGATTATTAATGGATATTGGCCTAGTTCTGCCCTGCATGCATTGTTTACGGTTTTCCTTTGAGTCCGGAGGATACTTTTACAGAATTCTGCATGTCGGATCTCAATTGGGTGTTTGTCCCATTTTGCAAATTCTTGTTGTGTTGGCGGTCCCCACACCTCACTGCCATAGAGTGCAATTGGTTCAATTACTGATTTGAAAATTTTGAGCCAAATGCTAATTGGGATTTCTATTTGGATTGATTTTTTAATGGCATAGAGAGCCCTTCTTGCTTTCTCTTTCAGTTCATTCACAGCCAGTTTGAAATTTCCCGGAGAACTGATTTTTAAGCCCAAGTATGTGTAGTTAGTGGTTTGTTCAATTTTGGTTGTTCCTAGTGTGAAATTTATTTTGGGTCCCTGACCCCTGCCCTGTTATTGGACAGTGTGTGTGTGTCAGTGACCTCCTTATACTGACCCCTGCCCTGTTATTGGACAGTGAGTGTGTGTCAGTGACCTCCTTATACTGACCCCTGCCCTGTTATTGGACAGTGTGTGTGTGTCATTGATGGTCCTTATACTGACCCCTGCCCTGTTATTGGACAGTGAGTGTGTGGCAGTGACCTCCTTATGCTGACCCCTGCCCTGTTATTGGACAGTGTGTGTGTGTCATTGATGGTCCTTATACTGACCCCTGCCCTGTTATTGGACAGTGAGTGTGTGTCAGTGACCTCCTTATACTGACCCCTGCCCTGTTATTGTAGGGGGTTTTGTTCCAGGGGCTTATTGTAGGTCAGCCAGTTATGTTTTCCTGAGCTGCCCTGCCCGCTGTGCGGTTGCGACTCGCTTTCCTCTTCCTGATTCTGAGCTCAGGACTTATCGAGTGGTAACAAGGACAAATGAACAGACCAGTGGATTGGTGCAAGGAAAACCAATGTTTATTAATTAGAAAAGCTAACACTACAAGAAAAACAGTATTATACAGAAGATAAAAGAAATCGCTATGGATGCAATACAGTTTTACACTTAACGGGAGAAGAAACGGACACAACGAGGGAAAAATTCTAAAATCACAATTTTGTAATACCCCTTTAACTCCCACCCTTACACCTAGCTAGGTTGGCTTGTGACGGCCAGAAAGATATTGCTCACCGGTGAAACAGATGAAAAGGCCTGGCCCTTGTGCCCCGCTGCTGCAGTCGAAATGTGCTTGCGATGCTTTCTAGATGGTTTTCCTTCTTGGTTGCTAGCAGACAAACAGGACACTGGGCCGAGGCGAAGAGAGAGAGAGAGAGAGGTGCTGGGCCGCCCCAGCTATATCCTCTCGGCAATGGGTCATTATCATGCCTCATCAGTCCGTTCCATTATCCGATTTGGGCTCGAAAACGTAAGACAAGAGGACCTTGATTTTGGCCCATTTACGTTGATGGCACCGATCAGTACCACAACTGCCTTTCCATTGTTTTCTGAATGTCCTTAATTGTTCTGAATGTTCCTCAAGCAACTGGGACTATCTCCGCCCGAACTTAGATTGTGTAGGCAAACAATTGAGAACCTGCCTCGGGGCATGAATACAACTGAGCTTGCCTCACTGCATTGTTCAAATTAAACATGCAGTCTGTGAAGCTATGAGAAAATCCATATGGATGCCGCAGGCCCTTTGGCCATGTGTCTGACCGCAGCCATTTTGAGAGGCCCTGGATTTTTAAAACACAGTCACTCCAAGGTTTCTTTAATAACTCCAATTAATCTTCGGGGGGGGAACATATGAAATTTTGCGAATCCCTTCAGTCCCCCCTGTGGATACTTAAACTTGCTTGAAGTGTCCATTCAAGGTGAGCAAAATTTCTGACCGCCGCAAACAACCCTCCCCTTTATTACCTATCCCCAATCCCTCGACACATACATTCCCTTACTTGGAGAGAGCCCCGGTGTATGGCAGGCATTCGGATAGAAAACAAGGTTGAATTACAACAATCCCAGCACGGAGGGGTCCAAATACCCCTGCACCACTTGGGATGAAACAGTATTTCACATACTATGCATTCTTTATTAAAATAATGAAACAGGCTGCCATCACTCACAAGTGATGCATCACAGAACTCACACGGGTGTTCCGTCTACCCGAGCATACTGGTCCTTCCATACCCTTTGTGTTCTAACTACCACCTCGGGACTCCTTTTCCTACACTGGACGCAAACCAGGTAGAGGACGATCCCGAGCTGACAGATTACTAGTATGTGCGATGCCAGACGAATCCAGGAGGGGACCTCTATATTCTCAAAGATGTCCCACCAGGGTGGGGTCGTAATACTGAGAATATCGGCCCCTATCTGGACAGTCTTCTGTTCCAGCGTGTAAAAGTGTTTTTGGGAAACCACTACTGCTTTTAATAGTTTAACGAGGTCTTCTGGGAGAGGGGGGATCTGGTAGCCGAAGTGGGCTACATACTTTTGGAGGTTGGTGAAATTTTCTTTCACAGTGAGGTGAACAGTGGATGGTTCAGGGATGGGGACAATTCGTGACTGTGCCACTTGAACTTCTGCCTCGGGTTTAAAGCAGAAACTGCTGTCACTCACCGCGCACCAGCTGTGCTGGCCGTGCTGGTAGTGGGACGCTGCTGTGGTGACGCAGTATGTCCCACCTCCTATATACGCCACCTGGGGGGGGACATGGCCTTGTGCCATGGCTTCCATGGTGCAGTTTATAGGCTTCGCATCAGCAGCTCTGAACCCGCACTGTGGATTTGAATAGGCATTCAAGTGCTGGGGACACAGGATTATGTGTGATCCCTGGCTACGGCACCCCGAGAGGTCAGTACCCGTCATAGCATGCTCCCACTTTATGACGTAGGGCGGGACCGCTGTAAAACGAATGTGTGCACCCCCCTGAATGACTCCAATGTTCTCCACCCTGTATACCGGTGCAGGTCGGGCCGTCCCGCCCATGACTGGCATCCTTACAACTATCCCTATGATGGTGTGGTTGGAACGCCCACAGTCCACTGGGACTGGGTAGGCCTCAGAAGCTAGGCGGAGCTGGCACGGACTTAATGTGTTCTCAAAAGGGTGGAGGGCTGCGAGGTGCTTGTTGCTGATCCAGGACGGGACCAAACCTTGTTTTAGATCCTCCAGATTATTGCGGCCCTCGCCTAGCAACCATGCCCCGTACAAAACGCACACCTCGTTTTGCGCCGCCTGGTCTGACGCATTCCGATCCTCCCTAATGAGCGCATTCACCGTCTTTGCATGCTTCTCCAGCTCCGCTATGATCTCCTTTAAATGGAGAGTCATGGCCTGGTCTTCGTGCAGTTCCGAACCCACCACCTTATTCTCATCAGTCAAAACCTTCTTTAACTGGGCCTTTAAACCGTTGATCTGCGACTGCAGTTCAATGTCATCTAAACTATTAATGACCGAAGACCCCGTATTAAAACCTGTTAACACATCGTTAACACTACCCCTCTTTTGTCTCCCCACCCAGTCCCCAGCCTCGCGGCTATGCGTATATAATTTGGTCTTATCGACCTCCGAAAAATCGAATTCATAAAACCTTTGAAACGTTTCTTTTAACAGGGCTTGATATAGTTTGGCCGTCTCTGCAGGGCACCACGCGGGCAAGTGCACCCCCGTGAGATTTAAAATCATCGAGGCCACTGCGTAGTGCACCCCTTGATACAGCACCTGGTCTGTGGGTATCAGCACCAGGCCGTTCCCTGGTCCCTTGGTGGTGGTGGGGCATCCCTCTGCTACAGTCTGTGACGTCGGGGCCTTGGGCAGGGGCTGTCGGGGACGGGTCACTAATTCAGTGGCATTAACCGAGATTGGGGAGTATGGGATCGCGCATGCGTCCAGGCGCGATTCCCAATCCATCCCCCTCCCGTTATCTTGCCACTGGCTGCAGAAAATGATGGAAATGCCTGTGGGGCAGACCTTCTCTGAACCCCACATACAGACATAGATCCCCTGATCCGGTTCCCACCATTTGTCCCAGCACACACTTAACCCTCCCTGGGTCCCTGTGATGGTCCTGTGGGTGTTATTCCCTAACCTCTCTCACTCTACCCTGGGGTTCCCCATATCCTTACTTAATTTTCTAAGCCACCATCACCTATCCAGGGGAACGTTGCCTTTACATGACAAACATATTCCTTTTCCCACGGTGACGCTAATCCTTGGGGTGACAATTCGTATCCTCGGGCACTGGAGGGAGGTCTCCCCATATGAAAAACCGGTCTGGCTCGAGTACTGGGTCGAATTTGACCCCAGCCATCCGGGCCAGCTCCCCTCGTGAGTGTACAAGGCGATTTCATCTGCCTCGCGTAGGCCACTCCCATCGTGGGCTAGGGGCGCCGTTTTTCCGGAGCATCCGAAGATGTGGTGGTCCTTGGTGTCACACCTTCAGGGCGAGCAGGATCACGCCTCCGAACATTCCCTTTTAATTCCCTGTAAAAGATAAAGAACATCTAGCCGGGCTCCCTGTAGGCTTCCTGGCTCGGGTGAAGTGTGAGCGGGTCCCTCGACCTCGGCTCACGTAGACAACACTGGAACGGTTCCATCTTAAAATTACACTACGGTTCCACACCTTATAATTAACCTAAACATCCTAACTTAAAACTACAAACTTAACTGCTAAAGTTATATACATCCGCCGCCCGTCTCCGAGCGGCCAGCTCAAATTCTGTCAGGACTGCTGCAGGCTGCTCCCTGCGGCATGGCTGTACTGACCTTTACTTCCGGTCCCTCACAGCCCGCGACTGCTGGCTGAGGACCTTTGTCTTTCGACTTAACTTTAACACGGGAGGTAGCCCCTTTAAACTGGGGAGCCGGCGACCATGTCTTCCTAGGCTGGGGTGTCCGAGGGGACCTCCTAGGAAGTGCTATTGGTGGGGCTGCCCTGGTGAGCAGACCCTTGCTGTGGGTCACAGTCCTCGCTGGCTGGGGGCTTTTCCCCTGTAGCTCCTCCCTTCCCAAGTCTGAGCTGGGGACAAGCAACCCCTCGCTGCCTGCTGCCGGTGGCTGGGAGTTTTCCTCTCCAGGTTCAAAACCTGGGTCGGGGGTGGGGCTACCTGCCTCGGGCTCCTCCTCCTCCCCATCTGAGTCCCAGAAGAGAGGGGGAGTGGTTTGGACAGGGGCCTGGGTGACTCCTCCCCTGACACACGCGACTGCGCCTGCATGTGCTGCCTGTGAGCTGGGACCTGCTGGGAGCTGAGGATTTCTAACCTTGGGTTGGATCCCAGCTGCCTGCCTTTTCGCCTCCGGTCTAAACAGCTTACATTGGTTTATATGAAACCATTTCGTCCGCCGGGGCAATTTTACGGCGTAAACCATGGGGCTGGCTTTATCTACTATGCTATAGGGTCCCATGTACAGTGGCTCCAAACTCCCTACTCGGGCGTAGTTCCTCACCATTACCTGGTCCCCTATCTCCCACTGATGACTTTTGTTAGGCTCGAGCAGCAATCGGTTATTCCGATGCTGCTTCCCCATACTACCTGCTGCCTGTTCGTAAATCTGCTTCAGGTGCTCGAGGAGTGTTCGGGCGAATTTATCCCGGTTTACCTCCCGAAGCTGCCCTTCAGTAAGAACTGGGGCTAGGACATGGGTGGGGGTTCTCATGACCCTACCGGTCATGAGCTCGTGTGGGGAATACCCCGTACTCTCTGACTGACTGGCCCGGATCCCCATGATGACTAGAGGCAGGACCTCTGCCCATTTTTGGGGCGAGTCCACTGTCTCCTTCCTCAGCCTTTCTTTGACGGTGCGGTTCATGCGTTCCACAATCCCTGAGGACTGTGGATTGTGGGCTACGTGCCACTTCCCCTGAATACCGAGCAGCATAAGGGTATTCTGCATGACCCGGCCGGTGAAGTGGCTTCCCTGGTCGGACTCCACAAACTGGGGTGGCCCCCACCGCGAGAACACCTCCCGTACCAAGATCCTTGCAGTCCCTAATGCTGTGGCTTTTCTACAGGGGAAGGCCTCGACCCACTTGGAAAACACGTCCACCAGGACGAGGCAGTATTTGTAGCCTCCCTGGGTGGTGGGCAGGGGCCCGATGTAGTCGATCTGGATCGATTGCCATGGTCCCTCTACCCTCCTAACGTGTCCCATGGGCACCTTCCTTCTGTGGGGGTCGGGGTTATTTGCAGCGCACACAAGACAGCTAGCGCAGAACTCGCGGACATCTTCCCGGAGTCCTGGCCACCATCCCGCCTGTTCCACCCGCTGCCAGGTGGCCTCAGGCCCGGGGTGTCCTGCTCCCGGCCCTTCATGGGCCAGTTGAAGGAACTCCCTCCGGTGCTGCTGGGGTACTACCCACTGTCCTTCCTTGAACAGCATGCCTTCTCTTATGGAGAGGGCTGCCACGCCGTAAGGGCCTTCTATCCTCCTACCCTCGCTCACTGCGCTAGTGACGGTTTTCAGGACAGGGTCCTGGGCTTGGACCGTTTTAAGATCCGGGGCTAATGCTACCCCTAAGTTCCTCTGGGTCCCACCCCTGCCTCTAACTGCCGCCACGGGCCCGGACCCATAGGGGTCCCAGAAAATGCCGGTGCGGGCACCCTCCTTGGCCAGCGTGTCGGCTTGCTGGTGGCCCTGGCTGCGGGGTTCTGTGGAGGAGTGGGCCTTCACTTTTTGGATGAAGACCTCGCCTTCCTCCCCCACGACTGCCAGGATTTTCTCCAGCAGGGGTTTTACTGTTAAGGGCCTCCCGTCGGCGGAGGTATATCCGCGACGGGACCAGATGGCCAGGTATTCCGTGCACGAGTTGCAAGTGAACATACTGTCTGAGCAAATCGTGTATGGGGTGGGAAAGATTTCGGGGTGGGTAACCACGTACACCACCGCGGACAGTTCAGCCTGCTGGGCGCTCATGGTGCTGGGGAGCTTGATCGCCAAGGCAATGTTAGCCGATGGGTCACAGACTCCACATCCCGTGAGACGTTCACCAGCGGATACCATGCTGGAACCGTCTACATAGATCTCACAGCCTGTGGGATGTATCCCGGCCCGTAGACCAATGTTCACCTCCCATACCCCTTCTATGGAACACTGATGGGCTGTTCCGGGATATACCATGTTAGCCGCGAGCTTCGGCTCGCAAAGGCCCCTCACCCTCAGATCCATCTGGGAAAGGAGGAGGGTCCAGCGCGCAATGCGGGCACTGCTGACTGTCCCATCTTTAATCCTCCTGTCCAGAAGCATCTGGGTGGGCGTGTGATGCGTGAGGAGGGTGATAGGAGAGGTGCCTGTGAAGATCAAGGATCTTTTCACTGCCCAATACGTGGCCAAAAGGTGCCGCTCGCAAATTGAGTAGCTCCTTTCCACGTCAGTGAGTGCTCTGGAGGAGTAGACCACGTGTCTTAGCTTGCCATGTCGCTCCTGGAGCAGCACAGCACTGAGATTATCCCCGCTGGCCGCTACCTCCAGAAAGAACTCTCTCCCTCCATCTATCGCTCCCAGGGCTGGTGCGGTCTGCAGGTCCCTCTTGAGCTGGACAAATGCTGCCTGGCACCCCTCATCCCAAGACCACTCCACTCCCTTGTGTAGGAGTCGGAGCAGAGGGGCTGCCGTGGCTGCATAATCCTCAATAAAATCCCTGCAGTACCCGGTTAGCCCTAAGAACGACCACACACCCCTCACAGTACTGGGGACTGGTAGCTCTTGGACCGCTTCCCTCCTAGCCCTGTCTATGGCTCGTTCTCCTGCGCGGACGGTCAGGCCCAGGAATTTAACTTCCCGCTGGCCGATCTGCGCCTTCTTTGGGTTGACCTTAAACCCTTTACTCTGGAGCAGCTCCAGCAATTCGGCCAGTAGCGGGCCATGCTCTCCGACTGAGTCGGTAAACAAGAGCAGGTCGTCTACATACTGCACCAATTGGGTGGGCTGGCTAAATTCCTTTAAACTACTCGCCATGCACTGGTGAAAGATGCTGGGGCTGTTATGAAAACCTTGCGGCAAGCAGTTCCAAGTATACTGTTGCCCTTTAAAAGTAAAGGCGAACTTATACTGGTCTTCCCTCCTTAAGGGGATCGACCAAAACCCATTCGAAATATCCAGCACCGTGAACGTAGTCGCGGATGCTGGAATGCTTCCGATGAGGTCGGCGACTGCTGCCACCGTGGGGGCACACGCGGGGATATTGCTGTTGAGCACCCGATAGTCCACCGTGGCTCTCCATGAATTGTCCGGTTTCTTGACCGGCCAAAGCGGAGAATTAACATGGGTGGCTATGGGCCTCAACACTCCCTGCTGCACCAACGAGGATATGGCCATCTCCATATCGGGCTCTGCTTCTCTAGGAAAGTTATACTGCTTCTGTGGCCGGGCCATGGGGTCCCCGTCTACCCTGACCTCAAACCCAGTGACCCTCCCGCAGTCGTGTTTGTGTGTGGCGAACGCAGCTAAGTGAGCCTGCATGAATGCTTTAAATTCCTCTGGGACACCCTCCACCATGAGCCCGAGGTCGTAACCTCCTTTCGGCTTCACAGTACACAGGGTTCCCTTCGCTTCTTTTCCTGGGATAACTACCACGCCATTCTCCTCACCCGTGTCGGCTCCCCAAAGGCAATGATTTCGGAGGTCCACGAGGATCCCGTGGCCCACGATGAAGTCAGCCCCGAGGATCCCCTTTCCTCCCTCTGCTTCCCACCTCGCCAGGACACACGTCCACTTGGTTTGGAGTGGGCCCAGGCGGATTGAGAGCGGCTTGGAGAATGCTCCCGCCTGTTCCTTACCGGTGAACCCCGATAGAACGTATGGAACTCCGCTAGACAGAGGTGAGGTGGTGGGGTTAGCTGCATGGATCACGGTGCATGATGCCCCCGTATCCAGCAAATAAGTCCCTTTAACCTTCTCTACCTCCATCTGCACGAGCGGTCTCTTCCATCCATCATACCGGAGAGCACACAGGTAGACAGGCTGTGCGGGCTCTAGTCATTGCGGGGCTTCGTCAGAGGGGGTTGAGGGAGCTACCACACAGGTAGTGGCTGCTATTTTTCCCTGGCTGGCAACAAAGGATCGCATGGCCTCAAAAAATGACTCCATGGCAGCGGGGGTAATTCCTGTCTCTGCCTCCCCCGCCACTGCCTTTTGGGCTGGGGCGGGGGGATTCTTTCCCTTGGTGTCCTTCCAGGGGTTTTTACAATCTTTGCGCCAGTGGCCGTCCTTCCCGCACCCATAGCAGTTTAACTTAGCCTGGGCGGGACGATTCCCTTCCTGGTGCCATTCCCTTTTATGCTGGGCCCCTGGTTTAACCTCGTGGACTTTCCCCTTGGGTTGGGGCGTCTCGATACCCCTGATATTTCTAAACGCTACTGTGAGCTGGCGGATCACCGTTTCTTCGGTGGTCTGGGGGCCTCGGGGGTCAAACCAGGCCGCAGCTTGAGTTCGAATTTGGGGCAGGCAGTTTGTCGTGAGACAGCGGAGCCAATGGGCCAATTGATCTCTGTTCAGGAATGCCCGCACTGGCATTCCCGGGCATGCGCTCCGGTAGACTGGCCACAGCCTGTCTGCAAACGCCTGTGGGGACTCCCCGGGGAGCTGTACCGTTTTTTCCACCCGGGCGAACGGACTCCCGTCATTTAGTCCCATGGCCTCCAATATCTCATCCCTTAACTCCTCGTAATCCTTCTGCCCCTTTTTGCACTCATCTGATAAGGTTTGGAGGAGGTCACTACCCAGAGAAAACAGCAGCATTTTTGTTTGTTCTGCTTCATCGCAGTCATTAACGCACGCTGCCTGCTCTATCTCACGGGAGTGTAGAGAGGGGTCTCCCTTCACTGTAAGCTTAGGGATATGGCTAACCATGGCCCTGAGCTGTTGGGTGCCATGCGGCACTACAAACTGGTTCTGCATGGCCCCTAGGTCCTCACCATCGGCGGGCGGGCCATACCTCCGTTGTCGGAGGGGGTACACTGGTCCCGGTCCCGGTCTCTCTACCAGGGCTTGCTGGGTCTCCCCTAAAGCTTCATCCTCCATCCCCCCTTGCTGCCAGACCTCCTGAAAACTCGGGGCTATGGGTGGTGGCCGTGAAACCTCTGGTTCCCTAACCAGTGTCGTTCTGGGAGCTGCCTGTGGGACTTCCCTGCTTGGGTTGCCGGTAAAATCCGATTGGCCTGCCTTCGGGCTAATGAGGCATACCATGCCCTTCGCCCTTGCTAAAGCCATGCTCAAGCTTTCTATTTCTTGCCTGCAGGGGCCATGATCTGCCTCCTCAAACCCCCGAGCGCAGGCCAGCTTATAGGCTGCTTTTACTTCGCCTACCTTTTCCTCCTGTGCCTTCAGTTCCCCCGTGAGTCGGCCAATCTCCGTCTTTAATCTCCTCTCTTTCTCCCTGGATTCTCTTGCCTGATATTCTATGTGTTCTGCCCTGAACCTAGCGCTCCCCTCTAGCCCAGCTATCTTGCCTTCCAGCCTTTCTACCCTGGCCTGGTGCTCACGCTGCACTTCAGCGGCCTGGCTTTCCATGTGCTCTACCTTCCCCCGATGGTCCCGGACCATCGCTGCCCTCTCCTGGCTTACAGCCTCCAGGGCCACTAGCACCTTCCCTTCCGCTGCAACCTTTTCCTGCAGCTCCCGGGACAAATGCCTTATTTTAGTTTCCTTACTGGCCACTGCTTGGTCCAGTATCAGAACCTGCTTTTTATAACACATAAGCCATACCGCTTTTTCAATGCCCTTGCGGCGCTCTTTACTAGCCGTCCACTGGGCGGCTGCCTCTAGGGGATGCTCGGCTTTTAACATATCGCTCACCCACTTTTTCGCGATATTTACCTTGCCGCACACATAGGTAGACAACCTTTCCTCCATTGCGGATTCCTCCTCCGCACCACTGTCTGCCTTGTTACACACTTTCGCCTGACCTCCTACCTGGCTCGCCATTTCTGTGGGGGGTTTTGTTCCAGGGGCTTATTGTAGGTCAGCCAGTTATGTTTTCCTGAGCTGCCCTGCCCGCTGTGCGGTTGCGAATCGCTTTCCCCTTCCTGATTCTGAGCTCAGGACTTATCGAGTGGTAACAAGGACAAACGAACAGACCAGTGGATTGGTGCAAGGAAAACCAATGTTTATTAATTAGAAAAGCTAACACTACAAGAAAAACAGTATTATACAGAAGATAAAAGAAATCGCTGTGGATGCAATACAGTTTTACACTTAACGGGAGAAGAAACAGACACGAGGGAAAAATTCTAAAATCACAATTTTGTAATACCCCTTTAACTCCCACCCTTACACCTAGCTAGGTTGGCTTGTGACGGCCAGAAAGATATTGCTCACCGGTGAAACAGAAATGTGCTTGCGATGCTTTCTAGATGGTTTTCCTTCTTGGTTGCTAGCAGACAAACAGGACACTGGGCCGAGGTGAAGAGAGAGAGAGAGAGGTGCTGGGCCGCCCCAGTTATATCCTCTCGGCAATGGGTCATTATCGCGCCTCATCAGTCCGTTCCATTATCCGATTTGGGCTCGAAAACGTAAGACAAGAGGACCTTGATTTTGGCCCATTTACGTTGATGGCACCGATCAGTACCACAACTGCCTTTCCATTGTTTTCTGAATGTCCTTAATTGTTCTGAATGTTCCTCAATTGTTCTGAATGTTCCTCAAGCAACTGGGACTATCTCCGCCCGAACTTAGATTGTGTAGGCAAACAATTGAGAACCTGCCTCGGGGCATGAATACAACTGAGCTTGCCTCACTGCATTGTTCAAATTAAACATGCAGTCTGTGAAGCTATCAGAAAATCCATATGGATGCCGCAGGCCCTTTGGCCATGTGTCTGACCGCAGCCATTTTGAGAGGCCCTGGATTTTTAAAACACAGTCACTCCAAGGTTTCTTTAATAACTCCAATTAATCTTCGGGGGGGGAACATATGAAATTTTGCAAATCCCTTCATATTGGACAGTATATGTGTGTGTCAGTGACCTCCTAATACTGACCCCTGCCCTGTTATCGGACAGTGTGTGTCTTGTTAGATTATGTCTATCTCCCTATGCTCTATTCTGCTGACAATCCTTTCTTCTCAGTTTGGGTTATTGTATCAGCATTGTTCAGATCTGATTCAATCCTATCGGGATTTGTTGATATGAACGGGTGAAACGGGGGGTAGTCTCCAGGTGCAATGGAGCCCACTGTGATAGTGACCAAGGGCACAGACCATGTAAAGGCAGCCAGTCCCACACACTGACTTTCTCGTCTGTTTATTTTGCACAGTGCATGCCATCTTCTGACTGCCAGATGGACTGCGACGTGAACAGTGAGGTGGGTACGAGGAGGTTCTGCCTCTAAGTTGTTGGTACAGTCATTTATTTCACAGCGAGTTAGAATACGGGCAGCAGAGTTTCAGATGAGCTCAGTTTATACAGGGTCAGCTGGTACTCGATGTATGAAGGAGGCTAAGGGACCAGATCTGAGGTTCACTTCCTGCTCTGTTCCCAGTAAGCTGATCTCAGCCAGACTGCCATATGGGTGGTTCCAGTTGGCCTCAATGCCCATGATTCAGGGAGGGAAAAATCAGCCCCTGGCTGCTATCCAATGACTCTTACTGGGTGTCGTGTGTTGGGGTGTTGTTTGAGGACAGTATTGAGCCAGCTTGCGATTTCTCTGTGTCTAAGTTTTACATGGTTGACCAGATCATCCTTCTCCAACACCTCTCCAATGTCGTCCAGCTGGATGGGACTACACTCGCCTGGTTCCATTCCTATCTATCTAATCGTAGCCAGAGAATCACCTGCAATGGCTTCTCTTTCTGCTCCCACATCGTTACCTCTGGTGTCCCCCAAGGATCAATCCTTGGCCCCCTCCTATTTCTCATCTATATGCTGCCCCTTGGCGACATCATCCGAAAACACAATGTCAGGTTCCACACATACGCTGACGACACCCAGTTTTACCTCACCACCACCTGTCTTGACTCCTCCATTGTCTCCGATTTGTTTTACTGCTTGTCCGACCTCCAGTACTGGATGAGCAGACATTTCCTCCAGCTAAATATTGGGAAGACTGAAGCCATTGACTTCATCGTTCTCTAGCCACCGACTCCATCCCTCTCCCTGGGAACAGTCTGAGGCTGAACCAGACCGTTTGCAACCTTGGTATCGTATTTGACACTGAGATGATCTTCTGCTCCATCACCGAGTCCACCTACTTCCACCTGAAAAAGAAAAAAAGACGTGCATTTATATAGCGCCTTACACAATCTCAGGACATCCCAAAGTATATTACATCCAATGAGGTGCTTTTGAAATGTAGTCACTGTTGTAATGTAGGAAACGTGGCAGCCAATTTGCACACAGCAAGCTCCCACAAACAGCAATGTCATAATGACCAAATAATCTGTTTTTAGTGATGTTGATTGAGGGATTAATATTGGCCAGGACACTAGGGCTAACGCCTCTGTTCTTCTTTGAAATAATGCCATGGGAGCTTTTACATCCACCTGAGAGCAGACGAGACCTCGGATTAATGTCTCATTGAAAAGACAGTGCAGCACTCCCTCAATTCTGCACTGGAGTGTCAGCCTGGATTTTGTGCTCAAGTCTCTGGAGTGGGGCTTGAACCCACGACCTTCTGACTCAGAGGCGAAAGTACTACCAATTGAGCAATGGCTGACATGGCCTCAGCTCATATGCTGCTGAAACCCTCATCCATGTCCTTGTTACCTCTAGATGTGACAATTTCCCGCACCCTACATACACTTGAGCTCATCTAAAACTCAGCTGCCCGTATCCCAACTCGCACCAAGTCCCGTTCACCCAAAACCCCTGTGCTCGCTGACCTACATTAGCTCCCGGTCCGGTAACGCCACAATTTTAAAATTCTCATCTTTGTTTTCAAATTCCTCCATAGCCTCTCCCCTCCCTATCTCTGTAATCTCCTTCAGCCCTACAAGCCTTCGGGATCTCTGCACTCCTCCATTGGCACCCGTGCCTTCAGCTATTTAGGCCCTAACCTCCGGATTTCCCTTCCCAAACCTCTCTGCCTCGCTACCTCTTTCTCCTCCTTTAAGACGCTCCTTAAAACCTATCTCTTCGTCCAAGCTTTTGGCCACCTGTCCAAATATCTCCTTAAGTGGCTCGGAGTCAAATTTTGTTTGATAACGCTTCTGTGAAGCACCTTGGCACATTTCACTATGTTAAAGGCACTATATAAATGCAAGTTGTTATTGTTGATTGCCCAGTGAATACTGACTTCATTTTGTCCATTTCTTTTTTGGGTTTTTTCACACTTGGTGCCTTCAGCTGTGGGACTTCCATTCCCCACCCATTTTGAAAGAGGAAGAGGAGGAGGAGGAGCAACATAGGGATGTCATGTTGGTCAGGACCGACCAGAGGCCCACTGCACCCTCTCCCCTCCCCACTGTTAACTCCATACCAGAATATACAGACCGTTGACTTCTACTTCCGGTTGACCCCAGAACAGTGCTTCGGGAGGCTGTGCTACACAAAGGAAGCTATCAATGAGTCACGTCACATGCTTCGACCTGGCCGACAGCTCACCCCACCACAGGCCCTGGCAATGGCTGTAAAGGCCTCAATCACCCTGAACCTCGATGCACCAGGGTTATTTCAGACTGGCACTGGGGATAGTATCAGTAACATTTGGCAATCAACTTTGTACAGATATGTAAAGCAAGTCCCTGATGCATTGTTTACTGATATAAGCCAGTGTATTACCTCTGCCATGGACAACTGTCAGCTGCAAGGACAGGGTACTGCAGTTATACAGAGTGGCAGGATTCCCCAGGGTCCAAGGTGCCACAGATTGCACCCATGTGGCCATACCAGCATCCTTGATCAAAACCATCAACTATGTCAGTAAGAAAGGAGTTGAATTTTTTTCTATTCATTCATGGGGTGTGGGCGTCGCTGGCAAGTCAAGCATTTATTGTCCGTCCCTAATTGCTCACCCTAGTGGTGGTGAGCCGCCTCCTTGAACCTCTGCACTCTGTGTGGTGAAGGTACTCCCATAGTGTTGTTTGGGAGGGAGTTCCAGGATTTTGACCCAGCGACGATGAACGAACAGCGATATACTTCCAAGTCAGGCTGGTGTGTAACTTGGAGGGGAACTTGGAGGTGGTGGTGTTCCCATGCGCCTGCTGCCCTTGCCCTTCTAGGTGGTAAAGGTCGCGGATTTGGGAGGTGCTGTCGAAGAAACCTTGGCGAGTTGCTGCAGTGCATCTTGTAGATGATACACACTGCAGCCACGGTGTGCCGGTGGCTGAGATGATTGACCTCCAACCACCACAACCATCTTCCTTTTTGCTAGGTATGATTCCAGCCAGTGGAGAGTTTTCCCCCCGATTCCCATTGACTTCAGTTTTACTAGGGTTCCTTGATGCCAGACTCGGTCAAATGTTGCCTTGATGTCAAGAGCAGTCACTCTCACCTCACCTCTGGAATTCAGCTCCTTTGTCCATGTTTGCACCAAGGCTGTAATGAGCTCTGGAGCCGAGTGGTCCTGGCAGAACCCAAACTGGGCATCAATGAGCAGGTTATTGGTGAGTAAGTGCCGTTTGATAGCACTGTCAGCAACACCTTCCATCACTTTGCTGATGATTGAGAGTAGACTGATGGGGCGGTAATTGGCCGGGTTGGATTTGTCCTGCTTTTTGTGGACAGGACATACCTGGGCAGTTTTCCACATTGTCGAGTAGATGCCAGTGTTGTAGCTGTACTGAAACAGCATGGCTAGAGGCGCGGCTAGTTCTGGAGCACAAGTCTTCAGCACCACAAGGATGATGTCGGGGCCCATAGCCTTTGCTGTATCCAGTGCGCCCAGCTGTTACATATATCATATCGGACCTGCATTGTGCGAGTGAATGCTCGCTTCCCCTGGGAGCTGACGCGATGCCTTCAATTTAAGGCAGTCCTCCATGCCAGCAATGCCTGGCCCAGAAAAACAGAGCTCTGGGTGGCTCTAGAGCCATGACTGATGGGCCGAGTGTGCTCTCTCAGGACTCCAGCACGACTATAACAAGGCCCATTCTGCCAGCAGAGTCACCCTAGAGCTCACTATTGGAATTGTGAAGACAAACTTTAGGTGCCTGGATTGGTCTGGGGGATGCAGTTGCTGACTTGTATCATTGTTACCAGTAATTATTAACTACACTCTGTTCTGTGTACATAAATGTATGTGGACGAAGTTGAAGACCCCGCTTTCTGCTAACTCTGTGGGTCTTCACACACCAGAAAGGAGTCAACTCCTTGGGGCAGAAAATTAGCAAATTGAAATATCAATAAACGGAGATCTTCACCCTGACCAATTAGTTAGCAAAACAGCTGACTGGCCGAGAGATGTTATTGCAACTTATTTCACCAGCTTCTATTATTGATTTTCAGGATCTGTTGTGCGTGCTGATTGATGATGGAGGTTTTCTGATCATGTCCAACCAGCCAGAACACTGGAGCCAGGTAACATAACATTGCAATGAATGTTGTACCTTGACCAGATAGTCAGACACTGAATGTGCACCCAATCGTGTCACTAACACAAGTTGTGTTGTTAAAATGCAGCCTTGCCTACTACTGCTGACATATGTAACCAGTATAACTCTGGTTCATTTTTTTTATTTGCTTATGGGATGTGGCAAGGCCAGCATTTATTCCCCATCCCTAGTTGCCCTTGAGAAGGTGGTGGTGAGCCATCTTCTTGAACTGCTGCAGTCCGTGTGGTGATGGTATTCCCACAGTGCTGTTAGGTAGGGAGCTCCAGGATTTTGACCCAGCGACGATGAAGGATCGGCAATATACTTCTAAGTCATAGAAACATAGAAGATAGGAGCAGGAGTAGGCCATTCGGCCCTTCGAGCCTGCTCCACCATTCAATGAGATCATGGCTGATCATCCAAATTCAGTACCCTGTTCCTGCCTTCTCTCCATATCACTTGATCCCTTTAGTCTTAAGAAATATATCCAACACCTTCTTGAATATATTTAATGAATTGGCCTCCACTGCCTTCTGTGGTAGAGAATTCCACAGGTTCACCACTCTGGGTGAAGAAATTCCTCCTCATCTCTGTCCTAAATGGCCTACCCCTTATCCTTAGACTTTGACCCCTGGTTCTGGACTTCCTGACCATCGGGAACATCCTTCCTGCATCTAGTCTGACTAGTCCTGTTAGAATTTTATAAGTTTCGATGAGATCCCCTCTCAACCTTCTAAACTCCATGGAGTATAAGCCCAATCGACCCAATCTCTCCTCATACGTCATTCCTGCCATCCCAGGTATCAGCCTGGTGAATCTTCGCTGCACTCCTTCCATGGCAAGAACATCCTTCCTCAGATAAGGCAACCAAAACTGCACACAATACTCCAGATGTGGTCTCACCAAGGCCCTGTACAACTGCAGCAAGACATCCTTGTTCCTGTACTCAAACCCTCTCGCTACGAAGGCCAACATACCATTTGCCTTCTTAACCGCCTGCTGCAGCTGCATGCTTACTTTCAGCGACTGGTGCACAAGGACGCCCAGGTCTCGTTGCACTTCCCCTTCTCCCAATCCATTGCCATTCAGATAATAATCTGCCTTCTTGTTTTTGACACCAAAGTGGATAATCTCGCATTTATCCATGTTATATTGCATCTGCCATGCTTCTGCCCAATCACCCAACCTGTCCAGATCATACTGGAGTTTATCGGTATCCTCCTCAGAACACACACGCCCACCCAGCTTTGTGTCATCTGCAAACTTGGAGATATTACATCTAGTTCCTAAGTTCCTACATCTAAGTCAGGATGGTGTGTGACTTGGAGGGGAACTTGGAGGTGGTGGTGATCCCATGTGCCCGCTGCCCTTGTCCTTCCAGGTGGAAGAGGTCGCGGGTTTTGGGAGGTGCTGCCGAAGAAGCCTTGGCGAGTTGCTGCAGTGGATCCTGTAGATGGTACACACTGCAGCCACGGTACGCCGGTGGTGGAGGGAGTGAATGTTTAAGGTGGTGGATGGGGTGTCAATCAAGCGGGCTGCTTTTGCCTGGATGGTGTCGAGCTTCTTGAGTGTTGTACTGTCCAAGTATGTCATAATGCAGGTACTGCCTACATAAATTACAATATAAAATATATCAATAAAAGGTGTATATATAGCACACATTTCCTGTCTGTCACACTCCTCCTTTTCTGTCCATCACACACTGCGAAAAAAACCTGTGAGTAAAGGCAGTCATTTGACACAGGAGCCAGAATGTCTGTAACCTGAGCATACACACTTTAAAAAAAGATGGAAAGCCAGCTGCTGTGATCTGCAACTGGAAGAGTAATTCATTTCTGACCTCACCCAGTGTTTACTTAATAACAATTAGATGTGGTGTCTTAAAGGGACACAACATGGCCTTGACAACAGATTAATCCACGATGCACTACATGGTATAACATG
Organism: Somniosus microcephalus; assembly: GCF_052327205.1. Taxonomy (NCBI): domain Eukaryota; kingdom Metazoa; phylum Chordata; class Chondrichthyes; order Squaliformes; family Somniosidae; genus Somniosus; species Somniosus microcephalus. The sequence continues at coordinate 117,224,936 of NC_140997.1, read as the reverse complement.
GTCCTAGTAAAACAGTGTACAACCTGACTTCCTGTGAGTAATTCCGCAGGGCAGCTGTTAATAATTACCACAGATAGCAAAGAGCAGATGTCACAATGCAGACGTCACACTCCAAAGTGTCACACTTTGTTACAGATACAACCCAGCCTTTAAAAAGAGGGAAAATGAACCTGAAGCAATTACAGCCTTCCTAGCTACGACTGACTTGGCATATTTGGAGCAGTGACCTTAAAGGGACAGGCCAGGTTGGCAGCTATATGTCACAACCAAGTTCAAAACCCCAAACATCACAACCAAGTTCAAAACCCCAAACATCACATGTTTGGGTTGGGAGAACAAGGCTTTCTGAAAGTAATTAATTAACTGCTTTTGTTACATTGTTATAGTATCACATCGTTAAATGGAACTACTTTGGTATGGAACTACTTTGGTATGGTGTAGTTATATTGCTATGTGGCACACTGTGCACGGGCAGTGCACAGTGCAGCGTCGGACATCTTGTATCACTCCGCACCATGCGGCAGCACTGAAACAAAGCAAATACAGCTAAGTAAAAAGCACTAACTAAAAATGAACTAAAAGTGTCTGTAATATATATAGTGTAAGAACACAAGGAGACACAACATGGTGGCAGCGGTATAAGTGAGTACAAAATTGTGCTATACGAACTACGAATAAGACGAAAAGTGATTTTATGAGCTGATTGAGAGTGAATCGTACGGGAAACTAAAATGACGGCTGTGCAAATGCAACCCCTCATGAACTGGGAAGCCGATGATATAGTAGAAGCATTCCGCAAGTTCAAACAGAAATGTGAGCTTACATTCAAAAGCTTCCTGAAGGATACTACCAACGAGGAAAAGGTTAGTTACATTCTGTTGTGGACAGGAGAAAAAGGTCTAGATTTGTATAATAGCTGGAGTTTGACTGAAGAGGAAAAGGAAAACCCTGCGACAATTTTTGATAAATTCAGCAACCATCTAGAGCCTAAATCCAATCACCGTATACACAGATACAAATTCCAGAGTCTAGGACAGGAACCCGGTGAAACAGCTGACAATTTCCTGACAAGGCTGAGAAATGAAGCCAGCAAGTGTAAATTTAAGGAAATGGAGGAAAGGCTTGTGGACCAGCTAATATGGGGGTCAGCGCATGTAGAGGTACAAAAAGCCCTGATAGGAAAAGAAAAGCTCGGAATAACAGAGGCTACAGATACTGCAAGAGCTCATGAAGCCATGAAGCAGCAAATGAAATTGCTGATTTCTCAAACGGCTGACATGCGGACGGCTTCTGAGACGGACAACAGAGTCGATGCAGTGAGAGAAAAGTACAACACACAAAGACAGGCACATGACAACGGGGGAAACGTGCAGAAATTGTGGAAGACCGCACGATTACACAGACAAGAGGAAATGCTCAGCATATGGAACAAGCTGCAATGTACAGGAAACTTTGTGCTATCCGGCACCGACGGGACCGAGCTGCTGCATTTGCCTAAAAAGTGCCGTACACTCCAGAGTTAATGTTGAAAGATATGGAGATTCTTATCTCCGCATCTGACAACAATCACTGTTGCTTAGCAACAGCTTCTAAACACTCGTGTGTGGCTGCAAGGGTCTGTAGCTAAAGCTGTTGCTATAGCTACAGACCTTGCACTGCTTGACTGTGGGGAAAAAAAAGCAAAGAAAACAAACAAGAAGAATAAAAAATGGCACCTGATTTCTGCCGGTGGCTCCAGTTTGCCGGATAGCTCACCTCCGGATAGCACAAAGTTTCCTGTATGTGGCAAACTAAATCACTGGGAAAAGAGGTGTAGAACGAAGAAAGATGGAACATACATCAAAAACAAAGGCGGACAGCAGAACCAGAGAAAGAAACACAATATCCATGCCATGGATGAGCAGGATGATGATGATGATCACGACAATGCACTAAACATCGAAACCATAAAGATACAGCTTCACGAGATGTCCAGAGCGGAAAATACTCCGAGGAGAGAATTGCACACCATCATCCAAATCAGAAAAAAGGTCAAAGGTCAGCCCACAACCATCAACTTAAAGTTGAAGCTGGACACAGGGGCTCAGAGCAACATTCTCCCATTGAGACTGTACCAGCAGATCTTTCCCGAAAACCTGAGAGAAGATGGCTACCCAAAAAATGGTTGTTTAAAGGCAAGTAATGTCATGCTGACAGCATATGGGGGGAGTGAGATTAAACAACTCGGAATAACCTTTATCAAAGGGGCACATAAAAGAAAGAACATCAACTGCATGTTCTATGTCACCGACACTGAGGGGCCAGCGATCCTGGGATTAAACAGCTGCGAGAAGTTGAGATTGATCTCAGTGCATCACGAGCTGACGGAAATGCCACTGAAGATAGACAGCAACACCCCACTGGAGAACCGCCCACAAATCAAGAGTAAAAAAGACTTGATAGACATGTATCCGGAATGTTTCGATGATACAGTGGGATGTTTCGGAGATTTCCAATACCACATCGCCATCGATCCAGAGGTAAAGCCCATTATCCATGCTCCACGAAAAGTACCCATCGAGCTGAAGACAAAGCTTGAAAGAGAGCTAAAGGAGATGGAAGAAAAGGGAGTGATTGTTGTATTGATTTCTATGTGGGTTCAATGACAACACATTCATGAAAGAGAATGTCTTTTAATCTAAAGTTTGTTCAACTCAGTTAACAGCATTACAGGAGACACCATCTTAGAGATCCACCTAAAGCGAAACTAAAACTAAACTCTCTCTCTCACATGCCCTCTGCTGGTCAGGCATAAATATTCAAACAGGCAAATATGCTGGTAAGGTATAAATAATCAAACAGGCAAATACCATCACTATTTGCTGATATCATTACATCTCCCTTTCTTAAAACAAAAGTATTTTACTTTTATCTAACAACATGTTTTCTTTGTATTACTCTGCATTTTAACTGTAATACTTAATGAACTTATCATGATCAAGGTTTTTTAACCTTGCTTTGTGTGTTCACATGAAATATGGAAATACACTAGAACTTGAAGAGAGAATAAGATAACATTACTTCCTTCTATAACAAGAGTCCTTAAACTTGCTCAATGAGTCTCTCAGGAGGCTTCACGTGTCTTGAGGATTTTCTGATTGATTGTCCTTGAATCTGAGTTGTTGCCTCAGATGATGATTTCTCAGCTGTGTGATCAAGTTGTTCAACAGTATCAGTCTTTTGACCTGCTGTGGCTGGTCTCATGAGAAGATCTCGACGATTTCTTCGCAGAACAGCACCCTCATCTGTCTGAATGGTGTATGATCTTGGTTGAACTTTACTCAGGACAGTTCCCTTCTGAGTCCATATGTTTGTTTTGTCTTTGAACCTTACTTGGTCACCAGTGTGGAGTTCAGGTAGGTTTTGTGTTCCTCTGTCATAGTAGTACTTTTGCTTTTCTTTCTGTTGTTCTTTGAACTTCCTCACTTTCTCCCCCTCTTTTGTTTTCAGGAGGTTCTCCGGGATGGGTAGGTTTGACCTTAGCAGACGTCCCATAAGGAGTTGGGCTGGTGACATACCACACTCGAGCGGCATTGTGCGGTATACAAGCATGCTCTGGTAGAAGTCAGTTCCACTGTCTTTTGCCTTGTACATCAGTCTTTTCACTGTCTGGACCGATTTTTCCACTAATCCATTGGACTGTGGATAGTGAGGACTTGACGTTGTGTGGACAAAGTCCCACTCTTTGGCAAAGTGTCGGAAACTTGCATTGTAAAACTGGGGTCCGTTGTCTGTGAAGACCTCGCTTGCCACGCCATGTCTGGAGAATATGGCTTTCATACATGTTATCACAGCATCTGCAGTGGTGGTGCACAGTCTACAAACCTCTGGATACAGGGAGTAATAGTCTGTGACTACAAGATAGTCCTTCCCTTGACATACGAATAGGTCAGCGCCTACCTTCTGGTAAGGTCTGTCTGGCGCTGGGTGTGGCTTTAATGGTTCTACAGGATTGCTTGCTCGATATTTCAGGCATATTGTGCAGTTTGACACCTCATTTGTCACATCTTGGTTGATTCGTGGCCAGTACATCACCTCTCGTGCTCTTTTCTTACACTTTTTGATTCCCAGGTGTCCTCCATGGATCCTTTTTAGCATCTCTTTTCTCAGACTCTTTGGGATAACTATTTTACTTCCTTTGTAGATGATGTCTTCGACCACTGATAGTTCCGCCCTGCAGTTCCAGTACTCTGCCATGTCAGGTGAGCAGTCTTGCTTCATGTTGGGCCATCCATCCAAGATGCTTTTCCTCAGTCGTCTCAGTGTTTCATCTTTGTTTGTCTCAGTCTTTATGAGCTCCATTTTTGCATCTGCTATGGGCAGTGCACTTGTGATCATGTCCACGTAGGCGTTCACTTTTTCATCCATTTTGGTGTTTGCGGGCTCACTTGGGTCAACAGCTCTGGACAACGTGTCTGCTGTATACATCAGCTTACCTGGTGTGTACGCAACATTCAATGTATAGCGTTGCAGCCTGATCATCATTCTTTGTATTCTAAGCGGACAGCTATTTAGTGGCTTTTGGAACAATGCAATCAAGGGCTTATGGTCAGTCTCTACACTGATTGCTTGTCCTGACACAAACTGGTGAAATCTTTCACAGGCGTATGTGATGCTGAGCAGCTCCTTTTCTATTTGAGCATATCGCGTCTCCGCGTCTGTCATTGAGCACGATGCATATGCAATAGGTTGCCAGTCGTCATATTTTTGCAGAAGAACGGCACCGAGCCCACTCTGTGATGCATCTGATGATATCTTGATGGGTCTTGCTGGGTCATAAAACCTCAGAACTGGTTCCTCTGTGAGCAGTTTCTTTAGATCGCTCCATGACTTCTCATGCTCATGATTCCATTCCCATTCTATGTTCTTTTCAGTTAGTCGTCTCAGTGGCGCCATCTTTTCTGAGAGGTTGGATATGAATTTACCCATGTAGTTGATCATTCCATTAAACCTCTGCATGTCCTTTTTGCATTGTGGCTTTGGCATATTCTCAATGGCGGACACCTTTCTGGGATCTGGTCTGATGCCCTCACTGCTAAGGATATCTCCCACGAATGTCAGTTCTGTCACCCCGAGCTGGCATTTCTCTTTATTCAGCTTCAGGTTTGTTTTCCTTGTTGCTTCCAGCACTTTTTTCAGTCTCTCGTCATGCTCAGTTCTCGTGGTTCCCCATACTATGATGTCATCCATTGATGTATCAACTCCCTCCAGGTGCTCATAGATCATATGGATAGTTTTGTGATACACTTCAGGAGCTGAGGCAATGCCAAATGGTAACCTTAGGAATCTGTATCTGGCAAATGGACTGTTGAACGTGCACAGTCTTGAACTTGCCTCGTCCAGTTTCATCTGCCAAAATCCTGATGATGCATCTAACTTGCTGAAATACTTTGCATTTGCAAACTGTGACATGATTTCCTCACGTGTAGGAAGCTTGAAGTGCTCTCTCTTTATTGCTCTGTTTAGATCTCTTGGCTCCAGGCAAATTCTGAGCTTCCCATTCTTTTTGTCCACAACGACGAGGGAACTCACCCACTCAGTTGGCTCATCTATCTTCTGAATCACGTTCAGGCTTTCCATCCTGTCCAACTCTGCCTTCAGTTGCTTTTGAAGAGCAAACAGAACTTTTCTGCATGGATGTATGACCGTTGGCATACTTTTATCTACGCTGATCATGCGTTCTCCTGGAAGGCAGCCTAGACCCTGAAATAGGTCATTGTACTCTTTCATGAGTTCATCATAGACTGTCTCTCCTTCGCTTTCCACAACGAGGACTCTCTTTACCAGGTTCAGTCTCTCACAGGCTATTAAACCTAGTATGGCCTGCACATCCTTTGGCACCACGATTAATGCTAGCATGTGCTCTCTGTCCTTGTGTGTCACTTTGACAATGCATTTTCCTTTCACTGGTATATTAGTACCTGAGTATCCTGTCACTTTCACTTTGATTCCATGTATCTTTGGTCTGGGTCTAATTTTCTTAAAATCAGTCTCTGATATCACATTAACTTGTGCTCCAGTATCCAATTTAAATGGAATGCGTATGTCATTCACTTTTAGTGTCAACATCCAGTCTCTTTTTTCTTCTTTGTTTTCAGACACGACATCCACATAGAACTCCTCTATCTCGCTTTCATCTACTGCATGGACCTTGCTTTGTTGCGCTTGGTTCTTACAGCAACGGGCATAATGGTTGTTTTTGTTGCAACTATTGCATTTTTTAACCATATGCTGGACACTTTTTTGGTGGATGCTGTGTACCGCATCGACTACATGACTTTCGATTGCCCCTTTCATTTTTGTTCGCTGGCCACGCCTCTTTTTTCACATTGGCGCTCTTTTTGTTAAACGGTTTGTGTCTGTTCTTTCTCACTGCATCCACGTTGCAGCTACTGTCACTGAACAGCTCCTTTGCCTGCGACTTCACAATCTCTGTAGCCCTACACAGTGCTATGGCTTTTCCCAGGTCTAGATTTTGCTCTCTTAGCAGTCTTTCCCTTAGGCCATTATCTGGAATACCACACACCAGTCTGCCTTTTATCAGCGAGTCTGTCAGTCCCCCAAATTCACACGTTTTGCTTCTATTTCTCAGTTCAGTCACATACTGATCAATAGTCTCTCCCGTTTTCTGTACACATGTGAAAAATCTGTGCCTCTCAAACGTCACGTTACGTTTAGGTATGCAGTAGGCCTCAAACTGTTCCATTATTTTATCTAGCTTCATTTTGTCTCCATCAGCAGCGAATGTGAAGTTATTATACACCTCCAGCGTTTCATCACCCACGACATGTAAGAACACTGACACTTTCATTTTATCACTTTTCTCGTCAGCTCCGATTGCCGCTAAATACAACTCCATACGTTGTTTGAATCTCCTCCAATTTTCAGCCACATTACCTGTCAACTGAAGCTTCGCCGGTGGGTGTAATCCTTCCATTTTTTCACTTCGTTAGCTATTCTCCAATGGTAAGTAACGATGTTCTCTTTTGGCTTGCTAATATGTGGAGAGCTGATTTAACTTCAGATTTTTCCTCTTCATCTCTTTCAATCACTTCTGACACCATGTATTGATTTCTATGTGGGTTCAATGACAACACATTCATGAAAGAGAATGTCTTTTAATCTGAAGTTTGTTCAACTCAGTTAACAGCATTACAGGAGACACCATCTTAGAGATCCATCTAAAGCGAAACTAAAACTAAACTCTCTCACATGCCCTCTGCTGGTCAGGCATAAATAATCAAACAGGCAAATATGCTGGTAAGGCATAAATAATCAAACAGGCAAATACCATCACTATTTGCTGATATCATTACAATCATAAAGGTCACTGAACCCACAGACTGGGTAAACTCAATTGTGGTACGAGAGAAGCCAAACGGGCGTCTCAGAATATGTTTGGACCCCAAAGATCTAAACCAGGCGATAAAGAGGGATCACTATCCCACCCCAACGCTAGAGGAGATTACACCATCACTGGCAGGAGCCAAGGTTTCTCAAAACTAGATGCCAGAAATGGATATTGGAACGTGAAGGTGGATGAGGAATCAACAACACTGACAACATTCAACACACCATTTGGGCGTTCCAAATTCCTGCGGCTACCATTCGGGTTAAAGGTCAGTCAAGATATCTTTCAACAGAAAATAGACGAGACATACAGAGGCTGTGAAGGAGCTATAGGAATAGCTGATGATATTCAGATCTATGGAGCAGATGAAAGAGACTATGACATGCACCTACATGAGGCTATGGAGAGTACCAGGAAGGCTGGCATCAAGTTAAATGCAGATAAGTGCATAGTTAAAGTCAAGGAATGCCAATTCTTCGGTATGATTTATACACCAGAGGGAATCAAGCCAAATCCAGAGAAGCAGCGATTGCTGAAATGAAACCACCCAAAGACAAGAAAGAGCTGAGGAGTTACCTCGGCTTGGTCCAATACATGAGTTCTTTCAGCCCACACATGTCAGAACATACAACAAATCTCAGAGAGCTATTGAAAGAAGACGCCGAATACCAGTGGTCTGAATCACACGAAAGGAATTTCAAACAACTTAAAGAACTGTTGTGCAAAGAAACAAGTCTGTCATATTATGACAGAAGAAAACCAGTCACTCTGCAAGTAGACGCTTCTACCAGAGGACTAGGGGCAGCTCTGGTGCAGGAAGGAAAGCCGATAGCTTTTGCATCAGCCGAGATGAGATACGCCAATATCGAAAGAGAACTATTAGCAGTAGTGTACGGATGCGAGAAATTCCATACATACCTATATGGCAGGCGATTTACAATAGAGAGTGACCATCGTCCACTAGAACAGATCTATAAGAAGAATCTGTGCAAAGTGCCTGCAAGACTGCAAAGACTACTTCTAAGGATCCAAAGCTATGACTTCACGCTTAAATATAAGCCAGGAAAGGAAATGGTGCTAGCAGATGCGTTGTCTCGATTGTCACCATATGAGAAACACGAGGTGGAGGACCTAACAGTAAAAATCCACCACCTAGTGAATGTTACCCTAACAAAGCTCAGTCAAATCAGAGATGAGACTAGCAAAGATGGGGAGTTGCAACTACTCACACAACAAGTAATACAGGGGTGGCCGGAGAGAATCCAGCAGGTACAGGCGACAATTCGTCAATACTGGACGATTAAAGATGATATTGCAGTCGAAGACGGTATTCTCCTTGCTGGATCGAGGATCATCGTGCCAAAGGCAATGCAGACACAACTTCTCCATCTCATACATGAAGGCCACATGGGAATGGGGAAATGCAAGCTGAGAGCCAGATCAGCTGTATACTGGATAGGCATGTACAAAAATATCGAACAGATGGTCTCTGCATGTGGTATATGCCAGAAATACAGAAATGCACAACAGAAAGAGGAGATGATACCTAGTGAAATACCGTCAAGACCATGGCACACTGTTGGGGCAGATCTCTTCATGTGCAATGAAGAATGGTATCTCATAGTGGCAGATTACTATTCCAAGTTTCCTTTTGTGAGAAGGATGAAAGACTTGAGAGCCACAACTACCACCAGGATTGCAAAAAGCTTGTTTGCTGAACAAGGAATCCCAGAAAAGGTAATCTGTGACAATGGAACCCAGTTCACATCGAGTGAATTCAGAGCTCTGGCAGAAAAGTATGCATTCAAAATAGTAACCTCATCCCCACATTTCTCAAGGGGACACGGGTTCATCGAAAGACAGATCCAGACTGTCAAGAGAACTCTCATCAAAAGTAGTGAGATGGGGGAAGACCAAGACCTTGCCCTCCTATCACTCAGATCAACACCACTGAAAGCAGACATGAAATCACCTGCAGAATTGCTGAATGGGAGGAAGTTTAAGATTACACTACCAGCAAAAATACATCCTCCCCAGGACCAGGAGGACTTCAGACAAAAGCTGTCAGAAGCACAAATCGTAGGAAGCAAACATTACGATAAACATGCAAAGACGCTACCAGAATAGCTGAATGGACAATCAGTGCATGTGCAAGACCCGGTGTTGAAAACCTGAAATCCAGCCAAGGTCATTGGAAAAGCTGATACTCCAAGATCCTACTTCGTAGAGACTGAACATGGTAACAAATACAGACGGAACAGACTCCACATCAGACCTTCACCTGAACTGGATAAGCAGCAGACAACACCAGCAACATTGACAACACCAGCTACCACAAGCAGTACAACACCAGAAACAAGCGCTACAAATCAAACAACCACGAGCATGCACACTCCAACTCCAAAGGCGACAGCAACAACAACAACGAGAGTGGAACACACCAAAACACCGCAGAAAGGAATGGTCACCACCAAATCCATAAGATGGAGGGACAACATCCAACCACCTGAGCGATATCGCGAATAAAAAAAAACTCACGATTCTTTGTAGTTGATAATAATAGTTTAGATATAATATTTGTTAATTTAAATTGTTAAATTTCATGTTTTAGTTTTTTGAGAAACATTGTTATCGTATCACATCGTTAAATGGAACTACTTTGGTATGGAACTACTTTGGTATGGTGTAGTTATATTGCTATGTGGCACACTGTGCACGGGCAGTGCACAGTGCAGCGTCGGACATCTTGTATCACTTCGCACCATGCGGCAGCACTGAAACAAAGCAAATACAGCTAAGTAAAAAGCACTAACTAAAAATGAACTACAAGTGTCTGTAATATATATAGTACTAGCTGGGGGTGCCCGGCATTGCCAGGGCTTTTTTGGGCCACGCGGTTTACTGTTGGGCGCTGCCGCTTGCGTGCTCTGTGTCACTCTTTCCCTCCCTGACCCTCTCTCTGTCCCTCCCCCTCTCTCTCCCTGCCCCTCTCTCTCCCTGCCCCCTCTCTCTCTCCCCCCCTCTCTCTCCCTGCACCTGTATGTCCTCTCGCTCTCTCTGTCTACCTCTCCCCCTCGCATCTCCCTCCCTCCCTCCCTCCCCCTCTTTTGGCACCCGGGGAAGGGCTTTGAAAATTGAGCCCGGCCGCGGTGGACGTGCGGGGCCTAGCACTTTAGGCCCGGCCGGGCTCTGGGGCCGAGACGGACCCCAGCTGAGGTGCTGGTGCGGGACGCTCCCCCACCCACTCTGTGTCTCGGGCCGAGCGGTTGTGAGGCCTGGCCGGAGTGACTCCAACTCACCTCCCGCTCCTGGAGCCGCAATGTGGGGGTTTGTTTGGCTGGTACTGTTGCTGAGGGGATGAAAAAAATGGCGGCGAAGTTTCGGGAGGCTGCAGGATTAGGTCCCACCCGTGACGCACCGATTGGTCAACCATCAGGTCACTGAACTGTAGGATTGGTCCACCATCACGTCACTCAACGCTAATGAGCGGTAGGATTGGTCAACCGCTAATGAGCGGATTTTTGAACGTTTTTTGTCTACTGTTGGAACAATTTTTGTCTGAGCAAAAAGTAAATACACCTATTAGACTCCCCTGATCATAACCTTTCTTTTGATATAACATATGTGTAGGTACGCTCTATAACTTTTGAGTGTATAGCGGACAGACAGACAAACCAACCGCTTTATTATTATACTAGCTGGGGGAGCCCGGCAGTGCCGAGGCTTTTTGAGGGCATGTTGTTGTTGGAAGAGAGAGGGAGCAACTGGGGGGAAGAGAGAGAGGGAAGGAGAGAGAGAGAGAGAGGGAATGAGAGAGAGGGAAGGAGAGAGAGAGAGAGAGGGAAGGAGAGAGAGAGAGGGAAGGAGAGAGAGAGGGGGAAGGAGAGAGAGAGAGAGAGATGGATGGAAAGAGAGAGAGAGATGGAAGGAGAGAGAGGGAAGGAGCGAGAGGGAAGGAGAGAGAAAGAGAGGGAAGGAGAGAGAGACAGAGAGAGGGAAGGAGAGAGAGGGAAGGAGAGAGAGAGGGAAGGAGAGAGAGAGAGAGAGAGATTGGGAGTGTGAGAGAGAGAGATTGGGAGTGTGAGAGAGAGAGATTGGGAGTGAGAGAGAGATTGGGAGTGAGAGAGAGGGAGAGAGAGACTGGGAGTGTGAGAGAGAGAGATTGGGAGTGAGAGAGAGAGAGATTGGGAGTGAGAGGGAGAGAGATTGGGAATGTGAGAGAGAGAGAGAGACTGGGAGTGTGTGAGAAAGAGAGACTGGGAGTGTGAGAGAGAGATTGGGAGTGCGAGAGAGAGAGAGATTGGGAGTGTGAGAGAGAGAGATTGGGAGTGTGAGAGAGAGAGTGATTGGGAGTGTGAGAGAGAGAGATTGGGAGTGTGAGAGAGAGAGATTGGGAGTGTGAGAGAGAGAGATTGGGAGTGTGAGAGAGAGAGAGAGAGATTGGGAGTGTGAGAGAGAGAGAGAGATTGGGAGTGTGAGAGAGAGAGATTGGGAGTGTGAGAGAGAGAGAGATTGGGAGTGTGAGAGAGAGAGAGATTGGGAGTGTGAGAGAGAGAGATTGGGAGTGAGAGAAAGAGAGAGATTGGGAGTGTGAGAGAGAGAGAGAGAGATTGGGAGTGTGAGAGAGAGAGAGAGATTGGGAGTGTGAGAGAGAGAGAAACTGGGAGTGTGAGAGAGAGAGATTGGGAGTGTCAGAGAGAGAGATTGGGAGTGTGAGAGAGAGAGATTGGGAGTGTTTCAGTGAAGCAACCACTAACACTACTAACAATAACCAGCCCCAGGACAGTGACGTCGTAGCACAGAGAATTCGACCCAACACAATTGTCACTAAACAAAAGGAAAAAAACCTGTCATATTGGGCAGAAACAACAAAAACCCAAAGCAAACTCAATTGCTACTTGGCCCTAAACAGACAATACAACATGGCTGAGTTCCTGACCATGGTAAAGGATAACAAACTGAGAAAAACCTTGACAAGGTACAGACTTAGCGAACATAGCCTAGCGATCGAAAAAGGCAGACACAGGCAGACCAGGCTACCAAGAGAGGACAGGATATGCTCTCACTGCAGTCAGGGAGTAGTGGAGACAGAGATGCACTTCCTCACAGCCTGTGGAAAATATCAGGGCATCAGGGAGAATTTCTACCAAAAATTCTCACAAATATGCCCTGAATTCAGAAATTTGAATGACGACCAAAAACTCCCATACCGACTGGGGGAGGAGAGAAGCTGTGTAGCACTGACGGCACACTATGTTACAGCTTGCCATGAACAGAGGGACAACCAGTAAACCTAAGAAAAGAGTATATATAAATAATGCGAATGTATATTTATACACTCAGGGATATACCTGTTTATACACTGTATGAATAGAACTGCGTTTATGTGTTCAACCATAAATGTATTTTGATGCTTTGGCAACATAAGATGTACCTTATCATGCCAATAAAGCGAATTGAATTGAATTGAATTGAATTGAGAGAGATTGGGAGTGTGTGAGAGAGAGATTGGGAGTGTGTGAGAGAGAGATTGGGAGTGTGAGAGAGAGAGATTGGGAGTGTGAGAGAGAGAGAGAGATTGGGAGTGTGTGAGAGAGAGAGATTGGGAGTGTGTGAGAGAGAGAGACTGGGAGTGTGAGAGAGAGATTGGGAGTGTGAGAGAGAGAGAGATTGGGAGCGTGAGAGAGAGAGATTGGGAGTGTGAGAGAGAGAGAGATTCGGACTGTGAGAGAGAGAGATTGGGAGTGTGAGAGAGAGAGAGAGATTGGGAGTGTGAGAGAGAGATTGGGAGTGTGAGAGAGAGATTGGGGGGAGAGAGAGGAGAGAGACTGGGGAGAGAGAGAATGGGGAGATAGAGAGAGAGAGAGAGACTGAGGGGGAGAGAGAGAGAGACTGAGGGGGAGAGAGAGAGCTGTGGAGAGAGAGGGAGAGACTGGGGAGATAGAGAGAGAGAGACTGACGGGGGGAGAGAGAGAGAGACTGGGGGGAGAGAGGGAGACTGGGGGAGAGAGGGAGACTGGGGGAGAGAGAGAGAGATGGGGGAGAGAAAGAGAGAGTGAGAGAGACTGGGGGGAGAGAGAGACTGGGGAGAGAGACGGGAGAGAGAGAGAGAGACTGGGGGAGAGAGAGACTGGGGAGAGAGAGAGATAGAGAGACTGGGAGACAGAGAGAGAGAGCGACTGTGGGGGGGAGAGAGAGCGACTGTGGGGGGGGAGAGAGAGCGACTGGGGGGGAGAGAGAGCGACTGTGGGGGGGAGAGAGAGCGACTGTGGGGGGGAGAGAGAGCGACTGTGGGGGGGAGAGAGAGCGACTGTGGGGGGGAGAGAGAGCGACTGTGGGGGGGAGAGAGAGCGACTGTGGGGGGGAGAGAGAGCGACTGTGGGGGGGAGAGAGAGCGACTGTGGGGGGGAGAGAGCGACTGTGGGGGGGAGAGAGAGCGACTGTGGGGGGGAGAGAGAGCGACTGTGGGGGGGGGAGAGAGCGCGACTGTGGGGGGGAGAGAGAGCGACTGTGGGGGGGAGAGAGAGCGACTGTGGGGGGGAGAGAGAGCGACTGTGGGGGGAGAGAGCGACTGTGGGGGGGGAGAGAGAGCGACTGTGGGGGGGAGAGAGAGCGACTGTGGGGGGGGAGAGAGAGCGACTGTGGGGGGGGAGAGAGAGCGACTGTGGGGGGGGAGAGAGAGCGACTGGGGGGGAGAGAGAGCGACTGTGGGGGGGGAGAGAGAGCGACTGTGGGGGGGAGAGAGAGCGACTGTGGGGGGGGGAGAGAGAGCGACTGTGGGGGGGAGAGAGAGCGACTGTGGGGGGGAGAGAGAGCGACTGTGGGGGGGAGAGAGAGCGACTGTGGGGGGGAGAGAGAGCGACTGTGGGGGGAGAGAGAGCGACTGTGGGGGGCAGAGAGAGCGACTGTGGGGGGCAGAGAGAGCGACTGTGGGGGGAGAGAGAGCGACTGTGGGGGGGGAGAGAGAGCGACTGTGGGGGGGAGAGAGAGCGACAGTGGGGGGAGAGAGAGCGACTGTGGGGGGGAGAGAGAGCGACTGTGGGGGGGAGAGAGAGCGACTGTGGGGGGAGAGAGAGCGACTGTGGGGGGGAGAGAGAGCGACTGTGGGGGGGGAGAGAGAGCGACTGTGGGGGGGAGAGAGAGCGACTGTGGGGGGGGAGAGAGAGCGACTGTGGGGGGGGGAGAGAGCGCGACTGTGGGGGGGAGAGAGAGCGACTGTGGGGTGGAGAGAGAGCGACTGTGGGGGTAGAGAGAGCGACTGTGGGGGGGGGAGAGAGAGCGACTGTGGGGGGGAGAGAGAGCGACTGTGGGGGGGAGAGAGAGCGACTGTGGGGGGGTGAGAGAGAGCGACTGGGGGGGAGAGAGAGCGACTGTGGGGGGGAGAGAGAGCGACTGTGGGGGGGGAGAGCGCGCGACTGTGGGGGGGAGAGAGAGCGACTGTGGGGGGGAGAGAGAGCGACTGTGGGGGGGGGAGAGAGAGCGACTGGGGGGGGAGAGAGAGCGACTGTGGGGGGGAGAGAGAGCGACGGGGGGGGAGAGAGAGCACTCCCCCCCTCCCTCACACTCCTCACACTCCTCCCCCCTCACACTCCCCCCCTCCCCCTCCTCTCCCTCACAATCCCCCCCTCTCCCTCACACTCCCCCCCTCTCCCTCACACTCCCCCCCCTCCCTCACACTCTCCCCCCCCTCTCCCTCACACTCTCCCCCCCTCTCCCTCACACTCTCCCCCCCCTCCCTCACACTCTCCCCCCCCTCC